>NW_004443945.1:376181-405243 GCF_000243295.1 Trichechus manatus latirostris
GGGTTCGAACCGCTGACCTTCTGGTTAGCAGCCGAGCATTTTAACCACTGTACTACCAGGGCTCCTCACTCTATTGTACACATCTATTAAAACTCAATAAATTGTACAGGTAAATTATTCTTCAATAAAGCTGAATAAAAATATATTGATTTTCAGTAGAAAAAGGCTACAACAACAAAAAAGGACATTAGTGGTGCAATTGGTAAAATTTGAATAAGGTCTATAGGTTAGATAATAGTATTGTATCCTCATGACTGTCCTGATTTTGTTAATTGTGCTTTGGTTATATAAGGCAATTCCATTATATTTAGGAAATGTATACTATAGTACTTAGTGTTAAAGGGGCATAACGTGTACAAATTCCAAAGGGTTTATGGGGATATCTACATCTCTCTATCTGCATTTATATACATCCACCCATCCATCCATCTATCCATCCATCCATCCATCCATCCATCTATCTATCTGTCTATCTATCTATCTATCTATCTATCTATCTATCTATCTGAGAGCTGAGGAATCAGTGAAGGTATATAAAAACTCTTTGCATTGTTCTTTTGCTATTTAGGCACATCTCACATTATTTCAAAATAAAATGTCAAGAAAGAATCATATATGAGGTCATCTACTCCCTGCTCAAATCCCTCTAGGAATTATCCATCACTCTTAGAAAAGATAGGTCCCAACCACTTGTGTGACTTACAAAGTCTTCCATGATCTGGTCTCCACCAGTCTCTCAGTCCTTATCTCCTCCTTTCTTCAACCTCACTGTTATAGCCACACTGACTTCTTGCTGTTCCTAGACATGCCAAACTCCTCCTGGCTTTGGATTTGCTCTTTCCTCTGACTGAAAAGCTCTTCCTTCAAATTATTGTATTGCTCATCCTCTCCCTTCTTCCATATCTTTGGCCTTCACTGTCTACCCTGACTCTGGAGCCCCTTCCCTACCATCTCAAGTCTCCATGGCCTCAGCTTGCTTTATTTTTCTTCATACTGCTTATTACAGCCCAATGTGATCCTTATCTATTTATTCTCCGTCTCTGCCACTAGAATGTAGGCTCTATGAAGGTAGAGACTTTGTCCACTCACTATGGTATTTCTAGCACCAAGAGGGGTACATGGCACATTATAGAAGCGCTATGAAATTCTATTGCATGATTAAAGGAATGATTGAATGAACAAATAATTAATCATACATAGGTCACAATTTCTTGGGTTTAAGTAGGGTTGACTATATGAAATTAAAGTATAATTGGGATTTCAAGACTAGGAAATTCATACGAATTGTTTGTGCATTTTGTTTATATAAAAAAAGCTGCCCTTGAGTGTATTCTGATTCATGGTGATCCCACGTGTACCAGAGTAGAACTGTGTTCCATAGGCCTCTAATGGCTGGATTTTTGGAAGTAGATGGCCATGACTTTCTTCTGAGGTGCCTCTGGGTGGACTCATCCTCCAACATTTTGGTTAGCAGTTAAGAGTGTTAACCATTTGCACCACACAGATAATCCTTTGTTTATATAATTACTTCATATTCCTTCTTTGTTTTTATGTGCAGGCATAGAACGTCATCCGGTGATACCATTTTTTAGTCCTACAAAAGAAAACATGTAACTCTATTCTAATCTCAGATGATTGACATCCCATATTCTTTCATAGTCTACACACACATATATCCCCAACAGATTCTTCTTCCTGTAGCATAAGCCTTGCACAGAATTCCCTCGTTACTACCCTTTAAAACAATTTACCAGCCTGACCTCCCATTATGAAAGGAGAACTAAAACCATCAACATATTGATTACTTGATCAGTGTAAATAGTTGCTCCTTAGATGACCAAGTAAGCAAATATTTACCCCAGTAAGAGTATGTGAAGCTGAACTCTACTCTTAGAAACAGGCTCACAGGGTTTCCTTATATTTTTCTTCCTATTCCTCAACTGCCTATTTCAATTCATTTTTTCCTTCAATTAAAATGTTTAAAATATAGTTTAAAATGTACCTTTTGATATATATCTTATTCTATTCTAACAATAGTGCAACATAGACTATTGTACCATTTACTGTTAAAGTTTAGAAAGATGAAGCTACATGATCCAAGTTACTAGTACTCAACTAGGATTCAAATCTAAGTCTTATGCTCCAAATCCTCTATTTTCACACACTATTATCTTTAATCAAAACTTAGCCTTTACTCTCAATACTAAACTTGTTCGTTCCTAGTTTCTATCCTTGTCTGCACACAGGAGAAGAAAGCAGTGCATAATCAGTTAAAATTTCACCTTAGGGATATCTACTTTTAATATGCTATTTCAGGAATATCTTGGGTTTAAAAATAGGGGCTGTTATGGATTGAATTTTATGTCCACCCAAAAGATACATTGACATTCTAACCCTGTACCTGTGAATGTGGTCTTGTTTGGAAATAGGGTCTTTGAGAATGTTATAAGTTAACATGAAGTCAGGCCTGAGTAGGTTAGGTTCTAATCCCATCTGACTGATGTCTTTATAAAAGAGAACAGACAGAGAGACATAAGAAGGATGGCCATGTGAAGATGCATCTGCAAGCCCACGAACACCTGGAGCTACTGGAAGCTAGGGGAGAGGCACGGAAGAGATTCTCCCTCAATGCCTCAGAAGTTATCAACACAGCTGACACCCTGATCTTAGACTTTCAGCCCCCAGAACCATGAGACAACAAATTTCCGTTGTTTAAGGCCATGCACTTGGTGGTATTTTGCTATGGCAGCCCAAGGAAACTAATACAGGGACTATCTTAGTGTTATACCCATCACCATCTTCAATTCCCCTGTGCATGACCATATCATTTTATCTTTTATAATTATTTAGAACTGCAGACCAAAATAGACAAACACAATAAATGGTATTAACCTGCTGCCCTTGAGTCAACTCTGACTCACGAAAACCAAAAAACCAAACCCGTTGCCGTCGAGTCGATTCCAACTCATAGTGACCCTGTAGGACAGACTAGAGCTGCCCCATAGGGTTTCCAAGGAGCACCTGGTGGATTGAAACTGCAGACCTTTTGGTTAGCAGCCAGAGCTCTTAACCACTATGCCACCAGGGTTTCCAAACAAACACAATAAATTGTCTTAACCTGCTGCCGTGGAGTCAATTCAGACTCATAGTGACCCTATATGACAGAGTACAACTGCTCCCCATAAGGTTTCCAAGGCTGTAATTTTACAGAATCAGACTGCCACATCTTTCTCCCATGGAGCATCTGGTGAGTTCAAAATGCCAACCTTTCAGTTAGTAGCTGAGAGCTTAACCACTATACCACCAGGGCCCCTTAGTTGTGTTACATGGATTAATTTAACAAACAATTCTTAAAGACCATCTTTGAGTCCCGTGCCATGTTGGGTCCTGGAGGATGAGAAGCTATGAGACATAACCTCTGTCCTATGGAAGGTCCACCTACATTGGGAAACTATCGTATCAGCAACCACAATAGAGTGAGGAACAACAATTGCTAAGTGGGCACAAGAGAAGCTTTCAAAAAGCAGACTGGTTGGTTGGTGAAAGGGCTGGGGCTCAAATCCATGGAAACTCACCAAGGCAAGCATTAGGATCACATTAATTCATCTGCTCATCTTTACTGAGCATTGATTAGGTACCAGGAACTCAAGGCACTGGATGAACCCAACAAAGATCATACCCCTGTGGCACGAACATTCAGGTATTCTGATGGGAGAAGGCAGACAGTAAGCAAACAAATGGATTTAATATTTAAAAACAGAGTGACAGAGGAGGCAGATGTGTGGGACTTTGGATAGGGTAGACAGAGACAGAGGTTACTTTGGCATGAAACTGATCAATAAAACCAGCCTACCATAATCTAAAATATTTTACTTCAGTTGTTTTAAAAATTAAAATCTCTGAATGGATATTGTGACTCCTTTTTTCTTTCTGAATGTATATTTGAATTTCCTTAGAGATTAGACCTTACCTTATTTACTCCCCATCTTTTCTAAATGTATATTTAAATATTGTTCCAAAGACATATTTTACCTTGTTTACTCTTTTGCTCCCTATTTTCAAAATGTAGACACGAATCACTTTTCAAATGTACACTACAAGCTTGTTGGCTTACAAGTTCAAAGGTCTCCCACCTTTGTGAATTACAGAATAATTGCTGGAAAAGGGGCAGAAGGAGATACAAAAGAATGGAAGTGAAGTAGTCACCTGTCTTCAGGTGGTGAATGAGGTACTAATTCCATCCTACATGCAGATTTTTAAAGTAAAAGTCATATCTTAAACAATTCTAACTTGCGGCTCTATTGCCAGGCCAATATCTGAAGAAAAGAAAAGATCTGGGTGAACAGTACTTCAGTGCTTCAGAGAAGGAGTGTTAAGACCTCAGGGAGAATTAGGATGGTACTGTCTAGGATAAAATGAAGATGATTTTGGCTAAAAAAAAAGGTGGGGGGTGGCAGGAGATGATTTTGGAGAGGTCAGCAAGGGCCAGATTTTGCAGCATCTTCTAGGCCAGGGTTTAGAATTTGTGTTTTTTTCTAAGTGCAGTAGAAAGCCATTGGAGTATCTAAAGCAGGGAAGATTCACGAGCTTACCTACATTTGTTGAAGGTCAGTCTAGTGGTTGTGCAGAGTAGCGAGGCGACAATGGGAGCAGGGAGACCATGGAGAAAGCAGTTGTAATCAACCTGTGGGAAGTGACGGTGCCTTAGACCAAGGTGGAGACAGAAAGAGTGGTTGCCTTCTGGATGTGTTTTAAAGTTGGACATCCCAGTGAATTGAACATAGGAAGAGAGGGAAAGGCGGAAAAAAAACAACAACAGGGTAACTCCTAAGTTTTCAGCCCGATCACCTGGAAGAATTGAGATGTCATTCACTAAAAATGGGAAAAAGGGCTGGAGAAACATTGGAGGAGAAAATCAATAATCAAAAAAAAAATTGTATTATGAACAACTCTTATTTTAGAACATTGAAGATACACCACCGACCAACAAAAGAATTGAGCTGGGGAAAATGATATATATATAGATAGATATAAAATTATATATATATATTTAGTATATAAATATATATTTAATATATATTAATATTAATAATATATAAAATATGTCAATTTAATATATATTTATATCCATAGAGCAGCTGGTGGGTTCAAACCACTGACCTTTAGGTTAGCAGCTGAGCACTTAACCACTGAGCCATCAGGAGGTCTCCTATATATACTTACATAGACAGACAGATAGATAGAGAGATAGATAGATATAGATATATATACAGAGAGCCCTGGTGGCCCAGTGGTTAAGGGCTTAGCTGCTAACCGAAAGATCAGCAGTTTGAATCTACCAGCCGCTCCATGGAAACCCTGTGGGGCAGTTCTATTCTGTCCTATACAGTCACTATGAGTCCGAATTGATATACATATACATAGAGCAGCTGGTGAGTTCAAACTGCTGACATTTAGGTTAGCAGCTGAGCATTTAGCCACTAAATGTCACCAGGAGGTCTCCTATATATATAATTTATATATATAAATACCTATATAATTTGATTTCTTTTTCATTTTGATACTGTAAATACAAGAACAAAAAGATACTTAATATAATTCTCATTATGCCATCATATTGACAAACCATTGGGAACTACCCTCCGCTCGGCATTGGGCTGGCACAACAAGGGAAGCAAAAAATTATTCTACTCTGACACACATGGAATCACCATGAGTTGGAATTGACTCAACAGCAACTGTTCTTTTTTTTTTTTTTTGCTTGTTTTATTCTGGAAGAAGGGTAGTTTATATTATTTAATACTCTTGAGGGCATTTAAGATGTAGAATAGTTTAACTCCAACCTTAATTATTGTGTTTATCATAATAATTTTGTCTCTTTCCTAGTGTCTTAGTTATCTACTATTGCTACAATAGAAATATCACAAGTGGATGGCTTTAACAAACAGAAATTTATTCTCTCACAGTTTAGGAGGCTAGAAGTCCAGATTCAGGGCACCAGCTCCAGGGGAAGGCCTTCTTTCTCTGTTGGCTCTGGGTAAGATCCTTGTCATCAATCTTCCCCTGGGTCTAGGAGCTTCTCAGTACAGGGGCCCTGCGTCCAAAGGACAAGCTCTGCTCTTGGCTTTTCTTGCTTGGTGGTAATGAGGTCTCTCCTCTCTGCTCACTTCTCTTTTTATATCTCAAAAGAGATTGACTCAAGATACAACCTAATCCGGTAGATTGTGTCCTGCCTCATTAACATAACTGCCTCTAATCCTGCTTCATTTAATATCATTGAGGTTAGGATTTACAACAAATAAATTATTACATCAGATCACTAAATGGAGGACAACCACACAATATTAGTGATCATGGCCTAGCCAAGTTGACGTACATTTTTTGGAGACACAATTCAATCCATAACACCTTTGTATGCCTGGATTTTGGAGTTGGGAATAGTAGAAGTTTCCTTTCTAATAAAATCTGCAATTTCTAATATTCTATGGTCTTAAAACCAGAGAAAACAAGTTTTGTGTAGAGCCAACAATAAATAATATCGGAGTTTAAAAAAAAAAAAAAAGGAATCGTAAGCTCCCATTCTTGCCCTAATTAGCTTATGAACTAATTGAGGAATAAGTTAGAATCCATGGGTGGTTGTGTGCCATCTAGTTGGTTCCCACTCACAGCAACTCTATATGACAGAGTAGAACTGTCCCCATAGGTTTTCCTAGCCGGTAATCGTTAATGAAGCAGATTGCCAGGTCTTTTCTCCCTCGGAATCAAGCCTTTAACCATTATACCACAAACCATGGGTAGCGATACAGTAATAAACAATAAAGTTGATAAAAATAATAAGGTACTTCACATGCCATCAAAATGTCCCATGACTATGTGTGCAGAATGTCAAATATGAGGGGAATTCAGAGGGACTGTGTTCTGAGGACAGAACAATCCCTGTGTGCTGAAGTAGTGTGGGAAGGTCTCTTGGTAGAAGGAGGACTTGATCTGGATATAAAGTAATAAAGACGGCATTCCATATGAGGATACATAATCTACAACAGCTTTCAGCTCGAGAAATGCTGAGCGTGTTCTTCCCTTTTGATTTTCTAACTCCAGGTCTTTGCACAGGTTATTATAATACTTTACTTTGTCTTCTCGAGCAGCCCGTTGAAATCTTCTGTTCAGCAATTTTACTTCATCGTTTCTTCCATTTGCTTTAGCTACTTGACATTCAAGAGCAAGTTTCAGAGTCTCTTCTGACATCCATTTTGGTCTTTTCTTTCTTTCCTATTTAATGACCTCCTGCTTTCTTCATGTTAAAGTCCTTGATGTCATTCCACAACTCGTCTGGTCTTCAGTCATTAGTGTTCAATGAGTCAAATCTATTCTTGAGATGGTCTCTAAATTCAGGTGAGATATACTCAAGGTCGTACTTTGGCTTTCGTGGACTTGTTTTAATTTTCTTCAGTTTCAACTTGAACTTGCATATGAGTAATTGATAGTCTGTTCCGCAGCCAGCCCCTGGCCTTGTTCTCACTGATGATATTGAGCTTTTCCATCATCTCCTTCCACAGATATAGTCAAGAAATCAGTTAAGAAATCAAACGACAGATTGCATTAGGCAAATCTGCTGCAAAAGACCTCTTTAAAGTGTTAAAAAGCAAAGATGTCACCTTGAAGACTAAGATGCGCCTGACCCAAGCTGCGGTGTTTCCAATCACCTCATATGCATGTAAAAGCTGGACAATGAACAAGGAAGACTGAGGAAGCATTGACACCTTTGAATTATGGCATCGGTGAAGAATATTGAATATACCATGGACTGCCATAAGAAAGAACAAATCTGTCTTGGAAGAAGTACAACCAGAATGCTCCTTAGAAGCAAGACATTGAGACTATGTCTCACATACTTTGGACATGTTTTCAGGAGGGATCAGTCCCTGGAGAAGGACATCATGCTTGGTAAAGTAGAGGGTCAGTGAAAAAGAGGAAGACTCGCAGAGAGATGGATTGACACAGTGGCTGCAACAATGAATGGGCTCAAGTATAACAATGATCGTGAGGATGGTGCCGACTGAGCACCTGGACGACTTGTCAGCACCTAAAGTCACCTAACAATTCGATGGCACCTCACAACGGCAACAATCTACAATAAAATGAAGTCCTCCCTCCTATGACAGCGGAAAAGTCCTCGTTGTCTTTGAGAAATAGAGTGGTGGGCAGGAATAACCGAAATAAATTTTTTTGAAATCAATGAAGAGCCCCGGAACTACAGCTCTGTGGAATTTTCCAGCCATAGTCTCTGTAATTAGAAGTACAAATGTGAATGTGGCCTCATCCAGGCTTTCTGCTCTCCTGGAAACCCCTTTATGGCTAGAAGTGAGAATTGGCCATTGCCTTTGATCCTCTCATTTGTAAAGTCCACAAAGAGTGTGTAGAATGAATGGCTGGCAATATGTTAACAGGCCATACCCTCTGTCCCAAGTCCCACTTTTCACTAAACCTTGTCCTGGATAAACAACTTTTGGTTCATCAGCCAGACCCAGGATAGACAAAGATCAAGGATATATACACCATGCATCCCTTTTATACAAAAATATTTCAGTTTGTGCTATCAATAAGCTTCACATAACTGATACAGCTTACCTGTGTTGTCATGTTTTTTTTTTTAATTCCCCCAAAGCAAAAGCAAAAAGCTTTTCGGTTATCAGTGTCTGTTTACGAATGATAGCCTCCTGCATTTGTCTAGCTCTAACTAGACATCCATGAGACCGCCTTCTGATAAACGATGATCTAGACGTTATAAAGAAACAGCATCTCCTGGGATCGTGGTTGAGGCCAGTGCTCACACCTGAGGGCTCAAAGAATTTCGCTAAAGCTTTCCAAGCCCAAATCCAAAGACAGAACTCAACCTATTTGTGAGAAAGGACGCCAAGTTCCACAGTTAGTTTTAGTCACTGTGTTGATGACACTGGTGGTAAATCGATTTTACAGTGAAAAAGCAAATAGCTGCATGAGAGACAGTGCTAAATAGCAGTAATCAGGAAATACCATTGTGCCTAAGACCTCTTTGCAATGGGGGAGCTCTTTTCATCTCAGATGTAATCTAGCAGTTGCTCTTCCTGCCAAAACTCAGAGTAGGATAATCACATCACCCCTTATTCTTCTTTAGCACAGCTGAGTTCCAAAAGAGAAGATGATAGAAAGGGAGATCAGGGGAAGGAAAAAGAAAAAAGAGAAAGAGAGAGAGAGATTGAATACACAAATAGCTTCAGAACCTTATAAGTCAACAGAAAGGCCATTCCTTAAATGAAGAATAAAAACAAAACAGGTTGCCATCAAGTTGACTCTGACTCACGGTGACCCCATGTGTGTCAGAGTAGAACTGTGCTCCATAAGGTTTTCAATGGCTGACTTTTTGAAAGTAGATCTCCAGGCCTTTCTTTAGAGGAACATCTGGGTGGACTCAAATCTCCAAACTTTCTGTCACCAGCTAAGAGCATCAACCATTTGCACCATCCAGGGTGGTGATCATTACCTCTCAGACACCTCTACCGGAAAGTGAGCGCCTAGAGCCAAGAAAGCTTGTCTGTGCATTTAGCACAGAGCCTAACATAGAGTAAACAATATATAAATATTTAAGGAAGGGAGGGAGAGAGAGAAAGAGAAGGGGAGACTGAATGGAGAGAGCACTTTTCATTCTATAAAGAGAGACAAAAACCTCCCTGTTTCTGTGTTGTAATAATTAAGTCAGCCCTTGTAACGGACAGAACTTCAAATCAAATATATTAGAAGTTGAAATTTCATTTCACAAAGAGATACTTAATTTTCTACTCTTTTAGATATACATATAACCACTTTTTATAGATCTTAAATATTTTACTGGGCAAACATTGTGACATTTTTCAAATATATATTATCACTGTCCCCTTCAAATAGCCTTTTTGAAGTCTGCTCATTCATGACATCCAGATCCTCCTTTCCTTTCTATTTTCCTGACCTGAACGTCCTGAGGTCCCTCCTCCCCTGTTGACTGCAGGGAAGCTCTTGGAAGCGCTTTAGGTTGTTTTCAAGTACAAAGAGAGCATGTGATTTTGATGTGTAAAGTTACTAGAGCCAGGGGTCACCCAGCCCTGGGCTGTCTGCTCCCTTCCTGCCAGTGCTTTGTTTTAAACGCCATGTCTATGGTCTTTCTCCACAATGACTGTGTGGACCCAGAATGACAAGGGGCCCGTATAGCCTCTGGAGGAGAGAATTTCTGTTCTGGAACCATATTACTGTTGATTTCCCCCTGGCATTTAGGGAGAGAAACGTCCACATGTTAATTTCTATCACGCCTAGGGCTCATCTTCTTCATTCAATTTCAAAACTCATAATGGCACTTTTGCTTATATTTAATCTTCTGCTTGCCAAGAATCCTCGGCGATTATGGTTAGTGATTCTGAGTGCATTTGCAAGTTCCTTTAGGACTCTGGGCTAAGGATTTACATTTCTTTAAATAGGTAAGCCGTTACTTCCTACCTTCTCATCTGTTTTGAATAGTAATTCCATTTTTACACTTTTTCTCCTGTTCTTACTAGTTTAAAGACAAGTTCTGTTGCTACAGAACTCCAGAGAAAAATAATTTATAAATACTCTCTTCCCCCTACTGCCTGTTAAAATGCCATCATCAGCCAGCAATGGGCCTAAAGCCTTTTTGCTACAAACAAAGCTTAAAAGACCTCTTGTGTTGCTTTTAGTATCTTTGCGTGTGTTACTTCATTGTAAGCTCCAGTCTTCATGATATTGGATTAAGGTTCTATGTTTTTCTCTCACTCATAATTTTTGTTGTTGTTATGGTCCCTTCTTACAAAATGTGTTCTTTTAAAAACCTTTATTTTATCATAAAATAAAATTAGTTTCATAAAACTCTATACAAATGGAGAGTCCTATACAAAGAATTTTTTTTGTAAAACTGTATAATTAAGCATATAATATGGGGCTACATAATACACGCACATGTTGCAGTATAAAAAGGGTACATCTTCAAGAGGTAAGTCTCCCTCCCAGCTCTGTCCTCTCTACCAAATCAGTAAACCAGTTGCCCTTGAGTCGATTTTGACCCGTGGTGACCCCTTGTGTTGCAGAGTGGAATTGCACTCCATAGGGTTTCAAGGCTGTGACCTTTCAGAATCAGATTGTCAGGCCTTTCTTCTGAGGTGTCTCTGGGTGGATTTGAATTGCCAATCTTTCAGTTACTAGTTGAGCACTTAAACATTTGGGCCACCCTCTGCACACTCACTGTGTTTCTTTGAAGGCAACCGCTCTTCCCAGTTTCCTGGGTTAGGCCTTTCCCTACAAGTAATTCGGCAACTCACCAACCACGTGCAGTGGTCTTTGAAAATTCCACTTATCTTTTCGAAGAAAAGAAGACACGTAAAACTACATTTCAACAAAATTTCAAACATTAACTATATACAGGCTAAGAAAATTGTAGAGGCAATTTTCTCACATTTCCTAATTAACTTTTCTTAGCTTAAAGAACTGATTAAGCTCTCCGCGAAGCTCACTATTTCTTATCATTTTTTGGCTTAAAATCCTTCAGGGGCTACCAATACTTACAAAATAAAATCTACCCTCTTTATCATTCACTTTTTCTACAAACACATGCATTTTTCTAGCCTCCTAATCAAAAATCTAAGCTTTACTCTCTTGCTCCCCATTGCTGCCTCTCAGTCCTGTGAATTTCCACAACCCGTTCTGTGCTGCTAGAATGTCCTTCACCCTCCTTGACTTCTTAATAAAGACCTCTTCATCCTTAAAGACACAACTAGATCGCCTCTCCTCGGGGAAGTTTCTCCACTCCCCCATTTCAAAGTTAATTTTCTCTTCCCCATCACATCAGTTTCTTGGTATTTATTATTACACTCAAAACACTGCATTTTTTCCCATGATCAAAGAACGCCTTGCTTATTTCCAATACATGTGATTCATTAAGAAGTTTAATGATGCTGTCGATTCCTATAAACCTTCTCACAGGCAGGAATACAGATGCAATTACCTCTCACGTTCGCCATTTATTCTTTTGAATGAGATTGTGGTTTCCGGCAGTAGAAAATTCCACAATGGTTCTGTATCGCATTGCACATTTTAATTATTTGACGGTCTGTTTCCGTCACTGGACTTTATGCTGCTTGAGGGCAGAGACCTTGGATCATTCAACGTATTGCTCACCCATGGTCTATAGCTTTATCTTCCCAGTTCTCAGTCAAAACTCTCCTTCGCTCTTTTGTCTCCTCACCTCCCTGCCTTTGCACATGCTGTTTCTTATACCTGAAAATGCCCTTCTATTTAATAACTTCTTGGCTAATTCATGTCTAATCTTCTATGACCTGACCAGTCTACAACGGGTGTCCTTCCTTTGGCTTCTAGTCTGTCCTTCACATCAGCCTTCACCTTAACCACCTTCCCCCCCGCCACTGTAATGGAATTACTTACTGATCTTGTCTCTTAATTTGTAAGCTCCTGGAGACAAGGACTGTGTTTCATCTTTATAGCCACAGGATTAGCATCAAACTGGCATAGACTAGGCCTTGGTGAACGCTTACCAATAAGAGGATTGATGGCATTTCATTTCCCATCAATTGTCTGGCTCCACCTGCACCTCTGATTCTTGGTTATGGGCATGGGTGATCTGATTTTCCTAGTTCACCCTTCTTTCCACCTCCATACAAGCCAGAGTTACTTTAGCATGTTGCCTTGGCCATGGAAGAGCCAGGCCCTATCACTGTCTACATCCAGGATTAACCCTCCATTCTAGATTGAAACAAATTCCCTCCATCTGAACCCAAAGTGGTATATGTTTGACCTCACAGATGAACAGCTTTTAACTTAGATTTTTCTCCTCTGAGTAACCATTAATGAAAACAACTCTTAGAGAATTCTTTGTTCTCATTGCAGCTAGCTCCAATTATTTATTCTTCAGTCTTCCTAGCTCCAGCATCACCCAGAAGCCTCTTCTGAGTCACCTCCATCCACATTTCTCCCAAGGACTCACAGACCAGGCCCTCCATCATCTCTGAGCCACTAGCTTTTCTCAGACAACACTAGCATACAACTAGGTTGAGTCAGTATTTAGATGTAATCTGGCTCCTTTGGTCACAGCCAGATTGGGGTTACTCCCAAACACAAGTGTTAATTCTGGGAAAGGATTTTGTTTTACATTATAACATTAGTCATCTGAAATCTCTGGGTGGTGCAAAGGGTTAACATGCTTGGCTGCTAACCAAAGGTTGGACGTTTGAGTGCGCCCAGAGGCATCACAGAAGAAAGGCCTGATGACCTGCTTCTAAAAACCGAGCCATTGAAAATCCTATAAAGCACAGTTCTACTCAAACATATGGGGGTCATTATGAGTTGGAATCAACTGAACTGCAACTGGTTTTATTAGTCCTCTCTGATAGTTAATGTTATGTGTCAACTTGACTAGGCCATGATTCCCAGTATTATGTAAATATCCTCCACTTTATGACCTGATGTAATTATCCTCCATTTTGTGATATTATGTAATTATCCTCCATTTTATGTGTCATAAATCCTAACCTATATATGCTAATGAGGCAGGATTAGGGTGGGGTGCATCTTGAGTCACACCTTTACTCAAGTCACACCCTTACTCAAGTCACACCCTTACTCAAGTATCTAATGTAAGGGGAGTTTCGTTGATAGTGTGGCCTACATTTAACATATATTGGATGCTCTGGCAAAGTTCTCTCTCACTCTGGATCCTGCATCTGACTTGTTATCATCTGACCTTCAGTTCTTGGGACGTGAGCCAGCAGCCTGCTGCCTGATCTGCAGATTTTGGATCCTAAATCAGTGGTTTTCAAATGTACTTTAATCATGTTGTTATTGTTGGGTGCTTCCAGTCAATTCTGACTCACAGAGACTCCATGTGACAGAGTATAACTTTCCCATAGGGTTTTATTGGCTGTAATCTTTATGTAAGCAGATCACCAGGCCTTTCTTCCATGGAGCCACTGGGTGGGTTTGAATGACCAACTTTTCAGTTAGCAGATGAGAGCTTAACCATTGCACCACCAGGGTTCCTTCCTTTGGATCATAGACCTTTTTATAAAAGGAAAAATCTTATGCAGATTCTTAATATATTTTTTTGAAGAGGCTGATGTGTTCACCACAGAAGTATTTTAAACTCCACACTATAGCAATTACCAAACCAAAAACCTGTTGTCATCGAGTCAATTCTAGCAACCCTATAGCATTGCAACCATTCTCACCCTCCTTTTCTGAGTTGTTCCGCCCCTATTAACATAAACTCATTGCCCCCTAAGGTTCCTACCTAATCTTTCAAGTTCGTGTTGTCAGTTTGATCCCATACAAATAGTTCTTAAAAGAGCAAAATGTTCAAAGGAGACTTTTTTTTCTTTTTTTTTTTTTTTTTACTAGTTCAGCTAAATTATTGTTTGGTTTTAAGAAGACTTCAAGGATACTTTTGGTATAAGGTTTGAAAGATTATCACAGGGCAATAGTTTCAGGGGTTTATCCAGCCTCCATGGCTCCAGAAATCCTGCAGTCCATGAGAATTTGAAGTTCTTTTCTGCATTTCCCCCCACTTTTGATCATAATTCTTCTATAGAATCTTTGATCAAAATGTTCAGTAATGGTACCAGGAACCATCCAGTTCTTCTGATCTCATGACAAAGAAGGCAGTTGTTCATGGAGGCAATTAGCCACACAATCCATAACCTCCTCCTATTCCTGACACCCCTTATTCCTCTGTTGTTCCAGTCAAATAGAGAGCAATTGTTGAGTCTTGTTTTGAAATTTTAACTTGATGTTTAATTTTTTTCTAAAATAATTAATAACATATTACAGTATATATTTAAGAAATTAGTTTGTTTGTAGAACTACTGTATCTGAGGTTTACACATTGTTTGAGGACCATTCTTCAACTTAATTCTCTCATCTCCAGCACCTCCATGCAGGGGACTGCCATATTTCCATGTCTAGTCCTGATCTCCTCTGCCCTTTTGTCCTGTTGAGCTTTGCCACCTGATGTCTGATGAGTACTTCATTTAGCATGGATAAAACCTCATTATCTTTCCCCTAAAATAAACCCTCAACTATTTTGACAGATTTGGGTACCTCTTTCTATCTGATCTCCTGTAACACTTATTACCTAAAACAGAAATTTTGGAAATTAATTAATTTCTGTTCTGTAATTCTTATAATAATTTGGAGTCCCTGGGTGCTACAAACAGTTAATGTGCTTGGCTGCTAACTGAAGGGTTGGAGGTTCCAGTTCACTCAGAGGTGCCTCAGAAGAAAGACCTGACAATCTACTTCTAAATATCAGCCATTAAAAGCCTTATGGTGCACAGTTCTACTCTGACACACATGGGGTCACCATGAGTTGGAACGGACTCTCGAAGGCAACTGGTTACTGGTTATAAATAATTCAAGTTTGTAAAATTTTTCTCTAAAACATTGTAGGGAATGGGAGGGCAGGGATCACAGCCCACTCTTCTATTCCCCCCAGTCACAGTATCAGTGCTAAGCACAGAGGAGGCATTCAAGGCATGCTTTGAATTAAAATTGGATAAACCATGGCTTACAGCTGATCCATGATCCTTATTCCCAATACACATGGATTATAGTTTCTAATATAAAAAGCACCATAGTAATGATACAAACTTCCCACCTGAATCTCTTCTTTTTATTCAGCTCATAGTCTTTCCCTGGTTTCATCATGCTTTCCTTCAAGGGGTGTCTCTGACATGAGCAAAGGCAAAACCTCCTGATACATCTCGGCTGGGAAATCTTGCAGCTGCTACCTCAACAACTCTCATGAAAGGGAACACCCACCACCCTGCAATGCTAATGGCAATGAAATATAAGTCAAAAGTTCCTTGTAATTCAACAAGAATAATGTTCCCAAATACTCATCTCTCTCAAAGTCCCTTTAGGTTGCCTGTGGGGCTCTGTGACAACAACTCTCCTTCCAACTCAAAAGGAGGAGCATGCCTTCAAATTTGCATCCTTCTCAGTAAGCCAGAATGAATGCCTTGACTTTGGGCGACTCAGTGACTTTATGCCCTTGGGTAAGGCATTTAGCCAGAGTGGGTTTCTGTTTCTTACCGATATATTGAAGGGAAAGCTAAAATAAATGGCTCTAGGTTTTGCCAAATGAGAGGTTATTGGACCCAGAAAACCCAAAACAAGCACTCTGCTACACAAATCTCTCAAGCTATGAAGAAAATAAAAACAAATGAAAGTCACTCATTATTATGCTCCTATGATGTTGGTGAAGAATATTGAATATACCATGGACTGCCAAAAGAACTAACATATCTGTCCTGTAATAAGTACAACCAGAATGCTCCTTAGAAGCAAGGATGGAGAGACTATGTCTCACATACTTTAGACAGGTTATCAGGAGGGATCAGTCCCTGGAGAAGGACATCATGCTTGATAAAGTACAGGGTCAGTGAAAAAGAGGAAGACCCTCAATGAGATGGATTGACACAGTGGCTGAAACAATGGGCTCTAGCATAACAACGATTATGAGGATGGTGTGGGACCGGGCAGCGTTTCTGTTGTACGTAGGGTCGCTATGAGTTGGAACTGATGCCAAGGCACCTAACAACAACAACAGCTGTGTAGCTGGCTATTGCTCATATATTTCTAGTTAATACCCAGAAACAAGCTGGAGTAGAGGTTAATTGGTGCCCATTTTGGATAAGACACAAAGAGAGAAACCCACTTTCCCACAGAGTTCTCTGCTATTAAATGGCAGAGCCTGGATTTGTCCCGTGTCTCTGTGACCTCAAAGTATGCTCTCTCTAGCTTTGCTGCTACACTCAGTGCTATACAGGACCCCATTCATGAAGAAATTTCTCCCTCCAGGCACAATAATGTTCTAGTTAAGTACTAAATGATTAAGTACCAGAGTTGGCAGGTCAAGGGAGTCCTACCTAGGTCTGTCATACCCAAGAGGAGTTAGTTTGCAGGTTAAGATGGGCTTCTTTGAGCCTGGAGAGTTATGTGAACTGTTCAGTCATCCACTTCTCAGATGGTTAGCAGGGAACATAACACTCTATTCACAAGGGCTTCAACTAATTTTAAAGTAATTTTGAGCATAGATGTCAGTTTCTTAAGTGAAGAGTTGAGGGGAGGAAAATGGTGGAAGATCATACAAAGGGGCTCTGAGGAGACAATGGAGTGACAGAGAAGGGCCACCTCCTTTCACTAGCTCAGCGGCCACACTCTATTAACTGTTTTTTTTTCCTTGCAAAATGGCCATGTATCTGGTATTTTAAAATACAGACTCTTTTAATCTTCTGCTGTTTCATTTCATATGCATTTTAATGGACATGTTTAACTTGATTCTTGCCTCTTAATGTGAATTAATCCCAGAGGGCACACACTTTATTGAATAAGAATAGAATAAAATAAAATAAAATGGCTGAGTGAAAAGTTAAGCTATTCCTGATGTAGACTACATGGTAAGAACTGGCTCATTGAGAAAAATCTCTTCACCAGCATAAATGTGTAAGATCTCAATGGGGAGTCTACAGCAGAGAAAGAGAAGGGGACAGAAATTTAGATTGTGTAGGCAAGCAGTTTGAGTGATTTTGTGAGATTAAAAAAAATATACTGGCAAAGCTTATGTGGTTTTGAATAAAGTTGAAATTTGACAGTTATGCAATGAACAATGTCAGCAGTCAACTTAGATAATTGAGACCAAATATTGACTTTGGGTCTTGATGTGGATCTGTGGATCACAGACACAAACTCTTTTTTACATTGATGAAAATTGTTTTCTGAGGTCCTAGATAATGGAGTAAACTAAGAGCAATAAAATTTTAGAGGTTGGGGAATAAATCCCAAGAGGTTAAGAATTACAAATCAAACAAACACATAAAATAAATAAGTGAATGAATTCAAGAGTTTTTGCCCAGAAAAGAGATGATTGTGGGTAGGAATCAATGTGGTTGAAATTGTTACCCGTTGCTGTCGAGTCAATTCCAACTCATAGTGACCCTACAGGACAAAGTAGAACTACCCTCATACAGTTTCCAAGACAGTAATCTTTACAGAAGCAGACTGCCACATCTTTCTTCCATGGATCGGCTAGGGGTTCGAACCGCCAACATTTAAATTAGCAACCAAGCCCTTAACCACTGTGCCACCAGGGCTCCTTGTTGGTAGCACTCATCAAATATTCACCTGCTGGTCTACATTTCCCAGTGGGACAATGTGGCTGGTCAATGGGATATGAGTAAAAGTGATGCCAAACACTTCCCAAATGACCCTTTAAATCATGCCTTTTTCCTTCCCTACCCTTGCCATGATAATCATGGAGGCCACAGGTTCAAATGACGCTACTCCAAGATGGTCACCCAATGTATATTGAACTACTTTGCTTGTGGCAAGAAATTAACCTTTTCTGTGTTAAACCGCCTTAGATTTTGGAATTTGTCTGTGGCAGCAAAAAGGATTAGTTTACCTTGATTAAGACAAAACTACTAGAGCCTTAATGGGGGCAGAGGTGGTTCAATGATAGAATTCTCACCTTCCTTGAGGGAGACCCAAGTTCCATTTCTGGCGATGCACCTCATGCAAAGCCACTACTTATCTGTTGGTGGAAGCTTACATGTTGCTATAATGTTGAACGGGTTTCAGCCACATTTCCAAACTAAGATGGACTAGAAAGAAAGGCCTGGCAAACGGCTTCTGAAAAATCAGCCAATGAAAACTCTATGGATCACAAAGATCTGATCCTGTTGTGCATAGAGTCACCATGAGTCCGGGGGCAGACTCCACAGTAGCTGACAACAACTAGAGTCTTTGGATATTCTAAAGTTAGAGCATATGAGTTAGCATGACTATTGCTTTCATGCTGTCATTGAAAAGGAGCAGGAAAGAAATACTTGGATGAAATATTAGGAAAAATAAGCTGATTTTAATAGTTCTGAGGCATGGAAACTTTCTACCAACGGACAACTCTGGAGTATCTCCTTCTGAGGGCAATTAAGAAAAGATTGAGAAATCTATTATCAATCATGCTATTACACTACATGATGTTATATATATCCAAATCATTTTCTCATGATAGTTTAACTGAAGTTCTTCCAGAAGCCTGGAGGTGACCAGATTATGTCATAAGGTTATCCTCTGCCTCATTATTATAGAATGAAAACACGCTCCATCTATGTCCCTCCAGCATTTTACCAGCAAGAGACTTCGCTCCATCCCCATCTTTGACAACAAAAGCAGACTCCACAGCTGATAATGACCCAAACACACCAAAAGATGCCTGGATAATGGCCTTGGTTTATCTCATAGTGTTCTGTGTCTGCCCCTCAGGCGAGCAATTCATCATCACAATCTCACTAGTGAATCACAGGGCTCACATGTTGCTACAAATCCTGTCTTTCAGCATGCCCAGAATGAGCCATAATGCTTCAACCCAGTATGAAATTACCCCGGTGAAACCAGCTGACCAGTCAGAGGGTGCCTAGATAACAGTGAAATACACAGCACTTAATGTACTGAGGGATCTGTCAAAAACAATAAAGATTGGTGTAAAAACAGGCTACAAGTTATCGATCTGCTATATTATAGTTGCTTTGAAAATAACTAGATTTCACTTTTGCCCTTTAATTTCTTCATCTTAATCACCATCTGTCAAGAGCAGAGCACAAATATTATGCATAAAAAGGTCAAGAATACTGTTGTGTGCTGTCTGACCCAACACTGAGATGTCACGAGGACACAGGCCCACATGCACACAAAATTGTCCACACATAGGCCTCTGTGAACTGAACCAGACAGAAAGATACAGTTTGATGGGACACAAGTCTCTAAGGCAGATTTACAGTCCAATGCATGAAAATGAAATCAGTAGCAGTACAACAAAGTTCCAGCTAACCTCCCTTTCAGTTAAATTAAACTCCAGATCTGAAAAATCGAGTGCTTTCTGGAATTTCCTGGGACTCCTGGACCATTTGTGGCCAGCTTTGTTGGGTGGGGACACACGTTTTCATGATTCTGATGAACAAAATTTGGCCTAATTATAAATGTTGCTTCCAACTTGTGGGGGTTGGTAATATTCAGTGGCTAATTCGTCTTAAAGGAGTCCTGGTGGCATCATGGTTAAGTGCTCATCTGCTAATCAAAAGGTCAGTGGTTTGAACCCACCAGTGAGGCGATCTGCTTCTGTAAAGACTAAAAACCAAAACCAAATCCCTTGCTGTAGAGTCAGTTTCAACTCATACCAACCCTATAGGACATAGTAGAACTGCCAAGTAAGATTTCCTAGGCTGTAATCTTTACAGAGACAGATTGCCACATCTTTCTCCTACAGAGTGGCTGGTGGGTTTGAAACACTGATCTTTCGGTTAGCAGCTGAGCACTTCACCACTGCACCAAGACAGCTGTTTCTCTGTAAAGACTCAACCAATCCAAACCCGTTGCAGTTGAGTCGATTACAACTCATAGCGACCCTCTAGGACACGGTAGAACTGCCCCATAGAGTTTCCAACACTATAAATCTTTAAGGAAGCAGACTGTTACATCCTTTCTCCCTTGGAACAGCTGGTGGGCTCAAACTGTAGACCTTTCAGTTAGCAGCCAAGTGCTTTGCCCTTGTACCACCAGGGTCCAGCCTAGGAAATCCTGTAGGGCAACTCTACTCTTCCCTGTAGGGTCAATATGAGTCGGAATCAACTCGACAGTACACAACAACAATTCACCTTGAATTCTAACGGCTTTCAGACTCATTGGTCTTTAGCTACTGGAACATTGAGGTTTTTGACCCATAATGTTACAACTAAAAAGTTGTTCCTAACCACTGGGGATATTATTAAGATTTTTCTTGACAAAAATTGATAATTATTCTTTCCCTAAAGATCAGGCTTTAAGATTTTGACATGACCATGGTGACCATGAGCTTGTGTCAGTATTTCCCTCAGGGCCATTTTGTGAGTCTCACTCACACCATTCCCTTTGCCTTTTTTTCTTCTCTGGCTTTCTCTTTGCCCATACACACACACACACACACACACACACACACACAAATGTTTGTTATACAGACAGTATATATCGTATTAATTTCCTCTTCTTACAGATTTCACAAGTTTCTCTAGCTGGTCTACCAAAATCAGTATATACCTACTATTCATTCATTCAGTCAACATACAGTAAAACGTGCAAAAGCTGGAAACTGTGTAAGACAGAAACTTATCAGAGAAGGAAAACTCAAAATATTTTCCATGAGCAAAGGAGAATGAAGAAAACCAAAGACACAAAGGAAAGATTAGTCCAAAGGACTAATGGACCACAATTACCACAGCCCTTACCAGCCTGAGTGAGTCAAGAACATCTAGATGGTGTCTGGCTACCACCACTGACTACTCTGACAGGGATCACATTAGAGGGTCCCTGACAAAGTGGAAGAAAAATGCAGAACAAAATTCAAACTCACAGAAAAGGACCAGACTTATTGGTCTGACAGAAACTGGAGAAATGCCAAAAGTATGGTCCCTGGACATCCTTTTAGCTCAGTACTGAAGTCACTCCTGAAGTTCATCCTTCAGCCAAAGATTAGATAGGCCTAGGCACAATGGTTAAGAGCTCGGCTGCTAACCAAAAGGTTGGCAGTTCGAATCCACCAGTCGCTCCTTGGAAACCCTATGGGGCAGTTCTAATCTGTCTTATAGGGTCATTATGAGTTGGAATTGATGGGAACGGGTTCGGTTTTTATAAAATTAACCATAACACATGTAGTTCAACCATTATATGAGACTAAATGGGAACACCAGCCTAAAAACAAAGACAAGAAGGCAGGAAGGGACAGAAAAACTAGAAGAATGGAAATGGGGAACCTGAGGTTGAGAAGGGGAGAGTGTGACACATCATGGGGTTGGCAACCAATGTCCAAACAATTTGTGTATGAATTGTTTAATGAGAAACTAATTTGCTCTGTAAACTTTCACCTAAAGCACAATAAACAAATACATATATGTATGTGTGTGTGTTTATTTTCCCCTAATAGTGATAGCAAAGTGCTAAGACTGCACTCTGTCAAAGGTGGAAACTGTGGGAGACCCAGAAAAGTAAGACAGTCCCGTTGAGTTCCAGCTCTCACAGGTTTCACCGTATATTACTGCGTATCTACATTGTTCTAGGTCTTTGTTCTACAGATGTACCCAAAAACAGACAAAGTCTTTGCTCTCATGGAGCATATATTCCAGTGAGAGAGACAAACAATAATAAAAAATAAAAGACAGACGTAAATGTGATGTTAGTTTGTAATAAGAATTATCAGGGAAAAGAAGCAGGGTAAGGAGATAGGGAAAGATGTGGTGGTTCCTATTTTAAAGAGAGTGGCCAGGGAAGGCGTTCATTCTCCTCTGGCTTATTCTCCTTTCCTAGACTGTGCTCCTCCCTAAAATACATCGATGCTGCCAGTGAACATCCAGAAAATGCCCCATTCTCCCAGGTTCAAAACCCTCATCATGTCTGAGAGGTTGTGTGGAAAGCCCATAGGCTTTGGGGTCAGATAAAACAGGCTTTACCTTTGTTTACTTCACAGACTAGTTGAGTGATACAGAGCAAATAACAGTTCTCTTGAGTCTCAGTTTTTCATCTATAAAATGGGAATGATAATACCTACCTCACTGGTTTTTTTATAAAAATCTAAAAAGAAAAATCAGTGGCCCATTTGGCATACAGTAAACCAAAACCAAACCCTTTGTTGTCGAGTCGATTCCAATTCATAGCGACCCCATAGGAGAGAGAACTGCCCCTTTCCAAGAGCAGCTGGTGGATTTGAACTGCCGGCTTTTTGGTTAGCAGCTGAGCTCTTAACCACTGCGCCACCAGGGCTCCTGGCATATAGTAGAGATTCTTATTAGTCTTGGCATATCGCACTCTGATGAATCAGATATATTGTGATTCCTTCTGTGTTCCAGTAACATGGCACAAAGCCTAGCAATCTAAAGAAAGTATTTAGTACAGGACTCATCACATATCCCTTTTGTTCATTGCAAGGCAAACAGCTGTCCATTTCCTGTCAATGGACAGACAGCTTGAGCCAAGTTTATGCCTTTGGGGAAAGAACAATAAGTTGGCTGGCTGGGGATGTATTCTTACCAGCTCTCCAATGTCTCAGACATATTTCTCATGCAGCCCAGAGCTGCAGAGGTCATTAACCCTTCTGGAAAGGCCCATATCTAATCTTTACCAAGTGGGCACCTCCTCCCAGGGCTTGAGCTTTCAAGGAAAAAGATAGTATATACAGTCATAGTGGTTTATGCGGCCACAAAGGCCACCATAGCATGTCATATATACCACTTTGCAGAAGAAGCAAGACTTTTAAGAAGGCCTGGAACTATCATCAGAGGACCTCAGGTATCCTGCTTTGCCTTTTTGAAGTCATACTGTCTCCTGTGCCTGTCCCCCTCACCCCATGCTATATTAAGGGATTTTATTTGCATATGTGCTGCATCCAAAATTGTAGTTATGGAAACTATACCCTTCAGGTATGCTTCTCCAACATTGCACGCTTAAGAATCACATGGAGAGTCTGTGAAAACACAGATTCCAGGTGTGGGGCTACAAGAATGGGCATTTCCAACAAGATCCCCCCGGTATGCGGCTGCTGCTGTTGGTCTTGGGGCCGCATTATGGAAGCAGTATGTCTTAGTCATCTAGTGCTGCTACAACAGAAATACCACAAGTGGATGGTTTTAATGAATAGAAGTTTATTTCCTCACAGTAAAGTAGGCTAAAAGTCCAAATTCAGGGCGTCAGCTCCAGGCGAAGCCTTCCTCTCTCTGTCGGCCTTCTTCTCATCAGTGTTCCCCCGGACTAGGAGCTTCTCTGCACAGGGACCCCGGTCCAAAGGACGCGCTCTGCTCCCGGCACTGTTTTCTTGATGGTATGAGGTCCCCCTGTCTCACTGCTCACTTCTGTCTTTTATATCTCAAGAGATTGCCCAGGACACAGTCCAGTCTTGTAGATCAGGTCCTGCCTTACTAACAGAACTGCCACCCATCCTCCCTCATTAACATCATAGAGGCAGGATTTACAACATACAGGAAAATTACACAGTACCAGGAATCATGGCCCAGCCAAACTGATATACACATTTTTTGGGGGACATAATTCAAACCATGACACGGTATCATACAGGCCAGTGTGTAGAGCACTCATATTCTCAAACCCAAAAGGTCTGAAAAACATGTCTCATACAAAAGCCAGCAAGAAAGATGTAGTTGGGACCCTCAAACGTTACATTTTCAGCACGTCATAGATTAATAGAAACATTGAGGGTGTATATTTGAAATTGGCACCGTCCTAGAAAATCCAGGATGTCTGTTCACCTGAACTACATGCCACATTCCCAAATGGTCTAATTAGTTCCTTTTTAGAAAGATCATACAGAGAAAGAAGATGCCTTCATTTGTTTTTTATCAATGTATATAGCAAAGATCCAACAAAGAAGAGGAAAAAAAATACAACGTAAAAAATCAGTGCTGACTATCACCGTTAACCCACTTAAAGTTTTCCCTTCCCAGGCCCCCACTGTGGCCCTGGTGTGGGCTTGGTAGGTGTGTGGTGGGTTGAGAACAGGAGGCCGCTGACACCTGTCCTGAACAGGTTGCAATTTAAGGACATAAAGTAACTCTAAAGGATGCAAGGAATTTTGTCTTTGGCACTATATTGTCAGTCCCAGAGACAGGCTGATAGTGTCTTCCACTAATACTTTCAAGGAAATAGAAAGATACCAACTAACCGGCACAGTTTGGTCCAGTGGGATCTTTTTCAAGGGTTACAAAACAGCAGTTAACGAGCCTGACGTGATCCTGTCAGGAGCAGTTGCTTGTTTTCTTTGAGGACTCAGAATTATCCCTTCATTTCCCTTAATTACTCAATCAGTGTAAAATCAGTCAATGAAATCAAGACTATTCACTGCAGAGAGCCATGACTGTGATGAAAATAATATATGTGTAACTCTTTTCTTCTACATCGGCCTAATAAAGCCCTAAAAAAATCTAATTGGCTCTTTTTTTCCTCATTCTGTTTGCTGAAGTTGTTGGTGGCTCCACCATGCAGGCAGTATCCTGGTGGCTTGGGTTTCTAATTCATCCATTTCTTGACTCATGTACCCAACCAGTTGCGGTCGAGTCAACTCCAACTCATGCAACCGTATGTGTCAGAGTAGAGCTGTGCTCCACAGGGTTTTCAAGGACTGAATTTTGGGAAGTAGATCCCCAAGACATTCTTCCAAGGTGCCTCTGAGTGGACTCGAACCTCCAACCTTTCTGTTAGCTGCCAAGCGTATTAACCATTTGCACCACCCAGGGACTCCTGTCTCTTGTATAGCAACGGTATAATGTTACTTTCTCTACTTCATCATTTCTACCTCTTCAGGTTTTAACCTAGTTACTATACATTGGTTGAAACTGTAAGCCAGATTAAAAAAAAAAAAGGGGGGGGAGAAACATTCCTTATTTTTGTGGCAGGAAGAATGCTGGGCTAGATAGCAGAACACCTGTGTTTTCATCTAAATTCTTCTACTAACAAGAGGTATGGCTTTTTACAAGCCACTTGACTTCTGAATTTTTTTCCTTACCATAAAAAAATGTACTTAGTGCCCCTTTAATTCCAAAAATGTTTATGTGTTAAATGTTTTTATTCAACTGGTAAAGAAGGAAAAATATTCATTAGATTGCTGATGTTTGTAGGGAATTTCTCTGGTGGTTTTTATTTCTGTTTAGGTGACACCCATCCTCCCTCCATTACAAAGGTAACTTCTCTTGTCTCTGAAGGGATTCTTCACATGGACTCATAAACCGTGTGCTGTATACAACACATCCATTTGTTCATTCATTCACGCCTTCATTTATTCACAATCGTCCCTGAATGTTTCCTGGGTGTCCAGTATTGTGTTCCATAGACAGACATAGACAAGAGTTTAGCGACCATCTGTGGTCTGAGAGTAAGTCACCAAACACAAGAATCCTTTCCGTATAGACTGTGTGCTCAACCATGCCCCACTTCTAATTTCCAAACTTCTTATTATACAGCAACCTTCCCTCTCAGGTGAGATGAGATTGATTGAGGTGAAAAAAAGGCAAAGTTTGAAATTTACCGACTAAGGATTGATCCATTTTGATGAACATTGGCCTCTCTGTCCCATGCTTGGTTTCATAACGCAGCCTGTGTGATAACTCACAGATTCACCCACCTGTTCTGGACTTTCTCCTTCTCACACAGGCACAGTGGTGCCTCCTGAATTTCTAAGGACAGGGTTTTGGGGATGGCAATCTGATAGGAAGGGAAGAGCTAGGGGATTTATGTTGAAAATTAGATTAAATGGTCAGTAAAAATAACTATGTATTAAAGATGCTTTAATTCACATTTCATAAAATTGAGACACTGCTTAGATCTTTTGGGGAGAGAGTGAGGGAACTAGTGATACGCTACTGGGTGGACATATGTCATACCTGGTATGCTGAAGATGGGCAATACATGCCAACAGATAAGATAATACCAGTGACAGAATATTAACTGCTGGATAGACAGAATCTTTGGTGGGTGTCCTGATATGACATAAAGGGATCATTGGAAAAAACAAGGAGCTTAACTTAAGAAAAGATTTGAAGAAGACACAAAAGTTATGATCAAATGGATGAATGGCTCTAATACAGAAGGAAGATTTGAGGTGAAACTGGAAGAACAAATAAAGGTTACAGGCTTATTTTGGCTCAATATAAAGGAAGACATTTCTATCAGTCAGAAATGCCCCATAAGGAAATAAGCTACCATGGGAGGTAATGAGCTCTTTATCCCTGCAGCGATTAAAGAAGGGGTCCTCTGTCAATTTTAGGGAGAGATTCATGCATAATGACAAAAGACTTTTGATTCTTGCTGTTTTTATTTTTCTGAATATTGTACTTTCCATTAAATTAAAGTTCGATGATATTTCATTCTTTGGAAACTCTTATCCCGTCTCTCTCAGCCTCTTCTCTTCCACAGCTCTGAAACATCCTCTCAGTCAAACTTTACCATTTCTATCCCCCCTCTCTCCTTTCCCCAGGGGTACTGGCAATCTCCTTCTTATCATTGTATGTAAATTTCATTCAGGTAAATTCAGTTCCACAGTCATTGGCTGAGCTCCTATAGTACTTAAGTTCTGTGATAGATATAATGGGGGACAGAAAGATGAATAGCTGGAGGCCTGGGCTTAAGGGAATTTGCAAGATTCTAATGAGAGGGAGAAGACAACCCCCAAAATAGCTATTATATAAGGCAGAGATAACCATTGCTATTAAAAAAGGTAGTAGAGATCACATCCTCTTGAATTGCTTTGGGAAGGAGATAGCATCTAGGAGCATAAGAGTATGGAAGATAGAGGAAGATGGATATTTCTGACATAGCTAACAGCTGTGTACAGGCACAGCATCAGAAAAAGGCTGGATGGGTTTGGGACCAGCAAATAGTCCATTTGGTAGAGCCGGAGACCTGAGGCATGATGAGACAAGGCAAGTAGGTTTGGAACATATATTGTAGAATTTTGAAGGTCAAGGAGAGGAGTTTTTATTTATTATCATGTTAAAAGCAATTGCAGACCATTTAAGATTTAACAGAAACAGCATGTTAAGCATTGTTCTTTAGGGAAACGAATGTGCTAGTTTTATTTAGGAAGGATTGGTATGGAAAGAGTCAAAAGTGGGAAAATATGCAGATTACTGTGATAGTTTGGAAAATAGCAAGGGATCAAAGAGATGAGTATGTGTGGCAATGGAAAAGAGAATTCCAGATTTTTTTTAAAAATTATATGGGTAATATATACTCATTGTAGAAAAATCCAGAAAATACAAGGAAAAAAATTAAAATCGCTAATAATCTCACCAATCAACAATAAATAGGGATTGATATTTTTATGTACATTACCTCTAACTTTTATTATTGTACTAATGTGTTTTCTTATGAATTTGGATAATACCAGCCTTACCACTTGGTGGATTGCTTTTTTCAATTGGTAGTATATCCTTCCATGTCAGGAAATTTACTTTTAGATCCCATTTTTAAAGACTGCAGAGTATCCAATATGCATGTGTATTATAATTTATTTAGCCAGTCCCTTATTAAGGGTTTTAGGTGATTTCTAATCTTCTCATATTATAATAGAGTTATAATGAACATCTGTGCAATATATTTTTGAATAATTTTCTCATTACTTTCTTAGATAAATTCATGAAAGCGGATGAGTCACAGATTGCTAAACTGTCTCTGGTAGTTGTTGCCTACGTTTCTTTTAAGCTTTGAACACCTGACTTTTTTCTGAGCACATGGATGCCTATAAGAAGACAATATTTTCCAGCTACTGTTTCAACCAAAACCCACCTTCTGACCAAGGCTTAAACCAAAAAAGCGGTTGCTTGGGAGTTGACTCCAACTCATGGCGACTCCATGTGTGTCAGAGTAGAACTGTACTCCACAGGGCTTTCAGTGGCTGAATTTTTAGAAGTAGATCACCAGGCCTTTCTTCCAAGGCATCTCTGAGTAGACTCGAACCTCTAATGCTGAGTGCATTAACCTTTTGCACCACACAGGGACTCCAGACCAAGCTTTAAGCATTGGGATATAAGCGGAGGTTTAGCGTGTGGCTTCTGAAAGGTGTCTTCTAAAGGTAAAGTCTTTTTTTGTATTCCCTCTGGCTGGGGTCTGAGAAGATGGCTAGAGTTCAAGGAGGCACGAAGGACATGGGAAGGAGCTTTTGCTGAGGCCAGTCAAGCAACAAGATAGAAGGTTTCTGGGTCCATGAAACCTTCTACACAGTTCCGTACCAGCCATGGCCCGCCCACATCCAGAAGGTTGAAACACACCTTCATTGTCACTTTAGAAGTTGGTTTTCTATTCCGTGCAGCTGAAAATAATCCTAACTAAAACTCTGGCTTTGAAAGTTTGCATTTTTTTTTTTTTTTTATATTTTATTGTACTTCAGGTGAAGGCTTACAGAACAAATAGTTTCTCATGTAACAGTAGCACACATGCTGTTTTATGA
>NW_004443945.1:411169-445675 GCF_000243295.1 Trichechus manatus latirostris
GAATCTCTCCTCGCTCTCCGTTCTCTTTCAGTATTCTCACTCTGTTTGGTGTTCGGCTGAGTTCTTTATCTCTTCATTTGATGTTCTAGGGTTTCAGGATTGTTGATTCTCTGTTTGGCTTAGTTTTTTGGTTCTTTGCTGTGGAGGGACGGCGTGGTGCTTCTGCCTAGAGCACCATCTTGCTGGACTCTGAAAGTTTGCATTTTTAAGACTTTCTGTACGCATTGTCAAATTTGACTCCAGAAAGGCTATGCTGATGAATATTCCCACCAGTAATATGTAAATTAGAGTACCATTCTCCATTTATCCTACATAACACTAGGTATTATCGTTCTTTTTAAGTCTTTGCCAATTTGAGAGTTGATAAATGGTATCTCTCTGTTTTAATTTGCATTTCCAGGCTCATTTCTCTGAATCTTTTCCCCATTCCCTTCCCAATTCCCTTGATATAAACTTCTCTTTGACTGGGAATTCAGAGACATCATCTTTGTTAAAACAGCCCTGATGATGGTTAGTCTCACTGTTCTTTTAGTGTCTCTCTGCCTTGCCATCTCAGAAAGCAGGACTCAGATCCATAGATGGTGCCCTGGGGCCCATCCCTTGAATTTTACTATGATTCTCTCTCCTGACCCACCTGGTCTCCTCCAGCACAGTGTGCTAGGCTGACCCTTAACATGCACAGGTTATTTACTGCTGCAACAGGAAACATTAGGGCACAAACTTCAAGTAAATTGGGCAAATTACAGGTAAACAGAGAGCTTCAGCATTTATGGGCACTTTTATTTCTCTTTCCCAGGCCACACTCACAGACCTGGCCAGTCCCAGGCCTGGTTTCCTGTAACCTCTTGGTTTTGGGGGAAGTGGGTTCTTTTCTACCTGGCCTAAGTTTTTCCCCCAGTGTGCAGTGAAAATGCCCTCAGACTTTCTCTGTAGTAAACTCCCTTTTTCCCACCAGGGTCAGCCCCTTAACAAAACCTACAATGCTTTCAAGACCTAATTATTTTTTGCTTTGAACTTTTGTTGATACTATGTGTTTTCGTCGATGAAAGCATGCTGAGTCATTGAGTATTGCTGAATTTTTGGTACGTAGAATGGATTTTTTTTTTTTTTTTGCCCCCTCCAACAATCCTACCCTCTGAGTCCCAAGGGATGAACATTGTCCCACTAATTCTACCCCAGATGCCCCCTAGAGTCCAGAGGGACACATGGTGTCCCAAAGAAAAATCTTCAAAATTTCTGTCTCCTACTCAAAATGCACACACCTCATACAACACCCTGTAGAAACAGTAATTTGTGGCACATGCTTATTTTTTCAGTTTCAAACAGTCATGAAAGCTCCTGCCTTGCAGTAGTATACACTATCAGTGGAAAAGCAGCTTCCCAATGAACCTGAGTGGTGGGAAAAGTGAGTGGGCAACTGTAATTCCAACTGTCATGAAAGGGTTATTAAGAGATAAAAACAAAATGGCAGCAACAATTTCAAGAACAAACTTACAGCAAAACTCCTTTACTTTAAAAGATTCATAATGTATATTGACCACTTTCTCTCATGTTGCTTTCCTAACCCACTGTTTCCCCAATATCTCTGAGTTCCTCAGCAACTCTGCCTTCCCCCACAGCATTGCGTTGGAGTAGAGATTTCCCCAAACAAGAATCTCCACTTTCCTCTGAAAGAACGACAGCAAAAAACCAAAACCATTGCTGTTGAATTGACTCTGACTTATAGTAACTCTATAAGACTGAGTAGAACTGCCCCATAGGGTTTCCAAGGAGCGGCTGGTGGATTCAAACTGCATCTCCACACCTCTTGCCACTTCTTAACATCTACATTGCCACAGATAGTAACATTCAGCAATCCAGCTGGATTTTAATTACTGTGACCCTGACTAACGTGCACTTCTTCCAAATCCAGTTTTGAGTTTAAGGAAATGGTAGGGAAGATGGTGGTGTACTGGCGGTATTCCTCTCTCTTATAGGAATCAGGCCACTTAGGAATTCTTCTGTCATCATCTCTCCACTGACTATAAACCCTGCTCCTGAGACCATCCTGGAACTTACAGTCTCCCACCAATGCTTTCTCTGAGAGTCAGCATCTACTTGCATTGTTTTAACATCTCTTTTTTGTTTCTGTTTTAATATTTTATTATGTTTTAGATGAATTTTATACAGCAAATTGGGTTCCCATTTAACAATTTTTATATGAATTGTTCCGTGGCATTGGTTACAATTTGCATACTGTGTTAGCATTCTCATTTTTTCCATTATGTTTGTTCTGTTTCCATTGATCTAGCTTCCCTTCCCCTTCTTGCCTTATTGTCTTTGCTTTTGGGTAAATATTGATCGTTTGGTCTCATACAGTTAATTGTTTAAGGGAACACATTACTCATGGATGATGTCATTTGTTTTCTAAGCCAATCTACTATTTGGTTGTTACAGCACCTGGTATTCCCAGGCAGTCTCCTATCCAAGTACGAACCAGGCCCAATCTTGCTTAGTTTCTGAGATCAGACGATACCAAGCTTGTTCAGGGTGGTATGGCCGTAGACTGTAACCATCTCTTAATACCACAAAAGAAAGACTTGCCATCTGATTCCATAAAGATTACAGCCCAGGAAACTTTATGGGGCGGTTCTACTGGGTCATATGAGGTTGCTATGGGTCAAAAATCAATTTGACAGCAACCAACAACAACAGCAATATGAAAAAATATGAGCATTTGCTACAGGTCAGGCACCTTTCATGTATCGTCGGGTTTAATTCTCTATATAGCCTTATGAGACAGGAGCTATTATTGTTGTTAGTTTCTGTCAAGTCAGCACCGACGTATGGCAACCCCATATACAACAGAACAATACTTTGTCATGTCCTGTGACATCAAAATCATTGTTATACTCAAGTTCATCATTGCAGCTACTGGGTGTTTTCAGTACTTCCAACATAAGGGCTCATTTTTCAGCACTGTATTGGGTGATGGAGCCCTGGTGGCACAGTGGTTAAGAGCTAGGCTGCTAACCAAAAGGTTGGTAGTTCGAATCCACCAGCCACTCTTTGGAAATCCTATGGGACAGTTCTATTCTGTCCTATAGGGTTGCTATGAGTCAAAATTGACACCACAAGAATGGGAATATTGAGCAATATTCTGCTGTGATCCGTAAGGTTGTCACTGGCTAATTTCTGGAAATAGATCATAAGTCCTTTCTTCATAGTCTGTCTTAGTCTGGAAGATCCACTGAAATCTGTTCACCATGGGTGACCCTGGTGGTATTTGAAATACCAGTGACATAGCTTCCAGCGTCATAGCAACATGCAAACCATCAGTATAAGCATAGTGGTCGACAGGTGGTAGAGGTGATATTATAAGCCCCATTTTATAGGTGAGAACACTAAGGCTTAAAGACCCAGCTAGTTAGAGGTAGAAACGTGATTTAAGCCATGGTGGTCTGAAACAGTCTGCACACCCAACAATGACTCTTTGCTGCCTTTTCCTAAAGTCCTCCAGCTTTTCCTCACTTGATCCATTGTTCTTCACAATTGTATTGCTCTCTGTCACTCTGAAAACTCTGCTGGAGATCTTTCAGCCATCTGAATATTAACTTGAATTTGCCTCAAATTCTTTTTTGTGAGAGGCTATAAGGAGTCCTGGTGCAATGGTTAAGCACTTGGCTGCTACTCAGAAGGTCAACAGTTTGAATCCACCCAGTGACTCTGTGGGAGAAAGAGCTGGTGATCTACTCCCATAAAGATTACAGCCTAGGAAACCCTATGGGGTAATTCTACTCTGTCAAATGGGGTCATTATAAGTTGAAATCGACTCGAGGCACCCAACAACAATAACATAAGCTTAATGTGTTATACAAACATTAATGTGCTCTGCAGCTAACCTAAAGATTGGCAATTTGAGTCTATCAGAGGTGCGTTGGAAGAAAGACCTGGAGATCTACATCTGAAAAATCAGCCATTGAAAACCCCATGGAGGTATTGCCCTGAGATAATCTTTAAAACTTAAGCCAAAAATATCCCCTGAAGTCTTCTTAAAACAAAACAAATAGTTTAGCTTAACTAGTAAAGAATGTCCACCTTGAGCATTGTGCTCTTTTGAGAACTATCTATATGGGATCAAAGTGACAACAGCAACTCAAAAGATTAGCTGGGAACTTTAAGGGGCAGCGAGTTAATGGGGAAGGAACAACTCAGAAAAGGAGAGTGAGAATGGTTGCACAACTTGAAGAATGTAATCAATGTCACTAAATTGTACAAACAGTTGAATTGGTGTATGTTTTCCTGTATATATTTTCAACAACAACAACAAAATAAATTAAAAAAATAAAAGGTATCAAGATCCCAGGAAATATGAACGGGCACTGACCACATTAGCCACAGTAGATTAGTGTTGTTATAGTTATTCTACTCTTGTAAAAACAAACAAATAAACCCTGTGCAATAATAGAAAAAAAATTGTAACCAATGTCACTGAATAATACGTGTATAAATTGTTGAATGGGAATCTGTTTTGCTGTGTACACTTTACCAAAAATATAATAAAATATATATATATTTTTTAAAAAGCACCATATCACCAAATGCCTACCAGAATGGCTAAAATAAAACATAATGATTACTCCAAACGCTGGCATGGGAAGGGGAGAACCTGGATCCCTCACTCATTGCTGGTGGGAATGTAAATAGTACAGTCACTGGAAAAGTGTATGGCAGTTTCTTAAAAAACTGAACGTGCAATTATCCTATGACCTAACACTTGCCCTTTTGGACATTTATCCCAGAGAAATGAAGATTTATGTTTACACAAAAATCTGTGCATAAATATTTATAGCAGCCTTGTTCATAGTAGTCAAAAACTTGAAACACTCCTGATGTCCTTCAACGGGTGAATGGTTTAACATCCATAACATAGACTCCTACTCAGCAATAAAAAAGAACAAACTTTTGATACACACAACCTGGATGTTTAAAGAATTATGCTGAGTGAAAAAAAGCCAATCCCCAAAGATTATATTTATGTGATTTTATTTACATAACATTCTTGCAATTACAAAAGTATAGAAATGGAGAACAAATTGGTGGTTGCCAGGGTTTAAGAATCACCACTCATCTGTCAACCACCCATCTGTCAGTTTGTCGTACTGCGGTGGTGTTCGTGTTGCTATGATGCTGGAAGCTATGCCACTGGCATTTCAAATACCAGCAGGTGTTTCAAATACCATCAGATATTTCAAATACTAGATGGGTGGTATTTCTCTCCTGGGGGCAGGAGGCAAGTGGGTGTGGCTATAAAAGGGCAACATGTGGGATCCTCGCGGTGATAGGAATGCTCTGTATTGATGTCAGTATCTTGGCTGTGATATTGTACTAGTTTTGAAAGATGTTACCATGGGGAGGAATTGGTTAGTTGGGGACAAGGGTTCTGTCTGTTTTAATTCTCATAATTCCATGTGAATTTACAATGATTCCAAAATAAAAAAGTTTCATTAAAAAGAAAAATGAAAAGAAAATCCCATGGAACACAGTTCTACTTTGACACACATGGGTTCACCATGAGTCAGAGTCGACTCAAAGGCAACTGGTTTACTGGTAAGCATAATAATACCAAAGCAGTTAAACCACAAGACTATTCAGCCATATCAACCATTACAACTGGAAACACTAAGTGGAATCCCAATTTGTATCAATTGTGATGAAAGTAAACTGTAGCCACCAAATCTTCCCACAGTCTGCTTTATGATCGACAAAGGCTAACAATGAGTCTGAACTCATCATGGATCAGACACTGTGCTGAGCCCTTCGCATTACACCACTGGGTCCTAACATCAATCCTAGGAGTAGGACACTGTTATTGTCCCCATTTGACAAATGAGGAAACTGTGGTTGCGAGAATTCCAGTAATTAGCCCACCTCATACAGTGAATAGCAGTCAGATCCAGAACTTGAGTCTATGTCTGCCTAAATTCAGAACCTACCTTCTTAATCATAGTTACCTGGTTATTAACCATATTACATTGCTTAGTCTTTTTAATAATATTGCTGATACCATATTAAAATAGCAGAAATCCATAGGGAAAATAATTACCCAACAACCTACCCCAAATTCAATTTTTTTTCATATCATCTAATACATGACTGTGTACATATCCAATTTTACCTACTTACAGGAAGTCATATTATAGATGGAATTATACTTTCTACATTTTCCGTTAACATTTCATCAAGCATGCAGTTCTCTGGCAATGAAGCTGAAAACCTGAGAGAAATAGATGATTTCCTAGCAACATATAAATTGCCAAAATTGACCCAATAAAAAGTGGAAAATGTGAACAGGTTAATTACCAGAGTAGGGATAACAAAAGGCATCAAGATTATGTGGGTCTCCAGCTGAGTTTATCTAATCTTTACATAATAGGGAATTCCAATGTTATTTAAGCCAGTCTTAGATAAAAGATGGACATTTCCCCAATTCACTTATGTGTACAGTTTAACACCAAAACACAATAAGGATGCTAGATAAAAGAGAAATATTGAACAATGTCAGTTCAAGTAGAATATTAGAAAATTGATCCTATGAAGTTATTAAAGAATAATACTTTACGACCAAGTAGAGTTCATTCCTGGAAAACCAGGGTGGTTAATATCAAGAAATCTATGCACATAATACATGATATCAAGAAAATAAAAAAGAACAAAGCATGCAAATAAATCAATGCTGAAGTGATATTTGATGAAATTTAGCAGCGTTTTAAATAAAAAGGTCAAGTAAAAAATAAAGGGTAAGCAAATAAAATAAAAACTACCAAACCTAGTAGCAAATATTATTCTACATAGGTAATACATAATATTTCAGTTAAAATTAGGCATTTACCCAAAAAACCCATTGCCGTCCAGTCGATTCCAACTATAGAGACCCTATAGGACAGAGTAGTACTGCCCCATAGGGTTCCAAGGAGCGCCTGGAGGATTAGACAGGCATATGTTCTATCACGGAGCCCTGGTGGCACAGTAGTTAAGAGCTATGGCTGCTAGCCAAAAGGTCAGCAGTTTGAATCCGCTGCCCCTTCTTGGAAACCCTGTAGGGCAGTTCTACTCTGTCCTATAGGGTCGCTGTAAGTTGGAATCGACTCGAGGTCAGTAGGTTTGTTTGTTTATTTTTGGTTTTATACACTATCACCATTGTAATTTCACATTAACTTGGAGGGTCCAAGGAATGCAAAGATAAACATTGAAAAAGATGAGCTAAAACTTTTTTTTATAATGATCAGATTGCTTGCTCAGAAAACCCAAAAGACTAAAAATAAATAATAGAATATGTAACAGGGTTTTATAAGTTAGCAATAGGCGCCTATACATGGAAATGGGAAAAATATTCGAGTCATAACAAAACTAAATAAATTATGAAAGACTTAGAAGTACATTTTACAGGAAAGATGTAGGAAATATATGATAAAGTTATATAATCTCTTGAAAGATAGAAAACAATATCTAAACAAATGGGAAGACATACTAATCCTTTCGATGGAAGGCTTTAGATAAGAAACTATAAAAACTTTTTAAATTAATAAATACAGCATTTTAGTTAGAGCCAAAGAGTGTTCTTCTTTTGATTATATAAAATACTCTTAAAGTTTACATAGCAAAATAATTTTCAGATGATAGTCAAAAAAATTTTTTTTAAATTTTAAAAAAAGGAAAGGAAGACTGGAGACAGGGCCATGGCAAGAATTCTAAAACAACTGTAATGAAATCTATATAGCATTGACCAGAAAAGATAATCAGATTAGAGGAATAGAATCGAAAATCCAGGATACATCCTGGTCTATATAAAAATTCAGTTGGTATTTTAGTTCAACTGGAAAAGAACAGTTTTTAAAATAAATGGTGTTGGCACAACTGGCTATCCATCTGGAAGAAAATAAAATTGGACCTCAATTTTATACAATCTACCAAAATAGTTTCCAGATGGATTAAAGACTTAAATGTAAAAAATGAAACAATAAAATTCTAAGGGACTATCTTATAGACAACATGTTCAATCCAGTTGAAGGGGAGACGCAGTAACCCAGAGTAGAAACCCCAAACCTGTATAAGAAAAGATAAATAATTTGACTATATAAAAATTAATAAATTATGAATCATAGACCAAACAATCAGTAAAATAAATAGGCAAATACGAGATTTGAGAAAAAGCCAATAGCTCCTACAGATGACCCAAAAACGTTAAACAAACCAGGAATATTCGTAACAATTTCACCAAGAAGCAAGCCCCAAAAGCCACCAAACTTATGAAAAGATGTTTACTCATCATTGGTAATCAATGAAATGCAAATTTAAGCAACAAGCTATCTCGTCACACCTATAAAACGAAACAAAAATTAAATACACAAGCTGAGATAACTTGCTGGAGCCAATGTAAGAAAAAGGATAGAAATACAAGTTTTCACAATATTTAAGAAAATATAAGCAAGAATGCTTCTTGTGTCATCCTTAGTGGCAAAATATTCTAAACCAAATGAACACTCATCTATAGGGTTGATTACTGTACATCTACATAATGCAAAATTTGCAGCCTTTTTTAAAAAATGATTTAGAGTTAGTTACTTGACTTGGATCTTTTCTTGACACACTATTTGAGAAAGTAAAATAAGATGCTGAAAGGTAGGCACAAAATGAACTCTTTAAAAAAAGGGAGCAAAGACAAAAAAAGAAAAAAACTTGTATGTATATGATTACGCTACGATCATGGTTCAAAAGATACTGCTGTTGTCGTTGTTATTGTCAGTTGTCATCCAGTTGGCTCCAACTTACAGTAACCTTATGCATAATAGAACAAAAAAGTTGCCCGGTCCTGAACTATCCTCACAATCATTGCTGTGTTTGAGCCCACTGTTGCAGCCACTGTATCAATCCATCACATCGAGGCTTTCCCTTTTTTTTCACTGACCCTCTACTTTATGAAACATGATGCCCTTCTCTAGGGCTTAGTCCCTCAAGATGATGGATCTATCCAAAGTAAGCAAGACAAAGTCTTGCCGTCCTAGCTTCTAAAGAGGATGCTGGTATGAAAGGGTACTTATTAGGTTTTTAACAAGCATTGAGGGAGTGCAGCAGGCAGGGCATTCAAGTGGCTGAGGTACAGAAAGAGAATAAGCAAAAACAAGGAAATAAAAGATTGCACTAAAAATATTATGCATGCTATGTTCACTTTTGTATTTTTGGTAAAAACTATGCCTGTGAGTATATGTATAAAGAAAATATATATAATGTAAAAAAAAGTAGAAATGTGCTCCATAGAGTTTTCCATGGCTAATTTTTTGTAAGTAGATCTCCAGGCCTTTCTTCTGAGATGCCTCTGAGTGGACTGGAACTTCCAAACTTTCGGTTAACAGCCAAGAGTGTTAACCATTTGTACCACCTACAGACTCCCGGACAGAACACCAAGCCCAGGTAAATAACTAATGACCAGTGAGGTAAGTTGTGGAAAGACTAATGATTGCATAAACATTCTGTGTTCTAAAAATGAACAATAAGAGCAGATGCACATGCTGGGCTTCCTATGTGCCAAGGAGAAGTTTTACGGTAATTCATTGAATCCCCATGATGACTCTGTCTGGTAAGTATGATTTTAATCCCCTTTGCAGATGAGGCACACAGACGGTATGTAATTTGTCCTGGATCACATAAGTCATACGTGGGAAAGCTACGCTTCAAACTCAGCCTGGCTTCAGCATCTGCGCACTCAACCACTGCACCACACTTTATCAAAGCAAAGAAAGAATGAAACAAGAGAGAATGCAAGTATAAAAGATGTTCAGATTCAGGCCTGCAAGGGTTGGTTTAAAATGTTGTGGTCAGCCTCAGAGCTCAGTGTCCAGCAGCAATGTTCCTTGAATAACTAAAGACTGTGATGCAGGTAAATGTTTACCTCACTGAGCAGATTCAGAGACATGAGAAGTTTTGCTCTGTTTTGGGAAAAGATGATTTCTTCAATTTTTATTTTTTTACACATACACATACATTTAATGCCTTTATTGTTTTTCCCCTAATCTCATATTTGCTATAAAACTGATTTTATCAGTTGTGGTTTTGCCAACCATGGTGTTTCTTAAGATTTGGCAAGGAATCCCTGCCCGGAAATTTCCCCAAAGTTAACATGTCAGCACTGACGGAGAAGACAAGTGATTCACGTGCCTAGTGACAAGCTGTTAGGGGTTCAGGGGGAACTCTGGGAGTTGGAGATGGAACAGGAAGTATATGACCCCTATTTGGTCATACTCTCAGCAGAAATAGAACATAGTTGTCCCCTGAGAGGGTGTCTCTTGTGGTTCTCACACACAAACTGCAGCATAGCACTCAGCACTATCCCCATTCACACAAAATAAAATAGATTTTTTATTGAGTATTTTATAAGGGATATAGGATGGATTTTTATAATACCTAACACACAGCATTTCACTAAAAACAAATTCCAATTACATTGAGTGAAATAAGTCAATCACAAAAGGACAGAGACCTCTACTGTAAAAACTCATGAAAAAGTTTACACACAAAAAGAGAAACAATCTTTGTTGGTTATGAGGGATGGGAGGGGTGGGGAGGAACTAAATAGACAATAGACAAGTGGTAACTTTGGTGAAGGGTAAGACAGTACACAACACTGGGGAGGCTAGAACAACTTGTACAAGGAAAGGTCATGGAAGCTCCATGGACACATCCAAACTCCCTGAAGGACTGAATTGCTGAGCGGAGGGCTGTGGGGACCAAGGTCGCTGGGTACATCTAGCTCAATTGGCATAATACAGTTTATTAAAAAAATGTTCTACATTCTACCCTGGTGAGTAGCATCTGGGGTCTTAAAAGCCTGTGAGCAGCCATCTAAGATACTCCACTGGTCCCTCCTCTTTGGAAGCAAGGAAACTAAAGATACAAGGGAAAGATAAGTCCAAAGGACTAATGGACCACAACTACCATGGCCTCCACCAGACTGAGTCCAGTACAACAAGATGGTGCCTGGCTACCACCACTAACTACTCTGACAGGGATCACAATAGAGGGTCCCGCTCAGAGCTGGAGAAACATGTAGAACAAAATTCTAACTCACAAAAAAAGACCAGACTTACTGGCCTGACAGAGACTGGAGAAGCCCTGAGAGTGTGGCCCCTAGACACTCTCTTAGTTCAGTAATGAAGTCACCTCCGAGGTTCACCCTTCAGTCAAAGATTAGACAGGCCCATAAAACAAAATGAGACTAAAAGGGCACAATGGCCCAGCAGCAAGGACTAGAAGGCAGGAGGGGACAGGAAAGCTAGTAATAGGGAACCCAAGGTTGAGAGGGACAGTGTTGACATGTCGTGGGGTTGTTAACCATTGTCATAAAACAATATGTGTACTAACTGTTTAATGGGAAACTATTTGTTCTGTAAACCTTCATCTAAAGTACAATAAAAAAAGGATAAATATTGTACGACCTTACTTATACAAAAGACAAAAAAAAGCAAATGTATAGAGAACGAAGTTTATTAGTGTTTATCAGGGGTGGGAGTGAGGGGGAAAGGGAGGGATTAATGGTGATGGAACCATCACACTGATTAAGAGTAGGGTTGCATAGCCAATTACTGTAATAGCTGTCAATAAGTTGTACACCTGTAAAAAGTTGAATTTACAAAACTTGTATGATAGAAATATTTAGAAAATAACAACAAAAAAGAGTAGTTGCTGAGGCTGCTTATGTACAACCAAAAACCTCATGGGATTTGGTTTCTTGGTTTGGAGGTTTAGGGTCATGATTTCATGGGACATCTCAGTTAATTGGACTAATAACATGTTTAATGCTTCTGTTCTGCCTAGTTTGATGTGTAGTGTCTGGGTTCTTAAAAGCTCGCAAGCAGCCATCCAGGGCACAACAATTGGTCTCTATTCACCTGGAACAACAGAGGAAGAAGAAGAGTCGGGAATAGAAGGAGGATGTGGAATGTGTGGTTAATTGCCTCCATGAACAACTGCCTCCTTTGCCATGAGACCAGAAGAACTGGATGGTGCCTGGCTACCATTACTGAACATTTTGATCAAAGATTCCATAGAAGAATCCTGATGAAAAGGGAATATACAGAACAGAATTTCAAATTCTCATGGACTCCAGACTTCCTGGAGCCATGAAGATTGGACAAACCCCTGAAACTACTGCCCTGGGATAATCTTTAAACCTTAATCCAAAAACATCCCTTACAGTCTTCTTAAAAACAAACAAGAGTTTATCTTCTCTAAAAATTGTCTGCCTTTTAGCATTACGCTCATTAAAGAATTATCTTCATGGGATCAAATTGACAAGAGCAACTCGAAAGATTAGATAGGAAACTTAGGGGCAGTGAGTTTATGTTAATGGGGGAGGAACAACTCAGAAAAGGAGGGTGAGAATGGTTGTGCAAGTCGAAGAATGTAATTATGTCACTGAATTGTACATATAGAAACTGTTGAATCGGTGTATGTTTTGCTGTGTATATTCTCAATAACAACAAAATAAATAAAATTATATTTTTAAAAAATCCCTCAAAAACTTGTCTCTTCTCCCCCAATTTCTTCTTTCTCATCTGTTACTCACTCTGTCCTCTGTCTGGGAATCTTTTTCCACCAGGCAGCCTCTAACTTCTTCCATCTTTCAGAAACTTCTTTCCTCCAATGCCTATTTTCATTTCTTACACAGAGCCAGCATTTCACCTCTCTGAAAAAAGCCATTACATACAGGTTGGCACTGAGCTAAAAAAACAAGCAAACAACAACAACAAAAACAATATTCCCCCACTGTCTAATTTCATTCTCTTTAAAAAGTGGTAAGGCAAAATTGAATATTTTACATACCACAAAATTTACTTTTTTGTTGTCCCATATTTCTATATGTAAGTAGTATTCATTGACATATGTTTGGATTATTAAAAAATAAATTCTATGTACACAAGTCTTCTAGTATAACTAGCATTTTTTTTTTTTAAAGTCTAAAGTTTTGAAAATTATCTGGAGAATGGGCTCTAATTACATTGGGGCCCTGACGGGATCTACCTCTGATTAATATACAAAACCTGTGTTTTAAAAGAAACAAATTACATTTGGCTCCACCAAGCAGACAAAACCAATCATAGTACAGACCTCCACTCCCCCTTTCCCTGGGAAAATTGACCAGGCCCCAGAGAAGTGTTCCAAATATGTTTTGAGTAATAACTACATTATTGGCATAAGCGTAGAGCCTCAGGTAAGTGTCTTGACACATGCCACGCAAATTTGAATGTATATACTCCTCTGTGTTTCGTAATAAAACAATCAGTCCTTCTAAACTATGGTCACGTCTCATATGTTGCACATTCCCTGTGGGCAGTGGGGAATTAAAAAAGAGGTAAAATATACAGCCATTCGCTGTTAAGAATTAATAGCAAAACAGAGTAAGGAGTACAAAAGCTTGCATAATTGTTCCCAAGAACAGAAAAAAAGCACAAAAAAATTCAGAACCAGTTAGAGGTCTACATACATGCTAATTGCTATCTGCGAAAGAGGTCCCATCAAGAATGGCAGGCTTGTCTATATGAATGGGGAAAGCGTGAATGAGTGAGCATGTCGGTTCGGAGGTAGAACAAATTCTTATCTCACAGGTTCAAATTTTCCAGGCTCATGAATATTGCACATTAATATTCGTTAAGTGGAATTCATTATCATTTTAGAAGGAGATTACTGGGGACTCACTATTTTCACTCCCTCACATTTTCCAATTAGGAGACTCACTTTTGCAAATAATCGGCTTTCTGTTGCCGGGAGCTTTTCAGCCACGTTCTGGCAAAGGGCTTTGGAGCTAAGTTCAGTATCCATTTAAGATACATGAGAAAACTGAAGTACAATTATATTTTTTAATGAAGGTTAATCTTGCTGTAGTGAACCTGTTCAGAGAGGAGAAGGGAAAAGGCATGAACTTCTCTTGGGGAGAGGAACTCAGACCATGAAGCTTGAGAAGGAGTTCACGGTTTTCTTAGTTGCCTGTAGTTATCAAGAAATAAACGCACCCTGGAAAAGATCTCGGAACTCTCATTAAGCAAGGAGAAGAGGCCATGTAAGAAGAGATTCTACTGGTATGGAATTGAACTAATGTGGGAGGCTGATAACTCTCACTGAAGGCTAATAACCAGAGCAGAAGGAAACAATGAATAAATATGTGCATTTCCTCCAAATTAACATTTCAGTCCTAAAACTTAGAAGTTTATGCTAAACTTTACGATTTCATCACCGTTATTACCAGATGATACAGTAGACTAAAGGTTTTTTTTAATTTTTTTTAATGAAAAGTATCAAATGAACTTTATATATTCCACTTTGATATATTAATGTTTACTAATCATTGATCTTTAATCTAGGCAGAACTTCTAGATGAAGTATCTTAATTTCTATTTAAAGCATATATTTATGAGTATATGAGTAGGTATCTGAGACTATTTTTCTAATAAAAAACTCAGTTGTTCTATCCCTGTATATTTATGATGATTGCACACACATGACAAAACAAAATAAAGTGAAAAATAGTACGTAAGGAAAAGTAACTTTTTCTTGTAATAGTCCACCAGTCCTCAGTCCTTTTTCCCAGAAGCACCTGTCTTACCACTTTTTTGTATCTATGTTTTAGAAATACACTATGCATATACAAACATAGATGTACCATTTTTTTTTCAACTACATCATTGGAAGCAGGCTGTATACACTCTACTTTGACAATTTCACTTAAAATTCTATCTTAGGCATAATTCTATACCAACATATATAATTTATAATTTAACTCACTCAGGGGAAATATACTTCAATAAAATAACCTAGCCACTTACTAAACAGATAAAGAAGTAATCCATAACAAGCCATGGAGAGGGGTGGGGACCAGTATCTAGAGTTGTTACAATACATTACGTAAAATGTCCAGTTTCCAGTAAGTAATTATAAGACTTACAAAGAAAGAACAAAATCTGACCCATACATGGGGAAAAAAGCAGGCAATAGAAACTGTCTGTGAGAACAGCCAGCTCTCAGGCATAACAGACAAAGACTTCAAAATAGTGTTATAAACATATTCAAAAAACTGAAAAAAAAAAACTATATTTAAAGAAGTAAATGATGACAATGTCTTGTCAAATGAAAATTATCAATAAAAAGATATAAATATAAAAAACAAAATTCTGGAGTTAAAAAACAATAATTGAAATTAAAAAAAATTAACGAGAGGCTCAATAGTAGATTTGAGCTATCAGAAGAGAGAATTAACAAACTTGAAAATAGATCAATAAAAATTACACAATCTGACGTACACAGAAATTTTAAAAAAATTTCAAAAGGAATCCATAAAAATGAGTAGAGCCTCAGAAAAATGTGCAACACTATTAAGAGCACCAACATATTTATACTGGGAGTGCCAGAAGGAGATGAAAGAGAGACAAGAACAGAGAAACTACTCAAAGAAATAGTGGCTGAAAACTTCCCCCAAACTGATGCAAAATTTATGTTCGAAAAACTATAAAACATTACTGAAAGAAAATAAAGAAGATCTAAAGAAATGTTCATGGATTGGAAGAATTAATAGTCTTAAAACAACAATATTCCCCACACTGATCTACAGATTTAACAGAATTCCTATCAGAATCCCAGCTGAATTCTTTGTAGAAATTGACAAGCTGTTCCTTAAATTCGTATAAATTTAGCCAAAAAGATCCAAAACAATTTTGAAAAAGAAGATAAGAAGTGGAGGACTAACACTTTCAATTTCAAAACTTAATACAAACAACAGTAATCAAGATAGTGTGGTTCTAGAATAAGGACAGGTACATTGATCGGTGGAATAGTCTCAGAAATAAATATCTATGGTAGATTGATTTTTGACCAGGGTGTCAAAATCATTCAACGGCGAAAGAATAATCTCAACAGAAGGTGCTGGGACAGCTAGATATCGACATGCAACTCAATGAAATTGGATCTCTATCTCACATCATACACAAAAATTAGCTCAAAATGGATAAAACACCTTAATGTAAGAACTGTAACTATAAAAATTTTAGAAGAAAACATAGCGGGTGAATCTCAATGAGAATGAATTTGGTGATGGTTTTTTAGATATGCCACCTAAAGAACAAGCCACAATAGCAACAACAAAAATTGGTAAATTGGACTTTATCAAAATTAAAATTTTTTGTATTTCAAAGGACACTCTCAAGAAGATGAAAAAACAACAAACAAAATGGGAGAAAATAATTACCAATTATATATCTGATAAAAGTCTATTATCCAGGGTATATAAAGAACTTTTACAACTCAATAATAAAAAGACCAACAACCCAATTAAAAAATGGGCTAAGAATCTGAGTAGATACTCCTCCAAAGAAGATATCCAAATGACCAATAAGCACATGAAAAGATTCCAAACATCATTAGTTATCAGAGAAATGAAAATCAAATTACAATGAGATACCACTTCATATTCACTAGGATGGCTATAATAAAAAAGACAGATAAGTGTTGGCAAAGGTGTGGCAATATCAGAACGCTCATACATTGTTGGTGGCAATGTGAAATGCTTTAGCCACTTTGGAAAAAGTCTGGCAGTTCTTCAAGAAGTTATACATGCAAGTTTCCATTTGACCCAACAATTCCACACCTAGGTATATACCCAACAGAAGTAAAAACTTGTACATGAATGTTCAGAGCAACATTAAAAATAACCAAAGAGAGGAAATAATCCAAATATCCATCAACTGCTACATGAATAAAAAATTGTGGTTTGTCCATATAATAGAAAATCATTCTACCATAACAGCAATGAAATATTGACACATGCTACTACATGGATGAACTTTGAAAACATGCTAAGTGAAAGAAGCCAGTCAGAAAAGACCACATATTATATGATCCTGTTTATATGAAATGTCCAGAATAGGAAAATTTGTAAAGATAGAAAGTAGATTGCTGTTTACCTAGAGCTAGGGGGCACAGGAATATTAGGTAGTAATAGATAAATGTCATCTTATTTCTTTTTGGGGTGATGAAAATATTCTAAAATTGACTTAGTGATGGTTACACAACTTTATTAATATACTAAAAAGTGTTGAAAAGTGTATTTTGAGTGGATAGATTGTACAATATGTGAAATATATCTCAAGAAAGCTGTTATTAAAAATGTTATATAACTTAACTCTTCACTATGATTTTTCTTTATTTGATCTATAGTTGAATTTCTAGCAACAACATGAAATAATCAATTTCTTATAGAGAAGAACACCATTAAGTTCACCTAGACATGGGAAGAATGGTACTTTCTCACTAAAAGATGTAAAACTTCCAAGACAATTTTTGTTGGTTTTTGAGTCCAACACTGTGAATAAAATTCCCATTTGTGCATAAAGGGTGCCTTTTTTTGGTTACTCAATCTACATGTAAAATCCTAACCAAACCAAGGGTACAAATCTGAATTAGGCAACTGATTATTTATTTCAGGGTAAGCCCAACTGAGTACAACTACAAAGAAAGAATTACAACTATTTACACAGAATTTATCAATGTTTCATTGGATAATTAAGAGTTTGTCTACTCCACTATGAGGAAAGCTGATTAATGGAATCATGGAAAATTAGAGCTGGGAGAGGCCCTAGAGCTCAGCCAGTCCAAACGATTAATTTTAGAAAATGAAGCTACTGAAACCCAGAAAGGGGAAATGTTCTGCCCCAGGTCATTTGGGTGAAGCTAGGCCAAATCTTCAGACTTGTTTTTTTTTTCCTTCCTGAGCTAGTGTCGTAGCTACACATAAAAGAAGTTCAAAATTATTTTGATTAAAAAGAAGGCTTTTGGGGAAAGAGTGTTTACTATTTCAATATGGGGAAAACCTACCTTAAATAAAAAGCATTTGTGCATTAGAAGTATAGGTCCAAATACTATCAGAGCCAATTAATTAAAATGTGACCGTGCTCTACTTAGAATATTTCTGTTAATGCCCGTGCAGAGGAGATAGAAAAAAGAAACCTTGGATTAGTGCCTTTGTCATGAGGGGGAGTTGAAAAGGAAGCTGGAATATTTAGAAAAACTGTGAACGCAACAAAGAGGACCTTTTGGAACAGAAATGGGTCAAGGAAGCTGACCAGGATCTGATTCTGGACAATTCCAATTATCAGGTCATCCTAACATTGATTAAAAAGTTGCTTTCTTGAAACTTTTGATCATTAATCCTAATTCTTCTCTTTGGATCAATACGGAATAAATTTACTTCTTCATCCACAAAACAGCCTTTAACATTCATATAAAATTTCCATATATTCCTTTAATTCTCTTTATTATCTTTTCTTTGAATCAGTCATCTTTGGTACCAGTACCAGTGGCTGTCATGTCGACTCCAACTAGGTGACCCAATGTGTGTCAAAGTAGAACTGCACTCCATAGGATTTTCAATAGCTGATTTGTTGAAGTATATCACCATGCTTTTTTTTCTGAGGGGCTTCTGGGTGGACTCAAATGGCCAACCTTTTAGTTAGCAGCTAAGCACGTTGATCGTTTGCACCACCCAGGGACTCCCAATCATCCCTAGATCTGTCAATAATTCCTTGTATGAGTACACTCTAAGAGCACCAACCATGCCAGCCATCCTTCTCTGAAATTCTCTTTTGGCATTGCAATTTTACAGAGGTTCCAAAGTTGTTCTTAGACCAAATATCTCATCCTCTAGTCTAGCTCTCCTTCTCTCTGGCCACATTACAATATTATTGTAGAGATCAACTAAGACTATATATATGCAATAATTATGAAAACTGCCAGTTCATGTATGTGAACATTTATACAGGCATACCTTCAAGTTTGCTTGCTAAAAGTGAAGAGGACTTGAAGCACTTCCTGATGAAGATCAAAGATCACAGCCTTCAGTATGGATTACACCTGAACATAAAGAAAACAAAAATCCTAACAACCTAACAACTGGACCAATAAGCAACATCGTGATAAAAGGAGAAAAGATTGAAGTTGTCAAGCATTTCATTTTACTTGGATCCACAATCAACACCCATGGGAGCAGCAGTCAAGAAATCAAAAGACATATTGCACTGGGCAAATCTGCTGTAAAAGACTTCTTTAAAGTGTTGAAAAGTAAAGACGTCACCTTGAAAACTAAGGTGTGTCTGACCCAAGCGATGGTATTTTCAATTGCATCATAAGCATGAGAAAGCTTGAATGAATAAAGAAGACCAAAGAAGAAGCTATGCCTCTGAACTGTGGTGTAGCGAAGAATATTGAATATACCATGGACTGCCAGAAGAACGAAGAAATCTGTCTTGAAAGAAGTACATACAACCAGAGTGATCCTCAGAAGCAGGGATGGCGAGACTATGCCTTACATACTTTAGACAGGTTATCAGGAGGGATCAGTCCCTGAAGAAGGATATCATGCTTGGTAAAGTACAGGGTCAGCAAAAAAGAGGAAGACCCTCAGCGAGATGGATTGACACAGTGGCTGTGATAATGGGCTCAAGCATAACGACGATTGTGAAGATGGTGCAGGACTGGGCAGTGTTTCGTTCTGTAGTACATAGGGTTACTGTGAGTCAGAACTGACTTGATGGCACCGAACAACAACGACCTCCGAGATGTTGTGAGTTTGGTTCCAGACCAATGTAATGAAGCAAATATTTCAATAAAGTAAGTCACCCGAATTTTCTGGTTTCCCAGTGCATATAAAAGTTATATTTATACTATACAGTAGTCTATTAAGTGTGCAATAGCATTATATCTGAAAAAAACAAAGTACTTACCTTAATGAAAAAAATACTTTGTTGCTAAAAAATGCTAACCATCATCTGAGCCTTCAGCAAGTTGTAATCTTTTTGCTGGTGGAGGATCTTGCCTTGATATTGATGGCTGCTGACTGATCAGGGTGGTGGTTGCTGAAGGTTGGAGTGGCTGCGGCAATTTCTTAAAACAAGACAACAATGAAGTTTGCCGCACTGATGGACTTTTCCTTTCACAAAAGATTTCTCTGTAGCATAAGATGCTGTCCGATAGCATTTTACCTACTGTAGAACTTCTTTCAGAATTGGAGTAAATCCTCTCAAACCCGGCTGCTGCTTTACCAACTAAGTTTATGTAATATTCTAAATCATTTGTTGTCATTTCAACAGTGTTCACAGAATCTTCTCCAGGAGTAGATCCATCTCAAGAAACCACTTTCTTTGCTTATCCGTAAGAAGCAACTCCTCATCTATTAAAGTTTTATCATGAGATTGCAGCAATTCAGTTACACCTTCAGGCTCTACTTCTAATTCTAGTTCTCTTGCTATTTCCACCACATCTGCAGTTACTTCCTGCACTTAAGTCTTGAACTCCTCCAAGTCATCAATGAGGGTTGGAATCAGCTTCTCCCAAACTACCGTTAATGTTGATATTTTGACCTCCTCCCATGAATCACAAATGTTTTTAATGGCATCTTCAACTGTGAATCTTTTTCAGAAGGTTTTCAATTTACTTTGCCCATATCCATCAGAGAAATCACATCCATGGCATCTATAGTCTCTCAAAATGTATTTCTTAAATAAAAATACTTGATATTTGAAACTACTCCTTGATCCATGGCCTGCAGAATGGATGTTGTATTAACAGGCATGAAAACAATGTTAATCTCTTTATACATCTCTATCAGAGCTCTTGGATGACCAGGTGCATTGTCAGTGGGCAGTAATATTTTGAAAGAAAAGTTTTTTTCCAAGAAGTAGATCTCAACAATGGGCTTCAACTATTCAGTAAACCATATTGTAAACAGATGTGCTCTCATCCAGGCTTTATTGTTGCATTTATAGCGCACAGGCAGAATAGATTTAGCATAATAATTAAGGGCCCTAGAATTTTCAGAATGGTAAATGAGCATTGACTTCAACTTAAAGTCATCAGTCGCATTAGCCCCTAGCAAGAGAGTCAGCCTATCCTTTGAAGCTTTGAAGCCAGGCATTGACTTCTCCTCTCTAGCTATGAAAGTCCTAGATGGAATCTTCTTCTAATATAAGGCTGTTTTATCTACATTGAAAACTTGTTGTTTAGTGGAGCCACCTTCATTGATTATTTTAACTATATCTTCTGGATAACTTGCTGCAGCTTCTACGTCAGTACTTGCTGCTTCACCTTGTACTTTTATGTTATGGAGATGGCTTCTTTCCTTAAACCACGTGAACCAACCTCTGCTAGCTTCAAATTTTTCTTCTGCAGCTTCCTCACCTCTCTCAGCCTTCACGGAATTGAAGAGAGTTAGGGTCTTGCTCTGGATTAGGCTCTGTCTTAAGGGAATGTTGTGGCTGGTTTGATCTTCTATCCAGACCACTAACGCTTTCTCCATATCAGCAATAAGGCTGTTCCACTTTCTTATCGTTTGTGTGTTCACTGGAGTAGCACTTTTAATTTCCTTCAAGAATGTTTCCTTTGCATTCACAACTTGGCTAGCCTTTTGGTGTAAGATGCCTAACTTTTGGCCTATCTTGCCTTCCTCACTAAGGTAATTATTTCTAGCTTTTGATTTAAAGTGAGAGACATGCCACTCTTCCTTTCACTTGAACCCTTAGAAGCCTTTGTACGGTTATTAATTGGCTTAATTTCAATATTGTCATATTTCTCAGGGAATAAGGAGGCCCGAGGAGAGGGAGAGAGATTGGGGAATGGCCAGTTGGTGGAGCAGTCAGAGTACACACAACGTTTACTAAGTTTGCCCCTCTTATATGGGCAAGGTTTGTGGCACCCCAAAACAATTACAAAAGTAATATCAAAGATCACTGATCACAGATCACCAGATACAATATTAATAAAAAAGTTTGAAATATTGTGAGAATTACCAAAATATGACGCAGAGACAGGAAGTGAGCACATGCTGTTGGAAGAATGATGCTGATAGACTTGCTCAACACACAGGGTTGCCACAAAACTTCAATTTGTAAAAAAACACAGTAACTGTGAAGTGCAATAAAGTGAAGCACAATAAAACCAGGTATGCCTGTATAAGAATTCTTTTTTTTTTTTCTTTTTAGTGAATTGAAAATTCTTATCTCAAAAACTATTCCTTTGATACAATATGTAAGAAAAGATGGAGGAAATTCTTAAAATGTTGTTTCCAAATCTCAGTTATTTAAACTCTTCGTTCACTGTTTTTACCATATCTGCATACCACTTGTACTATTATTTAAATATCTTCAAATGAATTTATTTTCCTAAATAAGTAATAGTAAGTGTACAATCCATCATTGTTTTGATGGACTTATTATGTTCTTTTTTTTCCTAGTAAATAAAACTAAATAAGTATATAACAATTAAAACTAAAATTATTACTCAAGTACAATCTAAAATCAGTTCACATAATACCAGCAGAAATCATCCTGCACTTTGGGAATCACTGATCACTGGGTTTATCCTCCATTCTCACATCATTATATTGACTCATAAATACAGATCATAATAATTTCTTCATATTTATTCACTTCCTTTTGGAAAGCAACAATGACCCTAGAAGTCTGAAATATCTTGGGAATAGCATGGCAGAGACCAGTGTATATATCAAGATGTTGAGCATAGAGGCCACCATGCCCAGAATGACATACACTTGGAATGTTCATGTAGAGTGGGGCAGTGACCTCATAAGGGCAGAACATTAAATTTATATTGTTCACTATAGTGCCCTCAATGCTGATCATTGTTGTTAGCATATAATCCATGCCCACTTTACATCTGGTTTAGAATTAAGTCTCACACTGCTAAGAGGTAGGTGTTATTTTCTCAGAGACTTTATTTAATTTGCTCAAGGACACATAACTACCAGGTTCCAGAACTGAGATTCACAACTAGTTCTATCTGACTCAAAGCTCTTACTCTTTCCCCACTTACAATGTCTATGATGGTTAAGATTGTGTGTCAACTTGGCTGGGCCATGATTCTCAGTATTTGTATGTGATCACTTCCATGATTGAATATGCTATGAGTAGCCAATCAGTTGAAAGGGAGTTTCCTTGGGGGTGTGGCCTGCATCTGAATATAAGCAGATATTCTGGCCTTTTGCTTGCTCTGGATCATGCGGCTGCCTCCTGTTCATCTGACCTCCAGTTCTTGGGACTTGATCTAGCAGTTTATCTGCCGATCCCGGGATTTGTCTATCTTCATAGCACGTGAGCAGGGTCCTGATTTCCAGTCTACCGATCTTAGGTTCACCAGCCCCTGTGGCTACCTGAATCTGGAGAAGCCTCTATTCTAATCCAGGGACTTGGGACATTCTAGCCTCTACAATCACATGAGCTGTTTCCTTGAAATAAATCTATCTCTCTATATATTTATACCCTTACCAGTTTTGCTTCTCTAGAGAACTCAGATTAAGACAGTGTCCAAGTCCAGTCTTAATCTGTGTGTTTTAAGAAAAACCTTAATTCTTTATCTTACTGGCAATAGAAAGATACCAATGGAGTCCACTATTACAGGCTGAGAGATACCCTGAGTTGAGGCATGTATCTGCTCACTCACCATCCCCATTGCCTAAGACAGAATAGGGTTTTACCTAAATTTGTAGTGATCAGTTACTACAAACTCAGGTTTTGACTATAATTTGAGTGACTCATCAATGGGAAATGGGAGAACTTTCTTTTCATTAACAGTTTTAAAAAATTTCAACCACCAATCTACCTTAACAGTATAAATTTATAATTATCATAGCATGTCTAAACTATTATTTTTATTTAATAAAATTTTTTTTTCCCTTTGAGCAAATTAAAGTGAGAAGGGATAAAGGAAGGAAACAAGAAAGGAAGGATGAAGGGAGGGAAGGAGAAGGGAGATAGGAAGGAAAGAAAGGAGATAAGGAAGAAGGGTGGCTAGAAGCAGGGGACTGAACAAAAAGTACTTCTGTATCGCTTAAGGGGAGTCGCTGGGTAGTGAAAATGATTAATGCACTCAGCTGTTAACTGAAAGACTGGAGGTTTGAATGCATCCAGAGGCATCTCAAAAGAAAGGCCTGGTGATCTACTTGAGAAAAATCAGTCACTGAAAACCCTATGGAGCTCAGTTCTACTCTCACAATCATGGAATCGTGATGAGTTGGAGTCTACTAAATGACAACTCTTTTTGTTTTATTTTATTTTTTTAATTGTTTAATGGCATTGAGTTTCTGTTAAGTGTGACGAAAAAATTGGCAATGTGTAGGGGAAACGGTTGCACAACATGGTGAATGTAATTAATGTCCCTGAATTATATAAGTAATAAAAGGCGCAAATGGCAGATGTTTTGTTATATATATGTTTGTTACAATTAAAATAAATAAATAAATAACTTTTTTGTAGAACCCCTCAGTAACCAAGATTTCAATATCTTCCTTTTAGAAGCTCTGCACATTGGCAATGCCACCAAAACACAGACCACAGACTTTTTTATCTTTGAAATTGTGATCATATTATCAAACTATAATTGATATTTGAATAATGCTTTATGGTTTTCAAGGTAATTTCGTGTCATACGATACTTCAGGAAACCCAGTGATATAGGCAGAGCAATAATTATCCCCACATTTAGATGGGAAATGGAAATCTCAGAAAGATCAGGTCCCTTCCCCTACACATGCACACACACACACACACACAAACAAACACATACAAATGGTGAGTTCAGAAAAACAGGGACTCATATCAACAGAATCTGACTCCGGAGTCAATATTCTACTACTACAGCATGCAAGTCTTCTATTTTGAAGAATTATTTTTGCTATCACTCATTTATTCAAATTTAAACAAACATGTATCAAGGGGTGCCATGTTCTAAGGTTACTGTAGTCCAAGGACAAAGTTGCTGCTCCATTACATTCTTGTGTGGCTGGAAAAACAACGAATAAATATATGTCAGAAGGTAATAAGTGCTAGGAGGAAAAACAAAACAAAACATGTAAGAGGACAGAAAAAAGTAGGAGGATGGTGAAAGTTATATTTTATATATTTAGAAATAGAGTATATTTTATATAGAATACAATCTATTTAATATCATTTGGGAAAAGGATATTGTCTTAGGATCCTCCAGAGAAACAAAACCAGTAAGATATATATATATATACAGAGAGAGAGAGAGAAATTTTAAGGCATTGTTTTATGTGATTGTAGGGGGTTACAAGTTCAAAATCCATAGGTCTGGCATGACAAGCTGAAATGCTGACAGCCTCATGTCTGGAATTGTTAGGCCAGGTGGAAAGCTGGAAATTTTGGCCAGATGTCTACAACTTTCAGGCAGAACCTTTCTCTCTCAAGAAGCTTTAGTGTTTGCTCTTTAGGCCTTCAACTGATTGGACAAAGCCTACTCACATTGTGGAACCTAATCTGCTTTACTTAAGACCAACTGATTTAAATGTTAATCACATATACATACCATCATAGCAAGATCCAGACTAGTGTTTGACCAAACATTTGGGCACCATAGCCTAGCCAAGCTCACACACAAAACTAACCATCACAGATATAAAAATGCCCTCCTAGGATACAAACACACAGAATGACTGAGGTAGGGACTTGTTAGGATCCTGTGTCCTGGAGTAGTAGATAAGAAGCTTATGTTCAGAGAAGACAAGAGTTCCAAAAGTGATCAAATCCTCCAAAGAGACTCTGCCTATCTGCTGCTTCATTTCTCAAGCCTAGTAGAGTACATTAAAGACAAAGAATATTCCTGGAATCTAAGGCTGTGTCTAGACAAAACTTTCCAAAGAGAAATAAATTGTACGTAAAAGAAGTGCTTGTCATACGAACAGTAGACGTGGGATTCTGGAACACACTGAAGTTTACATTACTACTGTGGCACAATGCATCATCTGTCACTTTCCAAGCAAAGGCACGCGTCAAGGGGGAGACAGATTATAGGTCTTGCAAAAGCCCTCCAGCTGACCAACGTAATTACCCTTGGTTCTCATTCAACCATCTGTCAGTGTTCTGAAGCCAGCTGGCACCCTGAGTCTGGGAGGCTAATGTTCAGATTTCCTTCCCTTGCTGATCCTAGAGCGAGTCTTGTTGAGGTCTCCATATTCTCAACACCGATGTAGAGAAGCTACTTATCAGCTATCCTGACATGTTATTAAAAAATCATAGGATTAAATAATACGGAAAAAAGAAAGGAAAGGAAAGGATCTCCTCTCCTGAATATGTCCTCAACAAATATTTTTCAAGAATCTACTCTGCTCAGATTTTTTTTACTGGTTGCCATCATGTTGACCCTATGTGTGTGCCAGGGACTCCCAAAGCAGAAACTATGTTGTAAGCCTTCATCTAGATATTTGCCATCTGCCTCCTTTGACTTATATTCCTTTGAAATTGTATCTTTCTCCTAAATTTGTATTCACCAAGACAGTTTATTTTTTAAAACAGAAATGGCAAATATGTTCAATTTGCCCACTGACTTTCATCTATTAACAATGCCTACATGGAGTAAAGAAGCCCTGGTGGTACAGTGGTTAACCAAAAGGTTGGCAGTTCAAATCCACCAGTTGCTCCTTGGAAACCCTATGGGGCAGTTCTACTCTCTCCTGTAGGGTCACTATGAGCCAGAATTGACTTGACGGCAATGGGTAATGGGTTTGTACCTGGAGTACCGTGTTGAAGAGCACTGGGAGCATTCATGCTCCTTGGCAATGAGTGCCAAGACTGATTAGCAATGTCTGTCCTGGCCTCTGGAGAGAAAAGTTGCAGAACTAGTGTTGTGGTTTAGAAAAGTGTTAGGGGGATAAAGAAAGGAATTCCAGATACTCAAGCCGTTATTAAAGTTATCAGAAGCATATCAGTAATCATGGCCATTTTGAATCTTAAATCTGGTTAAGGGTTCACAAATAAGGCCAGGCTTAAACATCGTGCCCACCACTGATCTATCAGTTTGTTGTTCTGTGATGGCTTTTGTATTGCCGTGATGCTGGAAGCTATACCACAGGTATTTAAATACCAGCAGCGTCACCCCAGTAGGCAGGTTTCAGTGGAGCTTCCAGACAAAGATAGACTAGGAAGAAATGCTTAGAAAACTATTTCCAAAAATTGGCCAATGAAAACCCTGTGGATCACAACCAAGTATCGTCCTGTATAGTATTGGAAGATGAATCTCCTAGGTTGGAAGGCACTCAAAACGCACAATGGCCACAATGGACTTGAGCACGCTAATGATTGTGAAGATGGTGTAGGATCAGGCAATGTTTCATCCTGTTATGCATGGGGTAGCCATAAGTAAGAGCTGACTCAACCACAGCTAACAATGACAAAACATAATATATTTGAGGCAAGAGCATTTTGGTCACGTAACCTTGAGTACACATTCCATTTCTGTGACTTACCAGCTGTGAGACTTTGGGTAACTTATGTGACTTCTGCAATACACAACTTACTCATATACTAGCTAATAATAATGAGAATACCCCCGTTCCACTGAAAAGAAGATTAAATGAGGGCGTACATATGAATGAAGTACACAGGGCAGTGTCTGGCAGAATGTAGGAGACTCAATAAACGATAGCAGTTATTATACTTAAACATAATTTAAGGCAAAATAACTCATTTCATATTCCGTGCTTTTAAAATTATTTATAACTCTACTATTGAATCATTGCACTGTATTATAGTCTTATTTTTTCACCATTTATCATTTTTTTATTGTGAGGTGTTTGAGGACAGAGAACATACCTTAGATATCATTGATTCCCTGGACAGAATTCCCTGCCTAGTTGATAGTAGGCAGCAAAAAATGTTGGCCAAGTGAATGAAGAAAGGAACAAAAGAAAAACAAAAACATCATGTAAAAAATATCGACATTCAACTACGTGTTCCTCATTCGCAGGGAAGTTTAATTACAAATTATATTTCAGATATCTAAAGAATTATTATTTACTTTGCTGGATTTCTTGCTCTCCTTTGTGTCTGTTCCAGCCATCAGCTAGGCAATATAAGAATCATGCTACAGGATAGAAAACTGAAGCACAGAGATAAATATCTGGGGACTCTATTCTATATCCAATTTATTGACACATTGGAGTTTAAGCTATACCTTAATTATGGTGAACATATGTCTCTTATTTTCTTTATCAGGCCGTACTTCTAATATCCTGTCACATGTTTTATAAGTGAATACATATTTGCCACATCATAAGTTCCATTTTTAATTCCAAAAATATAGTCATCATAGCCATACAGCAAAGACCAGGGCCCAGACCAGCTGAATATACTCTAAAACCTGCAGCAGAGCATATTCTGCCTGAAGACACTGAGTCTTGGGACGCCAACATATGTAAGTATCATTTTTGCATTTCACTTCCAGAAAAGTATTTATTTCCTCTTCTGTAAAATCCTTATTAACTTATTTTATTTTTAGGTTTACATCATTTGGCTCTGTCACCTTATGTACCTCCTCATCACCGTAATTCACAGGGATTTTTCAGACATTGACTTCTCGCTCACCTTCTTCCTTCATGTCATATCCATGTCATTATCTTGGGTGCTTTCAGTGTCAGTTTGGACGGCTCATCCAATACCCTGGTGTCTTGATTTCTTGATCTCCTCATTTCTCATGTATTTCTTTTCCATTCCGTGCCAGTCACCAATTCTCACAAGCGTATCTTAGATGTTGTCCATTCCCTAGAATGCCTCCATTTCTTAATAACTAATTCAGACAGCCAAATTTGTCTAATCTTCTCATTCAGGTTCTATTTCTTCCAAAACATATATATATAACTTCATTGGGACTTCTTGTTCTTTGACTTCTTTTCATTGTGTAGGCTTCATCGTTTGTTCATTTTGCTTCCTCTTCTGCTAAAATTCCAAGGTCCAACACTTCAACCACTCTTCCCAGATTCCTAGGCTCATTGTTACTAGCATCTTTCCATCACAATGGTCTGGAGAAATCCCATATCTAGATGAACTCAGCTGCTTCCTATGTCCACCTGTGTGTATAGGCAGCTTCATACTGCTAGAGAAAATTCCATAATTGAACATATAGGCATTTATAAATGTACGGTCACCAGTAACAGCTAGCGTGTGTCTGTAATCAACGTGTTCTTCCATCCTCTGTAAAATTACTTCAAAGCTTCCTACTTTCTTCAAGACTCACATGACCTCCTCCTTCTCATTAAACAGATAGCTTTAGATTATTTTTTTTTTTTTTTACAGAAAGAGAAAAAAAATCCATTAGAAGAGACTTCTAACTTCTCAACCACTACCTGTACCAACACCCACTTCTCCTTTATTTCTGTGACAAAGAGAAGAGCTAAAATCAATAACCTCAAACTCTGTTCTGGTTCCTGTCTACCTCATTAACCTGGGAGATTTTATTAATCTTTCTCCTATGTCCACAATTTCTCAACCATTACTAGATCATTGTCATAGGCCATGAAAGGAGCTCTAATCTCTCCCAACTTATAAACAAAAACAAAATAGAAATAAAAACCTTCTCTTTACATATTTCTCTACCTTCTCATGTTGTTAGTTTAATTTTAGTCTTCTTTTTTATGTAAATCTTCCACTGAACTTGCCTTCATCGAGATCACCAATGACCAACACACTGGTAAAGTGTGATGCTTTGCAGGCACGAGTGTGTTTAATTTACAGTAGCCATTTATACTTTTTGCAGCTACCTTCCTATAAAAACAATCATTTTTCATTTCTCTCCACTGGTACACAATTTTCTTGGTTTTTCTTCTACTGCTGGGAGCATGCCTGCTCAGTCTCTTTGGTAAGATCTTTCTCTAACCAGTCTTAATATGTTATCCCTGGTCCTCCAAGAAGCAGATGCCAAGACAAGATTAAAGACGTGAAATATTTATTTTGGGAGGAGACTATGAGAGAAAATGGGGAGGAAGACAGATTGAAGGTGGACTCCATTCTTACTTTTTACAATAAGTACTTTGTACTTTATGGATTTTGAAAATCTTGTTCATGTATTGTTGCTGCTGTTGGTGTTAGTTGCCATTGAGTCGATTCCGACTCATGGTGATCCCATGTGTTATAAGGTAGATCTGCGCCATTGGGTTTTCTTGGCTATAATCTTTATAGAAGCAGATCACCAGGCCTTTTCTTCCATAGTACCACTGGGTGAATTTGAATGACCTATCTTTAGGTTAGCAGTCAAGGGCAGACTGTTTTTGCCACCTTGGGACCTTATGTATTACCAATTCAAATAAGTTGAATTAAAATTAAACATTATAGAGTAATAAATTACCATTCAAATAGAACACCAAATCAATATCTTTAACCCATAATTGACTTCTGAGCTCCAGACATGTTTATCTAACTACCTATAGGGTATCCCCCCTCAGAGGCTTCACAGGGATTGCATCAAGCTCAATGTGACCAAAACTGAAATCACCATCTCCTTTTCATCCTTCAAATATTGATTTACACATCTGTTGTTCAGAGACATCTTCCCTGGCTTACTCTGCATTCCCTGTCCTGTGGGATGGTGTGGCTCCTATCTACTGTCACTAGACTCTAAGTTTCACATGACATCGATCATGACCCACCTGTTAACCATTGTATCCTCAGTGCCTAGCACAGTACCTAGCTCAAGGAATACTTGTGATTTAATAAACACGGCCCTTCATGTAAAATACCTCCTGTGATACCTGACACTTCCAAACTGAACTAAAATACCACTTAGAGAAGCTTTTTTAGGATTGCTACTTGTTGTAGGAAGTAATATACAGTACTATATTTCCTTTTATTCATTCTTAATGGCTTTTTTCAGCTTCATGATCTGCTTCCTAATTCTAGTCTCCCGAGATTTTATGAACAAGCCATAATTACCCTTTCCATAAAGTCAATTACTTTATGGATTTCAAAGTAGAAGATTAATATTGAAAAGTGATATGATTTAAGACACAGGGGATAGATAGCTACTTAATATAGCTGACTAAGACAGAATTCTCTTCCCCTTGTTCAAACCATAAACAATCAACTAACTAACTGGTTGAATGAATGAAGAAAGGAAGAAAGGAAAGAAGGAAGGAAAGAAGGGAGAGAGGAAGGAAGGGAGAAAAGAAGGAAAGAAGAAAGGGAAGGGGGAAGGAAGGGAGGGAGGGAGGAAGAAAGGAAAGAAGGAAGGAAGGCAAGGAGGGAGAAAGGGAGGAAGGAAAAAGGAAAGAAAGAAGCAAATAAAGAGATACTGAGCCAGAAATCAAGGATAGGAAATTCCCAAGTGCCTAGTAAAAGACTTCTAGTGGAAATCAGTTAGGGCAATGAGTAACAGCTAAAGCTGAGTCCCAAAAGAACAATGAATTTCTTATTAGGCTTGAGGAATAAAGAGGAAGAACTCATGCCTACAGAGAGCTGGAACTTCTAACTAGCTTGAAGCTGGCCTTTACATATGGCTACAGTATTCTGTACCTGAAACAGGGCTGAAAAAATAATAATAATTAGGCAGTGGTCTAGGTAAACGGTAGGGAAGTTTGATATCTTACAAAACCTGTGGGTATACTAAGAATTTCATGGAAGAAAGAGGAAATTTAGGATTATATCATACATGGCTTTGAGGTTCAAATTTATGCCTCCCCCATGGGATGTTGCTACGAGTCAGAATCGACTCGACGGCAATGGGTTTGTTCATGGGATGTAAACAGGGCTTTGAACAGTTTTGTTCTAGTTTGAATCCCTACTGAGAATTTGCATTTCTACCCCTTATATACTGAATCAGAATTTACATTTTAACAAGATCTCCAAGTGATTCTTATGTATAATAAATTTTGAAAACCACTGCTCTACTAGTGGCTCTCAGAATTGTTCCCTAACCAGCAGCATTAGCATTGCCTGGGAACTTGTTAGAAATGCAATTTCTCAGCAGAGGTTTGAACCAAACAAAATAGTTGGAAGTCCTGGATGTAAACCCTAAGAACAGAATTAACATACAAATTATGCTAAGACCTATAAATACATAAGCTCCTTTATATTCCCCCACAACACAGCAACAGTTGAACTGCTTTTGATGGCCAGGACATGTGACACTGCCACAGAAAACAACTAAAGCTAGAACTGAGTTCACATTTAAAAAATATTCATAGCCCATGAGTAAAGGAACTACCATGAGGAAAAGTCAGCAGAAAAACAAGTGGGAGAATGTGCAAGCCAAAACTAAGATGGAAGAACAATATGAAAAGGCTTTAAAATGTTCAAGCTAGTTTTAAAAAAGGGGGCAGAGAGGCAGGCAAAACCAGAAAGTGAAAACAAACAGATTATGTTAAGAGCCAAGCAGAATTGCTAAGTGAGAAGAATACATATATCAAAATCAAAACAAAACCTCTGTGATCAGTTTGGTTGGTAAACAAGATATAGCTGAAGAGAGGAGTTCCGGCAAAATGGCGCTCTAGGCAGAAGCACCACGCCGTCCCTCCACAGCAAAGACCCAAAAAACTAAGCCGAACAGAGAATACAACAATCCTGAAACCCTAAAACATCAAATGAAGAGATAAAGAACTCAGCGAAGCACCAAACGGAGTGAGAACACTGACAGAGAATGGAGAACAAGGAGAGATTCATGCAGAGGTCCCCTACCAGCTAATGCAGTGTGGATCCGCCGTCTTGGACTCCTATCGGAGACCAGCGAACAAGGGGTATGAGAAAGCAGCCTCACGGAGCTTCCAACGGGTGACAAAACAACCAGTAATTGGCGATATATGCTTTCCCACCCCCCACCCTTCTTCACACCGACTCGGCCTCCTCTGCTTCCCACGGCCAGTCTCTTGACCGGGAAACAGCGGCTGCTTGGATTCCACACACCCAAACGGGTGGCTCTCTGAGTGCCATTTGTTGGCTGCTGGTGTTGCTTTTTTTCTGCTTCTTTTTATTTCTTGCTTGCCTCTCCCCACCTCCCCCTCCTTTAGCTCAAGTACCTCCCTCCGTGCGCCATCTTTGCTTCTTCCTGAGAGGCTGCAAGCTCCGGTAATTTGTGATATATGCTTTCCCACTCTCTACCCTTCTTCACCCACACTCGGCCCCCTCTGCTTCCCACAGACACAGTCTGTTGTCCAGAAACACCAGCCCACACTAGCTGGCTCTCTGAGTGCCATTTGCTGGCTGCTAGTGTTGCTTTTTTTTTTTTTCTGCTTCTTTTGACTTCTTACTTGCCTCTCGCCACCTCCCTCTCCCTTCGCTGAAGTACCTGGCTCCGTGCGCCATCTTTGCTTCTTCCTGAGGGGCTACGGAGCTCCGTTCGAGTGTGGAGCTGCTTCCTGGTTTGGTCTGTCACGCTAGGGGGATCCTGGAGCTTTTGTTTGTTTGTTTTGAATTGTTTGTTTGTTTTCTTTTCCTTTTCTTGAGTTGGGAGCCCTTTCTGGCCAGGCTGAGCTGTGTGGCAGTGAAATGCCCCTTCGCCTTGCACAGACGTGCAGAGGGATCCCTGAGCGCATTTCTTTTTACATTGGTTTTCTTTTTTATTTTTCCTGTTTCCTTGTGGGACTTTCTTGTTTTGTTTTGTTTTTTTTTTTTTAATTTATTTTGTTTTCTTTTTCCTCTTTTTCCCTTTTTGTCTTTCTTCATTGCTCAGTTTCTCATCTCTCTATATCTTCCTTCTCTTTTTGTTCCCTGAATACCTGGCGTTGTATACCTCTATGCCTTCTAGCCAGGCTGTACTGCAACACCTGAGAGCAACTTCCCCAGGCCTCATAGCTGCACCGGTGGGATTCCTGGGAACTTTGCGGTTCTTTAACTTTTCCGATTTTTATTTATTCATTCTTTTCTTTTCTTCCTCCTCCCCTTTCTGTTTTTCTCCATTTCATAGTCTCTCAACTCTCCACTCCAATGGCAAGCTCCCCTAGCATTCTTTTTTCTTTGTTTGTATGTTTTTGGCTCCTGTTCCTCTCTCCTCTCTCCCATATCCATTTTAGCTCCACACGTAACAATCTCCCTGCTGCATCCTGCCTACCTGCACCGTGCACTTGACATCACACCACCAAGCAGCAAAGGCACAGCCTACTGGAGCCTGACCTGCACTGATTACTGACCCCCTCTGGTGGCTGTAGTAACTGCCACAAACAACCAGTCCCAGTAACTCCTCTTCTGCTAGACCTGCCCTGCCATACCATACCTGAGTGACTGACCCTGACAGTTGAAGAAAGAGGCAAAAGTATTGTGCCCACAGATGAGCAAACAACAAAGAACAAACAGTCTACCTGCTCAGACATAGTCAAATTTTCTTTTTAAAAAAATGGATGAAACAAACAAATCTACAATCAATAAACAAGAAAAATAACTACTGAATGCCACAAAGACAGCAGAAAATAACAAAACATTTACAAAAACAGGACAGGATGTTTCCAGTAGGCATACAAAATAAAACACCAGATGACTCTCCTCTGGAAGAAAATGCACTAGAACTACCTGATAGGGAATTCAAATCTCTAATACTCAGCATTCTCCATGAGCTGATGCAAAAAGCTGACAAACATGAGGAAAAAATAGACAAATTCATGGAAAATACAGACAAAAAATTGGAAGAATTCAGGAAAATAATGCAGGA
>NW_004443945.1:451692-478587 GCF_000243295.1 Trichechus manatus latirostris
GTTGATATGTTGTGGGGTGGTTAACCAATGTCGTAAAACAACATGTGTGCTTCTGTTTCATGAGAAACTATTTGTTCTGTAAGCCTTCATCTGAAGTGCAATAAAAAATAAAAAATATATATATAACAACAAGGAAATAAAAAGATATAGCTTAAGAGAGAATTAATAAAATTAATGTAATGTTATGCTGATCTGAGAAAATCATCTGGAATATAGAACATTGTCTTCATAAAATTTACCGTGAGTCAAATGTATTTCCAATCCCAATTCTCTCACTTAATGTAATTGTGACCTTTGGCATATAAATAACCTCTTGTATCTCTATTTTTGTTTATTTGTTTGTTTTCCCTCTTAAAATGGGAATTTATGGTCAATGACTTAAATTTCTTTCAGCCATTATGAGAATTAAATTGAATAATGGTTTGAAGACATCATAAAGGGCACATATATAAAGCATTATTGCTATTTTTATAGTGATCAATATTATCATTAATAAATAATTCCGTGATACCCTTGATTTGGTTACTTGCTGTTCTCTGGATATTCTCTAGAACTAATGTATCCCTTTAACAGTTCTTGAAGAAAACCAGATGGACTAGGTTTTATATTTAGAATGATTATGTATTTTGTCAAATGCCAAAATATTTTCTTGACTTATTTGAGTCACATTTAGAGAACATTCTAAAATGATTGTCAGGATTACTGTTCCCAGGGAAGTTGAATGCTTATGAATGACACGATTTTATGATGGAGAGTGAGGGAGTGTAATGTCAAGTTGGCTTTGTGGAGAGAGATGAACATGCATGGAAGCAGGTGGAAAGATTAGAAGAGCATTTCCAACTTTTTTTATGTAAACAGTGTATAGAATGCTCAATGGAATCAGTTGTATGAATTCAAACATTTAATGTTATGTTAATGTTCAATGACATAAGTATATTAAAGTCTCTGAAAAGTCTCACAGGCATTTTGCAAACTAGTTGACCACTGATTCTATTTTTCTTTTTCTTTCCACAAAATACTCATTTAACATCTTCATAGGCCTATTTTAGAAAACCCTAACTTCAAGTTTCTTTCTGCAACTAATGACACTCTCTCTCCCTGTAACCCTCAGTTTGATTTTCACATCTTGCTCTGCTTGTTCTTTGGCCTCTGTGCATTGCATGTGGAGTTAACATTCTTAGTGACCCAAGATCCATAGCCCAGTGCAGGGAGCCACCTCTGGAGCAATCCTTTTGGTTTTAACCACTTAAAGGATGATTTTTTTTTTTTTTTTTTTTTTTGGAATTTTTTGGTGATGCCATGTTTTCTCACTAATGGAATGGATGCTAAATTATTGTTTGTTGATTTTTTTTTTATTATTTGAAAAAATAGGGTGCCAGTTGCAAGCGGGCCATATCATCCCACGGCCCAGGAAGTGTATCACAACCTGTTTTCATACCCAAAACAACTCATTTACTTAAATGTTTCCAAATGATGGTAATGGTACCTTCCCAATAACACAAAGGAAATAGTAAACGTACTTACTAGCCTTATCTCATTGTATAGAAACCAAAAGACACAAAAGTTTCACACAATCACTCCCCTCTGAGGCATCTCCTCATACAAATGGCTCTCAACACTCAAATGTGGCGTAGACGAACTTCCTTATTTTTAGGCAGTTGCTCCAATATCTGCCATGATGCCAGAATGTATACTTAAATGGCTCAAATGCCTGTCAATAAACCTCCAGGGGCAGAAAATGTGAGTGGTAGTTCCACAAGATATGAACACCAGGAGGAGGGCCTAATTGGGGGCAATCTAAACTCTGTCTGCCACAAGTAGGGTCAAATCACACATGCTGGGTATTTAGTTGTATTTTTCCTTTATTGCTGGGATGCTTCCACCACCACCCTCACCCCTCTGCCTATGGCATCCTCTAACTCCACTCTCAGGTGATCCATTTTCACAACCTGGTTTGTGTTATCTCATCTCTTTCTCTCTCTGTTGCTGTTATAAGCTGCCATCAAGTTGATTCTGCCTCATGGCAACCCCATGTATTACAGAGTAGAACTGCTGTATAGGGTTTTCTTGGTTGTAATCTTAGTGGAAACAGATTTCCAGTTCTTTTCTTCTGCAGTACTGCCCGGGTGAGTTTGAACCACCAATCTTTAGGTTAGTAGTGGAGCGCAAACCATTTGTACCACCTAGGGACTATGTATATGTGTGCATGTGTGCACACACAATTTTTTTTTATATGTACACAGTTATAGTTATATATGGGAACCCTGGGGATGCAGTGATTAAAGCGCTTGGCTGCTAAACAAAGGGTCAGTAGTTCAAACCCACCAGCCACTCTGCAGGAAAAAGATGTGGCAGTCTGCTTCTGTAAAGATTTACAGCCCTGGAAACCCTACGGGGCAGTTCTACTCTATCCTATAGTGTCACTGTGAGTTGGAATCTACTCAACAGCAATGGGTTTGGTTTAGGTTTTTTATGATTTTATATATATAGTTTTATATATATATATACACACACACATATATTTGTACACACACATACGGTAGTCCCCCCTTATCCACGGGGTTTACGTTCCAAAACACCCCATGGATGCCTGAAACCACAGATAGTACTGAATCCTATTGATATAGCACTAACTTACATAATGTTTCATATTATTCATAATATCCAACCATTCCCCAACTAACAGGAGTTCGCTAAGTTTCCTTTTTTTTTCTTTTTGGTACAACAAATAATGTTGCAGTAAATATCCTGTACATATATTCTTACCTACTGATACATTTGTTTCTCTGGGATAGGTTCCCACAGTGGGATGTATCGGTCAAAGGATATTTTGAATTTTAATAGATACTGCCAGATTACTTTCCCAAAAAAGCTATAATAATGCACATTTCCACCAGCAACGTATTAAAGCCCCCCTTTCCCCTGTATCCCCGCCAGCAATAGGTGTTATTGCTCTGTTCAGTGTTTGCCAGTCTGATGGGCATAAAGGGATATCTCATTACTTTAATTTGCATCCCTGGTGATTGGTGAGGTTGAGAATCTTAATGTTTGTTGGCCATTTGGAATTGCCTTTTTGTGAATTGCCTCTTCATAGTCTTGCTAATCTTTCTATTGAGATGTGTGAAAGAGCTCTTTATATAAAATGGATGCTAGCTTGTTATCATTTGTGTTAGTTTTTTTTTTTTTTCTTCCTCCAAACCAATCATTGTTTTCTAGTCACTTTAATTATGGAACATTTTTCTTATACATAGATTTACATTTTTTATATGGTCCATAAATCTATGTTTTTGCTTTACCCTAAATAATACATTCAGAGTCCTGTTGGTGTAGTGGTTAAGAGCTCAGCTGCTAACCAAAAGGTCGGCAGTTCCAATCCACCAGCCGCTCCCTGGAAACCCTGTAGGGCAGTTCTACTCTGTCCTATAGGGTCACTATGAGTTGGAATCAACTCGATGGCACCTAAAAACAATAACAACAAATAATAATACATTCAGTGTCCTAAATTTTCCCTTTCTATTATTTTATTGCACATTATTTTTTCATTTAATCTTGGATACTTCTAACATTATTTTGTTTTGGGTAAGATTAACTTTGTTTTCTTCTGGGGGAATAGCAAGTTATGTCATTACCATTTGTAAATAATCCATATTTCCTTAATGATTGAAATGTTATTGTCATTGTGTATTCAATTCTTATTTATCTTCAGATACAGTTCAGGTTCTCCAATCTGTTTTGTTGATCTATATGTGTATTTTTATGCCAATACTGTGATGAATTGATTTGAACAGCTATTTTGAATGATCTTTTATGTAAGTCAAGTTCTCTTTCTAGCCTTCTTTTGCATGCTTTTCTTGGTCACTGTTTAGCATTTATCTATTTGTATAAACTCTTAGGACAATTTTATCCAGTTTCAAAAGAAAAGATTGATTGGAATTATATGTGGAATTGTATTAAGCTATGGAGGTGTCCTGGTGGTGCAGTGGTTAAAGTGCTTGGCTGCTAAATCAAAAGGTCAGCTGTTCAAATCCACTAGTCACTTCTCAGGTGAAAGATGTGGCAATCTGCTTCTTTAAAGATTACAACCTTGGAAACCCTATAGGGCATTTCTACTCTGTCCTTTAGGGTCACTGTGAGTGTAATTGAATTGACGGCGGTGGGTTTGGTTTGTTTTATTAAGGTATGTATTGATTTCAGAAGAATTGACACCTTTATAGTATCAGTCATTGCATGTCTTTCTGGTTGTTCAGATTTTTATTTATATTCTTTAATATAATTTTGTAAAACTTTTATTTATAAAGGTTTCTGTTACTTTCTTGTTAAGTTTATTCCTGAGATTTTGTTGTTCTTTTCTTGCCATTGTGAATGTAATTTTGTTCCCAGTTCAATTTCTAGGAGCTTATTGCTGTATCAGAGAAACTTTTCTTTTTGTAATTTTATCGTATCTCAAACCACCTTACTAAATTGTCTTATCAGCTGAAAGAGAACACTGTTTTTGTTTTAACCATAGTCTCTTGGGTTTTTTAGGGGTAAAATAATTTCATTATCTAAAAGAGATAGATTCATTGCTTTTTCTCCTTGTATTTATATCATCATTTCACTTTATTTTATGATTGCATTTAAGGAACTTCCAAAAAATTATTGAATAGCACTGGGCATCCTTATCTAGTTCTTGATTTAACTTGAAATGCTTTTAGTTATTTGTGATTGAAAAAATATTTGCTATTAACTGTTGGCAAATTTAAATATCTTTTCATTCGTACTTTGCTTTACTAGGAATGGTTAAAGAATTTTATCATGTGACTTTTCACTATCTGTTGATATGCTCATATGTTTCTTCCCCTTTAATTCTTCAAAGGAATGGATTATGTCAGTAGAGTATCTGATACAGAGCTATTCTTGCTTTTCTGGAATAAACGCTACTTCTTATATGGTATGGTTTCTTGCCAATGCCTTCACAGCAGCTTGGACTCCTTCCTGCAGTACCATTGGTTCCTGATCATATGCTACCTCCTGAAATGGTCTATTTTGAATTTTGGAATTAAAGTTAATAAATCTTCAGAAAATAATTTGGGATCATTTTTAATCTCTTTAATGGTATGTGATAGTTTCATAGTATTGAAATTATCTTTTTCTTAAAAATTTTATTTAATTTAGCTGTGAGATCATTGGATCCTAGTGACAGTTTTCAATGGCAGATACATATACAATTTTCCCATTCATTTTCATAGTAATTGATAAATTTAAGTTTCCAGTTCTTTGATCAATCTTTGTATTTATATTTTGCTAGAAAGAATCCATTTTTTTCTAGAGTTTTAAATATTTGACCTTAGAAGTGCATGTAATAGTCTCTTTATATTTTTAATCTCTCCTGAATCTGTGTCAGTAGTAATAGCTATTCTCTCATCCTTAATATTATACCAGTTTTTTGTTATAATTTTTATACCATTTTACTAATTTTAATTAGCTTCATTTAGTTTTTGTTATATTCATTTATAAATTCATCAGATGGCAAGCATACATTATGCTGAGTTTGATGTTTTTTTACCATTCTTTTCATTGCTTTCTGGGTAGTTTGTATTGCCAAGTTTGGTTTACTCTTTGATTTAGTGAATGTCTACTCATTTGTTCCTAAATGTCCAAATAAGTGAGATTATTCTAGTAATCTTTTTAATATTTGCATTTAATTTTATTGAATTTTAATATCAACATGTCATTAAAAATCTTTGTGATCAGGTTCAGATTAATTTATATGAATGTTCTGTGGACTTACAAAAATGTATATTACGTATATTATTTCTCCCAGGAGTATATCGTTAAGTGCCATCAAGTCGATTCCTACTCACAGCGACCCTATGTACAACAGAACGAAACACTGCCTGGTCCTGTGCAATCCTCACAATTGTTGTTATCCTTGAGCCCATTATTGCAGCCACTGTGTCAATCCATCTCATTGAGGGTTGTCCTCTTTTTCGCTTACCCTGCACTTTAGCAAGCATGATGTCCCTCTCCAGGGACTAATCCCTCCTGATAACATGTCCAAAGTATGTGAGGCGAAGTCTCGCCATCCTTGCTTCTAAGGAGCATTCCAGATTTGTTTATTCTTTTGGCAGTCCATGGTATATTCAATATTCTTCCAAGAATACCGTGATTCAAAGGTGTCAATTCTTCTGTCTTCCCTATTCATCATCCAGCTTTCACAAGGCTTGGGTCAGGTGCACCTTAGTCTTCAAGGTGACATCTTTGCTTTTTAAAACTTTAAAGAGGTCTTTTGCAGCAGATTTACCCAATACAATGTGTCTTTTGATTTCCTGGCTGCTGCTTCCGTGGGTGTTGATTGTAGATCCAAATAAAATGAAATCCTTGATGACTTCAATCTTTTCTCCATTTATCATGATGTTGCTTATTGGTCCGGTTGTGAGGATTTTTCTTTTCTTTATGCTGAGGTGTAATCCATACTGAAGGCTATGGTCTTTGATCTTCATCAGTAAGTGCTTCAAGTCCTCTTCCCTTTCAGCATAACGCAGGTTGTTAATGAGTCTTCCTGCAATCCTGATACCACATTCTTCTTCATATATCCAGACTAAGACAGACTAGGAAGAAGGACCCAGTGGTCTACTTCTGAAAAGAATTAGCCAGTGAAAACCTTATGAACAGCATCAGAACATTGTCCAGGAGTATGTGGGTCTGTATTTATTAAATGTGTCTATGTTTATTAAATAAAATTTATTAATTGTATTATTAAATCCCTCCATGCCCCTATTTATTTTTGTCTACTATAACTATCTAATTTCAAAAGAAATCTATTAAAATCTTTTACTATATTGTATGCTTACCAAATTCTCCAATTTTTAAATAGATTTATATATTTAGCTATTATGTTTTTTCACACAGGTTTGTGATTACAGTATCTTCTACATTAGTCTTATCTTCTATCATTATATTTACTAGATATTATATCTGCTACCATCTTTATCCTGTTTGGTGGGGTTTTTAATCTTAAATTCCATCTTGATGAAATTAAAATTCATACTCCTGCTTTTAGTTTTGCTCTCATTTGCCTAATATCTCTTTTCTCATCTCTTAATTCCTAAATTTTAAAAACACTTTAAGTGTACTTTTAAATAAATAAATAAATACTATAGTTTAACCCATTTTAACCATACCAATCAATCTCATGCCTTTCAGTGGAAGAAATTAGTCCATTTGCAAATACAGACAGTAATGTTAGTCCTTTCATCCTGATGTCTGTTTAATGTCTTAAGTAATTTTCCCGTTTCACTGTTTTATTTTTCTAGCTTGCTGAAGATACTATTCATTCTTTTTCTTTTCTTGTTCATTTGAAAGTTCTACTACACTTTTCCATTCTCTGACTGATCACTTTCCCTTTCTAAGTCATAATCTGTTCCATCCTATTTATTTACTAATATGATACCTAGTCTTTCTCATACTAGACAGTCTATTAGCCCCTAGTTCCTTGCCCTCCTATAACATGAAATCTTAGAATATCTTCACCCTCTCTTTCTCCTCTTTTTTACCATGGTTGACTCCCTCCAAAATGATACTTTTAGGATGCCTCTTTACCCCTCTCTCTCCCAACTACCATCCCCCCACCCAAAAGCTGATTTTACAGAGCTTCTTTTAAAGGTAGGGTATTGTAATTTTCCTTGCAGATGCTCCTTCTTCAATAATCCTTACTAGTGCTATGTTAAACATTCCCAGAGAGCCTGTCATTATTCATTTAGATACATATGTGTAAATCAGGATTCATTACTTACCACATGGCCCTCTTTTACTTCATTTCTCCTACCTTGAGAACTCTGTTCTGATATATCTGTTTGTTGGAGTTGGTCTTTGAGAATTCCCTCTGATGTGGTAAGAGAGTGGTCTACTCTCTGAATCCTAGTATCTCTGCAATTATATGTTTTTTAGTCCTGATATATGAATAATAACTTGACTGGGCATAGCATAATTATGATGCAACCTTTTCTCTTAGCAGTCTCTACTTGCCATTCCACCATCCACCATCCAGTATTACAACCATAAAAGCAATGACAAGACGAGATAATAGCTATCATTTGTAGAATCTTTGCGTTGATAAGAAAATATAGGATACTAAACCCCATTGCTGTTGAGTCAATTCTGACTCAGTGACCTCCCTATAGGGCAGAGTTGAACTGCCCCATGGGGTTTTTAAGTATGTAATCTTTATGGGAGCAGATTGCCACATCTTTCTCCTGCTGAGCAGCTGAAGGGTTCAAACCACTGACCTTTCAGTTAGCAGCCGAACTTCAACCACTGCACCACCAGGGCTCCTTATTAAAGAGGTTCAAAAAAAGTTTCTAGCAGGAAACAGGAGAGAGGAATGCGAGCCCAAAAAAATTTGAATTCTCTTCCTTCTTTCCTGTGTCGGCACCTTTTTCTTTTTACCTGAAAGTTTGTAAGATTTCTCTCTGCATTGGAGCTATAGAATTTCATCAGGAGAGGTCTAAGGGTATATGTATCTTTTCTCATCAAATCTAACTGGAACTTGTTGTGTCCTGTTAATTTTCAGATATGTCCCCTGCCTCCACCCTTCAGAAGAATTTTCTTTTCTTATTGGCCACTTATTGCCACTCCTCCATTTTACTTTATCTCCTTCTGAGATCCTATTATTTACAATTTTCATCTCTGAGATTTATCCTCCAAATCTCATATCTCTTCTCTCATGTTTTTTAGCTCTTTGGGTGATTTTAGATGTTTCTTCTATCTGGTTTTCCAGGTTACTGATTTAAATCTCAGCAAGGACTATCTGACTATCGTCTCAGTCAATTTATTTATTGATTTTTGTTTTACTTCAGAAGTCATGGTTTTGGGGATCATGACAAGTTTGCTGAGTAGTGTACTTGAATATTTTAATATTATTTGTTTTATTCAAGAGATTCAAACTCATCTGACTTTTTTTTTTTTTTTGGCCTCCATTAATATAAGCTTACACCCATCCAACTGACATCACAATACTTCTATGTTATTCACTCAGAAATATTTATGGCATACATACTGTGTTTCAGAAAATCTGTAGATAAGTGTACTGTACTTAGTGAAGAAAACTGATCTAATTTTTGCCCCCACTGAACTTACAGTATAGTGGTGTAGACGGGCATCATACAAACCTATAGACGAATATATGATAACAAATTTTGAGTCATGCAATGGAAGAAAATAAAAGTACTACAAGTGAAAATAACAAGGCAGGATAGCTGTGTACTGATTACTATAAGCGGAATGGTTGGGAAGACTTCTCTCAGAAGTGATATTTCAGCTGAGAATGAAGAATGATAAAATGAGACATTGCTTAAGACAGGAGAAAATACATATAGAGTGTAGTCTGTTCAAGGAACTGAAAGAAGGCTACTATAGCTGAAGTATGCTGAGCTTTGGAGGCTGTGTAAGACTGTAGTGTTTATCGTAAGAACAATGTGAAGGTATTGTTATGTATTAAGAAAAAGAGTAATATTATCCAACTTTCGCATAAAAGCGATTACTCTAGATGCCATTTGAAGAATAGACTGGGAGAAGATCTTGGGTGATTTACTGTCATCTAAACCAGGGGCCAACAAACTTTTTCTAAAAGGGACAGATAATAAATAATTTAGTCTTTGCAGATCATGTAGAGGGTCAGTGAAAAAGAGGAAGACCCTCAACGAGATGGATTGACACAGTGGCTGCAACAGTGGGCTCAAGCATAACAGTGATCATGAGAATGGCGAGGGACTGGACAGTATTTCGTTCTGTTGTACATAGGGTGCCTACAAGTTGGAACTGACTCAATGGCACCAAACAGCAACAACAGCAGGTCATGTTATCTCTGTTGTAACTATTTAACCCTGCCATTGTAACATGTAAATAGGACCGTTCATAAATGAATGAGTTTGACCATGTTCCAATATAACTTCATTTGCAAGAGCAAATAGTGGGATGTATTTGAGGATCGCATAGGACCAGACAGTGTTTCGTTCTGTTGTACTTAGGGTCACTATGAGATGGAAACAACTAGATGGCACCTAACAACACAACAACAAAGTTTGAGCCATGAGCTGTAGTTTGCTGACCTGACAACTTCAGAAGTGCCTTTTTCACTTACCCCAGAAGATCATCACTAACATGCTAATCTCTAAACTCTATGATGTATCCCATAGACTGTTCAGAGTGGCTGGCACATGGTAGGTGTTCAGGAACTATTTATTGAAAGTATAAGTGATGTAGAGAACCATGATATTTAAACTTGTCTAACAGAAAAAAAAAGAAAACTTCATTTATTCTTACCTTTTATTTGTAGCCCTTCAGCCAGCTTCCTGCCTATAGTATAACATATTGCAGAGTGACTAAGAGTGAGCAATATTGGACAACTAGCTTAACACAGACGATGCTTCAAATTTTCATTGGCTTGCATTCCTCTTTTCTTCTCCTACTAAAGAGTCTTTTGGAGGCTCTCTAATATCTTATAAGGAGCTCTGCTGGCACAGATGGTTAAGCTTTCAGCTGTTAACCAAAAGGTTGGTGGTTCAAACCCACCCAGCAGCTCTAAAAGAGAAAGACCTGGTGATCTGCTCCTTAAACATTACAGCCAAGAAAACCCTATGGGCCAGTTCTACTCTGTCACATGGGTTGCTATGACTTGAAATCAACTCTATGGCACCTAACAACAGCAATATCCTATACTTTCTTATCCAGAGAGAGATCTGACAGCTGATAGCCTTAATCCCCTCTTGTCTTAGCATGATTTACAGACTTCTTTTGATGTTAGGATATAGTCAAATATACTCAACTTCCCTCATTTATTCTCTATTTGATATATACAATTTACATTATTATGATAGTCATCTATGATATTTGGATGTTGGATAGTTGGAGGGCACATGGTTCTAAGCCATATCCCTGGGATAAAATGTCGGGAGGACATGAAACAGTCTGGCATATTTTTATTAATAATGAATAGAAGATATATGTTTCTGGATACCAAGACCCTAGAAACATAATATGAGATTAATGAATAGGACCTCAAAGGTTAGACAGCTCTGAATTGTGGTGATTTTTATTTCATTGAAAAAGTCATCTTTGTGCTTATTATGGGAGGTAGGTGGTGATGGTGGTGGGTGTTTACTAATATAAAATGGAGATTGATATAGCAATATTTAGAAAAGCTTAAACCATGCATGATGGTTAAGATTGTGTGTCAGCTTGGCTGGGCCATGATTCTCAGTATTTATATGTGATCACTCCCATGATGGAATCTGCTGCGAGTACCCAATCAGTTGAAAGGGAGTTTCTTTGGGGATGTGGCCTGCATCCAAATATAAGCAGATGTTCTGGCTTTTTGCTCGCTCTGGATCCTGCAGCTGCCTCCTGTTCATCTGACCTCTGGTTCTTGGGACTTCAGCTATCAGCTTATCAGGCGATCTTGGGATTCGTCCGATGATCTCCACAGCCTGTGAGCGAGAGCCCTGCTCTCTGACCCACCAGTCTTGGGTTCATCAGCCCCCTGTGGCTACATGAATTGAGAGAAGCTTCTATCCTGATCCACGGACTTGGGACAGTCCAGCCTCTACTATTGTGTGAGCCATTTCCTTAATATAAATTTCTCTCTATATATATTTATATATTTTACTGATTTTGCTCCTGTAGAGAACCCAGTCTAAGACACCATGTAAATCTTTCTCAAAGTTTATTCCTTTTTAGCTCAGCTGAAGATATCTTACAGGAGGCACCACATGGTCAATAAAAACGCCTAGGAATCTGCCAGCCAGGCTGTTCTTTGTACTCGTTAGATTCCCTTAGGGACTCCAGGGGTCACAGCTATGAGTACTAGTAAGAAAAATATCACTACCAATGAATGGTAAGTCAGTTTCTATTCTTTTAATACCTGGGGTTTTTTTTTTTTCAAACTTTGAGAAGTTTTCTTTTTTTTTTTTCTGTTTTTTAAATTGAAAAGCAAATGTGTAGCCACAGTAAAAAAATTGGAAAAATACACAAGTTTAAAAAGAAAAATAATAGAATCACTATGTAGAGAAAGCCACTTTTGTATAAAACTAGGATCATGCTGAAAGCATTGTTTTGTGATCTGTTTCATAAAACTTTATAATATAGCATATATGTGTCATTAATGATTCTTCTAAATATACTTATTCACGGTTCCATCAAAATACAATTGACCAATCACATATTGTTGGGCACCTTGGTTGATTCTAAGTTTTTAGTATTATAAATAATATAAAGAATGTTTTTGAATATATATTTTAATTCTCTGAGTATTTCCTTAGTGTAAAGTACCAAAAGTGAAATTGTAATTGTAGAAGATATGAGAGTTTTTAACTCAACACACATTCTCAAATTGCCCTGTGGAGAGTTATTAACTGTATTTGCCTCTGCAGTGCAACAGATTAGCTGTTTTAGTATAATTTCACCAATGCTAAATATTGTTTTTATTTTTTTCAAATTAATGTACAGAAAGTATCTAATTTTAATTTCTTCTGCTTTGATAATTAATGAGTTGAATTTTTTTTCAAATATTGTCATTGGTGTTTCTTATTTTATAAATTATTCAATTCTTTTGACTTTTTCTGGTTAGTACATTTATATTTTTCTTACATAGTTAAACTTATTTTAGCCTTTTGTTTATTGTATATATGTATATATGGCAAACATATTTCTTAGGTTGTCATTTATATTTTAATTGTGTTTATAACTGTCTCATTATAAACGAAATTGTAAAATATATACAATAATAGCCCACATTTATTTAGTTTTTCTATATGCTTTAGACTGTTCTGAATTATTAACACATGCTATTTTATTTAATTTTGAGCAACTTCTATGCTACATAAAATAATTATTTTTGCTTCTAGATAAGGAAATTGAGGCACCAAGAGGTTCCATGCCTTGCCCAACTTCACACATCCTCTTTTTCCTAACTCCATTTTTCTTTTCCTTTGTCTTTTTTCTCCTTCTTTTGCCTCTCTCTTTATTTATTTTATTTCCTTCTCTCCTTCTCCAACTCCTACATCCTGTCTATTCCATCTGGACTTTATGTTAAGTTATAGTGTCATAATGCAAGTTTGTTCTTCAAATAGTTAACCAATTGGCCCTGTACAACTCATTAAATTATCTAGCATTTGCCAGTGATTTGAAATGCCATCTTCGTTATATCAGAAATACACTATACTGTGCGGTGGATTTCATTGTTCTATTATTATTGTACCAATACTTCATAGTTTAAATTTTACAGTTCTGTAATGTTTTATTATCTGAGACAATATGTTCTGCCGTATAAACCTTTGCTTGTTTTACTCTTTCCCTGTACTTGCCAGGTTTCAAATTAGTGAGTTGGTTCCCTAGCATTCCAAAGGTAAGCAATGAGGGTATTTTTGATGTTTTGATATCATTATGAACTAGTAGATTTAAACAATATTGAAGTGTTTCCATCTATTGTAGTTACTATGTTTACTGACACCCTAATTAACCCATCTTTGGATAGTATAAGTCTCTGTAAGTTGTCTCCTGGGTAATTTTCAATCAAATCCTAATAGTCTTTGATAATTTCCATATATATATATATTTTTTAATCTAAGGTAATCATTCACATTTCCTACCCCAGATCAAGACTCAACCATTTCTTCAAAGATTCCTGGTTAATTTTATGGTTACAGTCCACAATCTGAATATTAGGGATGCTCATTGCTGTTGGGTTGGCCATTGTTTCTAGGTCTTTTCACTGAACAGTGAATATGCAGCATGAATTCATATGATATTTTGCATATGGTAGTTGATGTTATATTTGATTCATTTTCTTTGATGCTGAAAATGTTTATTAGCATGATTACTTAGCACCACACATGTATAATCACTGACAACAATTTAAGACGTGTGTGTTTTTTGTTTTAGTTCTTTTTGTCTTTAACATATGATCCATTAAGGGCATACAATGAAATTACTGTGTTTTAAAGTAGTTTAAAATAACTTCTCTGTGGATGGTTATTCCAGCAACTCAATTCACAGAGTTGTTTTTCATTGTGATTTCAGTAATTAGGACTTCTTTTTTGCAAGTTTTTATTTAATTTTATTTCAAAAATATGTATATATATTTATTGTTGTTGTTGGGAGTCCTGCTGGTGGAGTGGTTAAGAGATATGGTTGCTAATCAAAACCTTGGCAGTTCAAATCCACCAGCTGCTCCTTGGAAACCCTATGGGGCAGTTCTACTCTGCCCTATAGGGTCACTATGAAGCGGAATCAACTCGATGGCAATGGATTTAGTTTTTGTTTTATTGTCTTTAGGTGCCATCAAGTCAGTGCCGACTCATAGAGACCCTATGTACAGGAGAACGAATGCTGCACGGTCCTGCACCATCCTCACAATCATTGCTATGTTTGAGCCCATTGTTGCAGCCACTATGTCAATCCATCTTGTTGAGGATTTTCATATATGTATATTAGAAATGTTTTATATGCATTTACCTGGTGTTAAAGTAAATCACCCAAAGCAAGGTGTTCAGAAAAAATAACTCTATCTCTGTTTCTCCCTCCACTGATAGAACACCCCAAAAATATGATTTTCTTTCCATTTTTTTAAGAAAGGAAATATATAATTGAATTTCAGCTTATTATGGAAGTATATATAAACCATTATGTTATTGTTTTTAACATAGATGTCAAAAATCATTTGACTATAGATGCAAATTTATAAGTATGGTGTAAGGATACAAGAACTGAAGAGAAAATTCAAACCTTGAGTTGCAATATTGAAGGATTCTATGGGCAAAATATTAAAAGACACAGAAAGCATCAAAAGAAGATGGAAGGAATACATAGAGTCACTGTTCCAAAAATAACTGTTTGCATTCAGCCATTTCAGGAGGTAGCACATGATTAAGAACCGATGGTACTGAAGGAAGATGTGCAAGCTGCACTGAAGTCATTGGGAAAAAACAAAGCTCCAGGAAATGACCGAATATTAATTGAGATGTTTCAACAAACGGTTGCAGCGATGGAAGTGCTCACTCGTCTAAGACAAGAAATTTGAAAGACAGCTACCTGGCCAACCCAGTGGAAGAGATCCATATCTGTGCCCATTCCAAAGAAAGATGATCCTACAGAATGTGGAAATTATCGAACAACATCATTAATATCACACACAAGTAAAATTTTGCTAAAGATCATTCAAAAGCAGTTGCAACAGTACATCCACAGGGCACTGCCAGAAATTCAGCCTGGATTCAGAAGAGGACATGGAAAGAGAGCTATCATTGCTGATGTCACATGGATCTTGGCTGAAAGCAGAGAATACCAGAAAGATGTTTACCTGTGTTTTACTGACTATAAAAGGCATTTGACTGCATGGGTCATAACTAATTATGGATAACATTACAAAGAATGGGAATTCCAGAACACTTAAATTGTGCTCATGAGGAACCTGTACATAAATCAAAAGGCAATAGTTCAAACAGAACAAGGGGATACTGCAAGGTTTAAAGTCAGGAAAGGTGTGTGTCAGGGTTTTATCCTTTCACCATACTTATTCAATCTGTATGCTGAGCAAATAATCTGAGAAGCTGGACTATATGAAGAAGAACGGGGCATCAGGATTGGAGGAAGACTCATTAACAACCTGCAATATGCAGATAATACAACCTTGCTTGCTGAAAGTGAAGGAGACTTGAAGCACTTACTGATGGAGATCAAAGGCTACAGCCTTCAGTATGGATTACACCTTAACATAAAGAAAACAAAAATCCCTACAGCTGGGCCGATAAGCAACATCACAATAAACTGAGAAAATATTGAAATTATCAAGAATTTTGTTTTACTTGGATCCACAATCAACGCCCATAGAAGCAGCATTTAAGAAAACTAGCAACTCATTGCATTGGGAAATCTGCTGCAAAAGACCCCTTTAAAGTGTTAAAAAGCAAAAATGTCACTTTGAGGACTAAGGTGTGCCTGACCCAAACCATGATGTTTCCAATTGCCTCTTATGCATGCGAAAGCTAGACAATGAATAAAGAAGTCTGAAGAAGAATTGATGCCTTTGAACATGGTGTTGGTGAAGAATATTAAATATACCATGGGCTGCCAGAAAAATGAACAAATCTGTCTTGGAAGAAGTACAGCCAGAATGCTCCTTAGAAGAAAGGATGGCAAGACTTCGTCTTACATACTTTGAACATGTTATCAGGAGGGACCAGTCCCTAGAGAAGGACATCATGCTTAGTAAAGTGGAGGGTCAGTGAAAAAGAGGAAGACCCTCGACGAGGTGGATTGACACAGTGGCTGCAACAATGGGCTCAAGCCTAACAACAGTTGTGAGGATAGCTCAGGACAGGGCAGTGTTTTGTTCTGCTGTACATAGGGTCACTAGGAGTCGGAACTGACTTGACAGCACCTAGCAACACCATAGATGCAAAGGTTTATTTATGGACTCTCAGTTCTATTCATTTGAGCTATATGTCTTATGCCAGGACCACATTGTTTTCATTACTGAAGCTGTGTAATAAGTTTTGAATTCGGTAAGTGTGAGTCCTCCAACTTTGTTCTTCTTTTTCAAAATTGTTCTTGGCTATTCTGGATCCCCTGCATTTCTATATCTGTTTCTTTTCAAATATTTAGTTTTAAACTAACCAACTTGCCAAATTGTATTTGTGTTACTAGAATTTCTAGTTGTTTCCCTTGGTTTTGTCAAGAAATAAGTTAGTAATTTTTCCTCCTCTATACTGTTTCCTGTAATTTCCCCTCTCTTATTTCTATCACTAAAATATCTGATCAATCTTAGATAATGTGGTGATTACATGAGTCCTTGTAGCATCCTTGCTTTCAATCAGAATTATTTTAAAGACTGTTAATTATGATGTTGGCTATTAATTTTAGATAATGTTTTCTGATCACATTCTTCCTGGTTTTTTAAGACTTTTTGATCGGAATAAATATAGGGTTTTCTCAAATTTCCTCTCGGTGTCTTAATTTCCATATGTATAGGCCTAGGAATTTAAGACTAGATTGGATCACATAGACTACAGTAGAATAAATGCTGACTTTGGGATTAGACACAACTGGGTTTGTTCTCCAGCTTTCCTAACCAGATCTGGGATCTTGGACCAGTTAATTAATCTTCCATGCCTAAATTCCTCATCTATGAAAACCTGTTATTAATCATACTTACCTTGTACAGTCTTGAGGATTAGAGCTAATATATGTTAAGTTTCTGACATATAATAAGCAACTAAGAGACAGTAGTTTTTATTTGTTATATGACCTTTATGACTTTTCTAGCTCTAAAATGCTATGGGGTGCTCTGCATACACCTTTCACAACCTAGACTCAACTACAGCAGAACTTGGGCAGCCGAATAACCATGCTGTAACTGTAAGGCAATGGAAGCTTAATCTTCAGGTTGTTAAAGAGCAGACTACATTCTCCCAATAGATTCCTGATGATTTGCCTATGGCATTTAGACCTGCAGCACAGCAGTAAATATAAGAAAATTCAACAATGGAACTGACATAATTTCTTGTGTGCTATTCATACAACCCAACATCCAGATGAGTTGACTACTCCACACAGATTCAGAGAGATCTGAGAATTGAAGTGGACATCAGCAGGCATCTAATTCAATATCAGATACAAAGCATCACTATTCATTCTGTGATTTTATTATGTCATAGTTTATCATGCCATTTCTTATACCCTATGTATCTATTAAGATAATGAAAAATCTTGTACCATGAATTAAGTGACTTGTGTACATGTCTAGTGTCTCTCACTAGACTGAGATGCCCTTGGTCAAGTACCATGTGATAATCAGAGTAGTATTTGGTTTCTAGTATGTAGGAATGGAGGCACTGATGGTTCAGTGGTAGATTTCTCATTTCCATGTGGGAAACCCAGGTTTGATTCCCAGCAGTGTACCTCATGTGCAGCCACCTCTCATCTGTCATTGGAGGCTTGCATGTTGCTATGGTGCTGAACAAGTTTCAGCAGAGCTTCCAAACAAAGAAGGACTAGGAAGAAAGGCCTAGTGATCTACTTCCGAAAATCAGCTAATGAAAACCCTACGAATCCCAACCATCTGATCCACAACCGATCATGAGGATGACTTAAGACTTAGCAGTGTTTCATCTGTTGTGCATGAAGTCACCATAAGTCAGGGGCCACCTTGAGGGCAGCTAACAACAAGAATGTAGGGATGGGTGAATAAATATGTGGTTGAGTAGGTAAAAGAATGGATGAACCAATAAACTGATCTGTAAGTTAATTAACTACCTTTGTGCTTTTCACATTCCATTTTCATTCACTAGATTTAAAGAAAAAAATTATCTGTGTGCAACTATATAAATAGCTACCAGAGGAATCACTTACGTTTCCCAGCAACACCTAGCTCTATTACCACTGTTATCATTTCTGATTAAGTACCCCTACAATTAATTGATTAGTTAATTAACTTAGCTAAGTTAAAATAATTTTGCAGCATGGAGAGGGGTGTGCAAAGACTAGAACATTATATGTATTTAGTTTGAATTCCAGTTTTTTTTTCCTTCTGGAATTTATAACTGACTGGTGGCGCAATGGTTAAGTGCTCAGCTGCTAACCTAAAGGTCGGCGGTTGAAACCACCCAGCGACTTGGTGTGATAAAGACCTGGAGATCTGCTTCCATAGGATTTTTTAAAAAAAAATAAGCCCGTTGCCTTCCAGTGGGTTCTGACTCATAGTGACCCTGCAGGACAGAGTAGAACTGCCCCATAGGGTTCCCAAGGCTGTAAATCTTTAAGGAAGCAGACTGCCACATCTTTCTCTCTCAGAGCAGCTGGTGGGTTTGAAATGCCGACCTTTTGGTTAGGAGCCCAGTGCTTTAACTACTGCACCACCAGGGCTCCTTCCATAAAGATTACAGTCTAGAAAACCCTATGGGACAGTTCTACTCTGTCACATGAGGTCGACATGGGTCAGAATTGAGTCCACAGCATCCAACAACAACAACCTATCTTGAAAAACTAGCCCATGGAAGGAGTATGGGAAACTTTTCCAGTGTTACAGGAAAAAGGATTCTTGGACACCCACTGCTCATTTTCCTTTCTTTTCCCAGACACCTAAGTCCCCTCAAATCCCACTGCAGTTTGTCCTGTGGCATGTTTGTCGGTAGGTTTACAGAAGTTCTAATTAATTCTCTGTAATTGCATAGTATTTTCTGCCTGTTTCTCACCACTGTCCCAGCCTTGGAAACAAGATTTTCCACCTCTGGAGACTGCCCTGGTAAAAGCCTATTAATAAATAATTAAGTTTGGAGACTCCTGCAGTGGTGAGTCATGCCTGCAGATCACATGGAAGCCATCTCCATGGCAACGTACCAACAGGAACTGAACTGTTCTATTTCTCTTTTTGTATGGGTAGAGACAGTAGGGGCAAACACAGATTAAAAAGAGATTTGGTTGTTTTCTTAGTTTTCTGTAAAAAAAAAATCTGCCATTTGGAATTCAAGAAAGGCTATGTTTACGGCAAATGAAGTGCAACTCTGCAGCTATGTGCAAGACCTTCCACCACCTCGCTTCTCCATCCCAGCTCATGTGTCTGTTCTCCCCTGAACCTGCCTATGGCTCCACCCTTGCTCTATTATCCCTGTATACTATCCGTTGCTACAAACTCAGTGCTGGCTGTCCATGGCTTGCTTTGCAGCTGTCTCCTGGCTATCAGTTCCTCACTCCCTTCTCCTCGTACCTTGCTCTGTAGTTTAAACTAAGGTTCTGCAAAATAGAAAGAATGTGGGCTTTAGAGTTAGGCAGGTCTGGGTTTCATCTCCAGCCTCTTCTACCTATTAGCTGTGTAACTTAGGGATAGTTTGTTGACCTTTCTCAATCTCTTTCCTCATCCATAAAATGGAAATAACAATTCTTTTGGAGGGTTGTAGTGAAGCGAAAAGGAGAGGCATAAACTAAGGGTTAATAGAGCAGATTTTTGCATCAGAATGTCTGGATTTGAATTTTGTTGCCATTTATTGGCTTTTTTTTTTTTAAGGCAAGTTATTTAATTTCTCTAAACTTCAGTTTCTTATCTGTAAAGTTGAAGAAACAATAGTCTACTTCATAGGTTTATTTGGAATATTAACTCACATACAAAAAAACAAAACAAAACCCATTGCTGTACAGTCGATTCTGACTCATAGCAACCCTATAGGACAGAGTAGAACTGCCCCATAGGGTTTCTAAAGAGCAGCTGGTGGATTTGAACTGCCGACTTTTTGGTTAGCAGCCAGACTCTTAAACACTGTGCCACCAGGACTCCTTAACTCACATTAAAAAAAAAAAAAAAACCATTGCAGTTGAGTCAATTCCAGCTCGTAGCAACCCTATAGCATATGTAAAAGCCTTTGGCAAATAGTGAGTACTTACTACTTGTTGGAGCACTGGAGGTGTAGTGGTTAAGAGCTCAGCTGCTAACCAAAAGGTCAGCAGTTCAAATCCACCAGCCGCTCCTTGAAATCCTATGGAGCAGTTCTACTCTGTCCTATAGGGTTGCTATGAGTCGGAACTGACTTGATGGCACCTAACAACACAACAACAACACTACTTGTCAGTTTTGATTACTAACCGACATGTAGTAGGTGTTTGATAATTAAAAGCTATTATCGTGAGAAGTTATTTTGTGAGATAATAACAGCCTGATGCAATCTTTTAGCAATACCTCCTGATGATGTGTGCTTCAGTGGCATGAGGACAACATAACAGGAGTCACTGAACACTCCCATCCTTGCCTAGATTGGTACTTCATTCTGCATCCAATAGCACCTTTGACTTTCTAGACTAGATCTGAGCCCAGCCTCCGTCTTTGGAGAATTATGGCCCAGGCCAAGGTGACTCCAATATTGAAGTCATCTGTTATGAGTATTCTCCATTCTTCTCCCTCCTGTGTTCTGCTCTGTGTCCCAGAAGGCTGACACCTGCTGACTGCATCTCCTAGGCTTGCTTTCAGTTGGCTTCCAGATGTGTCTAGTCAATGAGAGTTACACAGTTACACAATGGGCAAGGAGGACAGGGTCTAGAAACGAGGAAATTTATTGGGCTGCCTCTTGGTACTCCCAAGTCCAAGATAAAGGTCAGTGAAAAACTACAGCAACCTCATAAATACTGAACAACTGAGGACTTAGATCCTCCAATCATGAAAATTTGGGCCACTCTACCAGGTAAAGAACCTCAAGTTGATGAGGATGATAAGAGTAAAGAATGGGTGGTGGAAGAGGAAGCTATTATTATCAACTTAGGCCTTGTGGTTAGCTACAGAAGTGGTAACTGTAGTGACTGTGCATATCTTATATTACTTCATTATTTTTTCACCTTTTCTTCTTATCTTAACTAAAAAGTACCAGAAGTGGCTACAATTACAATATGAGTTTCAGATAGCTATGTGACTGAATTTATATCACCCTGTGACAATATGGGGGCTGAAGGGATTTATTTCTCTTCAGTTTTGGGAATGAGTGTTTCTTTATTGAACGAAAAGCAAGAATGGATACTGAGCAGCAAAAAGAGTAGACTCTGCTGGCTACCCACCACTTATCTCTCAGTTTGTCATAGTGTGGTGCTTTGCATGTTGCTATAATGGTGGAAGCCATGCCACCAGTATTTCAAATACCAGCAGGGTGACCCATGATGGACAGATTTCCGTGGAGCTTCCAGACTAGGACAAACTGGGAAGAAAGGTCTGGTGACCTACTTCCAAAATTTAGCGAATGAAAACCTTATAGATCCCAATAGACCATTGTTCGACTCGCTTGCTTTGTGCATGTCATCAGGAGGGATCAGTCACTAGAGGAGGACATTATATTTGGTGAAGTAGAGGGCCAACAAGGGCAAAGGAGATGGATTGGAACAATAGCCACAACAACAGCCTTGAACACGTCAGTGATCGTGAACAGGAGCAGGCAACATTTCATTTTGGTGTACATAAGGTGGCCATGAATCAGAGTCAACTTGACAGTACTCACAACAACAACACATGTAGTAGGTTCTCCATAAATGTTTATTAAAATGGAAGAAGAGTTTGGAATGTGAGTTACTTAGGATTATCTTGAAGAAATTTAGCAGAAGTCCACCAGAGCATGGACATAATGCAGGGCAACCATGGCTTCCATTTGTTATAAATATCTGTAGTTAAGAACTGGAATCTTGGCTTTTGTCACCTCTCAGTGTCACCAGTCAAAACCATATCAAGAAGAATCAAGCATATTACGAATGATTCACTTATTGTTGAGGTCAATCCACATTTTCATCCTCAAACTGACTTGACATCTGTGGTTACAACTACAAATCATGGTTAGTGGCACCTTAGGAATCAGACCTCAAGATGATTTTGAAGAACGAAATAATTGCCTATGGATTTTGAATAGTCTCTAAACCAGAAATATTAGAAATACATCTTAAACTAGACTGGAACGACCTCCCCATTAAGCAATGAGGATTGCTACCACCGAGTTCCTCATCTCCACCCTAGAGTCAAAGCAACAGGCCCCTCATAGGCCAATTCTCTGCAGGATATCCTTTCTTAACCATAGTTAATTTTCCATTCTGCCCTCTGGATATCACTTCGATCTTATTTGTGTCTTCTTAGTGTCTGAAAACCCTACAAGAAAGGACAACTCAGAAAAAGAAAAAAAAAAATGCCCCCAGATTCCTGCTTTTTTCCTTTCAATCTCCAAGTATATTTCATTTCCTGCTTTGGGAAGCAACATCTTATCTCTTCCTGCCATCTGAACTTTTTTAGTTTATCACTTAACTCTTAGAAACTTATCAAGTCCCTGTGTTCTACTGGACATGGTTGCCGAGTTTTAACCCAAACAGTTTGTTCCCTTTATTCTTCATGTCTGCAGCCTTGTCTAATGCATTCTCCTGCCATGGCATTATCTGTGATCTCTGAGTTCATCTACTAGCTTTCCATCCTTGTTAGCCATGGTGTATTTTATAAACAGCCTGACTGATGGGTTTCACTTAAAGTAATGTGGTTTCTCCCCAAATGAATGCTTAGAAGCAGCAGATGAAATTTTAGTTCTCTGAAATGCAATGAATGTAAATCACATTAATTGTCTCGCTGACTGGGGGAACATCCGGGGACCTCATTTCCTGCCTGAGCCGCTGGAGCTTTCACAATCACTTTTGGCAGGTAAACGTGGTTGGGCCCTGTCATTCATCACCAATAACTGCACTGAAAACACACCAGGTTGAAATTTTGACAAGTAGACCGGGCTCTGCTTTCCAGTAAAGCAAATTACAGTAACCCAGACCCTTTGCCCTTCTTTACTCTTTCCCCTGCATGAAAAGACTCCACATGTGAACATGGATGTCCAAAGGGTTCTTTTTCTTCTGCTATTACCCCAGGGAAGAAGCAAGACCACGTAGCTACAGTTTTCTCCTGGACATTACGTCATTTCAAGAAACGACTTTCATACTAGGCCACCATTTTTCAGTTCTCCTATGGTTGATTGATGGGGACAATGGTGGTTCAGTGGCAGAATTCTTGTCAATGGAGTCAGCGGAGGCTTGTGTGTTGCTATGATGCTAAACAAGTTTCAGCGGAGCTTCCAGATTAAGATGGACTACGAATAAAGGTCTGGTGATCTACTTTCAGAAATCAGCCAATGAAAATCCTATAGATCACAATGATCCAATCTGCAACCTATCATGGGGATGGCACAGGACCTGGCAGGGTTCCATTCCCTTGTGCATGAGGTCATTGTGAGTCAGGGACTGACTGGCTTGATACCAGCTAACAACAACAACAAGGTTTATGGAGCCTACCTCAGTAATGGAGGTAGGCAATATGGGGAATTTTTTAATTAAAAGCAGGGAAAACAAAAGTACATACAAATATTTGTACATTAATGTGCATAGAAGCTTTATTTGTAAGAGCTTCAAACTGAAAACAACCTGAACGCCCATCCACAGGTGAATGAATAAATAAATTATGATTATATCCATATAATGGGCTATATATGACTATTCAGCAATAAAAAAGAGTGAACTATTAATGCACAACAAAACAAGGATGAATCACAAAATAATTATGCTAACTGGAAGAAGCTAGACAAAAAAAAAGAGTACCTACTATATGATTCCATTTATAGAAAATTCTAGAAGAGGTAAACTAATCTATAGAGACAGAAAGAATATTGGTAATTGGGCACATGAGTGGGAGAGAAGGAGAAGATGGAGAGGGTGGAGATAGAGAGGTTAGAAAGGGGCACAAGGAAACTTTTGGGGGTGATGGGTATACATTCATTATGGTATTGAAGTGATGGTTTCATGGGTATATAGACATATGTCAAAACTTACCAAACTGTACTCTTTAAAGAAATGTAGTGTATTGAATATCAATGATATCTCAATTAAAAAAAAGAAGGGATCTGGAGTCAGATTTCCTGGGTTCAAGTCTTAGCTCCATCACTCCTGAATTGTGTGACCCTGACAATTCACTCAAATTCTTATGCCTCTGTTTCCTCAATTGTGAAAGTTTAATAATATTAATGAACCCCAGAGGGTTTTTAAGGTGGCTGGGTGGTGCAAACTGTTAAGCACTCAACTCTAGCAGAAACAGCGGCAGTTTGAATTCCTAGGGAGACAGGCCTGGTGATCTTCTTCCAGAAGGTCACAGCCTTGACTATCCTATGGAGAAACAGTATATAAAAAAAAAATAATACCTCATGATCAGGTGGGATTCATACCAGGTATGCAAGTGTGGTTCAACATTAAAAAATCAAAGAGTATAATTCACCACATAAATAAAACAAAGGAAAAGAATCACATGATCATCTTGATTGATGTAGAAAAGGCATTTGACAAAATCCAACACACTTTCTTGATAAAAACTCTCAGAAAATAGGAATAGAAGGGAAATTCCTCAACATAATGAAGGGCATATATACAAAAGCAACAGCTAACATTATTCTCAATGGAGAAAAACTGAGAGGCTTACCCTTGAGAATGGGAACAAGACAAAGATGTCCACTATCACCATTTTTATTCAGTGTTGTACTGGAAGTCCTGTCTAGAGCAATAAGGCAAGAAAGAGAAATAAAAGATATCCAAATTGGAAAGGAAAAAGTAAAACTATCCCATCTAAGTCATCTGGTGCTGCTATAACAGAAATACCACAAGTGAATGGCTTTAACGAAGAGGAGTTTATTCTCTCACAGTCCGGTAGGCTACAAGTCAAAATTCAGGGCATCAGCTCCAGAAGAAGGCTTTCTCTCTCTGTTGGCTCTGGAGAAAGGTCCTTGTGATGCATCAGTCTTCCCTGGGTCTGGGAGCTTTCTCTGCACAGGAACCTCAGGTCCAAAGGAGCTTTGCTTCTAGCACTGCTTTCTTGGTGGTATGAGGTTCCCATGTGTCTCTGCTCACTTCTCTTATATCTCAATAAAGATTGACTTAAGACACTATCCAATCTTGTAAACCTCATCAGTATAACTGCCACTAATCCATCTTATTAGATCATAGTGACTGAATTTACAACACATAAGGAAATCAGATCAGATTACAAAATGGTACACAATTATACAATACCGAGAATCATGACCCAGCCAAGTTGACAGATATTTTTGGGGTACACAGTTCAATCCATGACATATCCCTATTCACAGATGACATGATCCTATACATAGAAAATCAAAGAGATTCCACAAGAAAGCTACTGGATCTAATAGAAGGATTCAGCAAAGTGGCAGGGTAGAAGATCAATACACCAAAGTCAGTTGAGTTCCTCTACATTAACAAGGAGAACACTGAAAAGGAAATCAAGAAAGTAATATCATTTACAATAGCCCCCAAAAGGATAAAATACCTAGGAATAAACCTAACCAGGCATGTAAACTACTTGTACAAGGAAAACTATAAAACATTACTGCAAGAAACTAAAAGAGACCTACATAAATGGAAAAACATTCCATGCTCATGGATTGGAAGACTTAATATGGTGAAAATGTCAATGCTACCAAAAGCAGTCTATAGATACAATGCAATCCTGATCCAAATCCCAACAACATTTTTTAATGACATGGAAAAACTAATCACCAACTTTATATGGAAAAGAAAGAGTCCCCTAATAGCCAAAGCATTATTGAAGAAGAAGAAAAAAGTAGGAGGCCTCATACTTCCTGATATCAAAATTTACTATACAGTCACAGTAATCAGAACAGCCTGGTGCTAGTTCAATGACAGACACATAGAACAATGGAATAGAATTGAGAACCCAGACTTAAATCCATACATCTACGGGCAGCTGATCTTTGACAAAGGGTCAAAGTTCATTAAATGGGGAAGAAACAGTCTCTTTAACAGATAGTTCTGGCAAAACTGGTTATCCACTTGCAGAAAAATGAAACAGGATCCATACCTCACAGCATATGCAAAAACTAACTCAAAATGGATCAAAGACCTGAATGTTAAAGATAAAACTATAAAGTTCCTGGAAGATAACAGAGAGACAAAACTAGGGGACCTAATTTTTTGCATAAACAGTCTATTAAACACAACTCCAAATGTGCAAACAACAGAACACAAACTAGATAACTAGGATCTCCTAAAAATTAAATATTTGCCCTCATCAAAAGACTTTACCAAAAAACTAAAAGAGAACCTACAGACTTGGAAAAAATCTTCGATAACAACATATCTGATAATGGTGTAATCTCTAAAATATATAGAAAATATCAACAACAAAAAGACAAACCATCCAATTAAAAAAAAAAATGGGCAAAGGACATGAACAGACACTTCACCAAAGAGGACATTCAGGCAGCTAACAAACCCATGAAAAGATGCTCGTGATCATTATCCATCGGATACAAATCAAACCTACAATGAGATTCCATCTCATCCCTGCAAAAATGA
>NW_004443945.1:478687-504485 GCF_000243295.1 Trichechus manatus latirostris
AGATCCAACAACTATGGAAAATGGTATGGTGCTTCCTCAAAAAGCTTGAAATAGAAATATGATCCAGCCAATCTCATTCCTAGGTATATATCCTAGAGATATAAGAGCAGTGACGTGAATAGACATTTGCACACCTATGTTCATTGCAGCGTTATTCACAATAGCAAAAAGATGGAAACAGCCTAAGTGCCCATCAGCCGATGAATGGATAAACAAATTTCAGTACATAAGTACAATGGAATACTGCACATCTATAAAGAATAATGAGGAGTCCATGAAACATAACATGGATGAATCTGGAGGACATTATGCTGAGTGAAATAAATCAATCACAAAGCAACAAATATTATATGGTTTCACTTTTATAAAAAGTCTGGAATAGGTAGACATACAAAGCAATGCTCTTTAGTGGTTACCAGGGAGGGAAAGGGGAGAGAGGGGGAATCACTTTCTAGATAGTTGACACTTGTTATTTTTTGGTGATAGGAAAGGCAATACTCAATATGGGTGAAGCCTGCACAACCTGTTCAAGGCAAATGAAAATACTAAGACGTATGTGAGTATAAGGGTCTATTTTGTTAAATGCTATAATGTACAATTTTGCTACGACAATAACAAAAAAAAGTGTGGGTTTATGTAAGTAGATATGTATGCATATATGTGCATAGGAAGGCACATATGAGTATACAGGTATGCATGTATAGGTGTACCTGTAGGCATATTTATGTACATGTTTGTGTGTGCTGCGTATATATTCACATATATGACAAATCACACAAGGGACACAGTTATGGATACTTCTTAGACATAACCAAACACCTCAAAGGATTGATTTACTGGGTTTGAAGGCTTGTGACTATAATCTCATGGGACAACTTAGTCAACTGACATAACATAGTTCTCAAAGATAATGTTCTACATCCTAGTTTGGTCAGTAGCAACTGTGGTCATAAAGTTCATGAGCAACCATCTAAGATACAACTACTGGTCTCTACTCGTCTGGAACAAAAGAGAATGAAGGAAATACAAAACTCAAAGAAGAAGAACACACTAGTCCACAGGACTAATAGCCCACATTAACCACTGCCTCATCTTGCCTGAGATCAGGGGAACTAAATGGTGTTACTACCACCAAGCTTTCTGATCAGGGACACAAAACGAGGTCCTGCATAGAAAGGGAGAAACATGTAGAACAAACTCAAGTTCCTAAAAAAGGCCACATTTTCTAGACCAACAGAGATTAGAGGAACTCCTGAGACTATCACCCTAAGATACCCTTTGAACTTGGAACTGAAGACATTACAGGTGGTCGCCTTTCATCCAAGTAATAGATTGGCTTATACAATAAATAATATCACCCTTGAGTACTGTGCTCCCTGAAATAATCAACAACCTGAGACGAGTCAACCTTTATCCTAAAACAAAGATGAGAAGCTAAGGAGGGGCAGGGAAGCTAGATTAATGGAAACAGAACAAACAGAATGGAAATAATGAGGTTGACACATTGTGAAAAATGTAACCAATGTCATGGAACAATTTGTATAAAAATTGTTAAATGGGAGTTTAAATTGCTGTGTAAACTTTCACCTAAAACACAGTAAAATGTTTTTAAAAAATGCTATGGAGCAGTTCTACTCTTTTACTCTGCATAAATGGGGTTATCATGAGTCAAAATGGACCAAACGCAACTACCAGCAACATAGGGTTATTATGAGGGCTATATTAGTTGATCTTATAAATAACACTTTAAACAATGTCTAGTACATAATACTCAACAATGTTAGTTGTTACCATGCTTATTATGTGTCTGGCACAGTATCTGGCAATTTACAGACATCATCTCATTTAATCCTCACAATAAACCAGTGAAGTGGTCATGCTTGCCAGATACTGGTCACACAGAGCCAGTGACCGATGTCACGTGGCTAATGACAAAGTCATAATTACTTTTCTGGACTGTTTGACTCCAAATCCCTCATGACGCCAATAAGCCATGAGTCCATTCCAAGGCCCAGTATAATCCTTGTAAGACACTCTGCATCTTTGGCGTGTTCTAAGGAAAACAGAGAAGTAAAAAATGAGTTATTGAGGGTTCTCCTCAGTGTCCCCACTGTAGGAGCTGTGACCTTCTGGACTGTGTTGGCCAAAGGACTCCCTGCCCTTTGGCTGTTGGGCACTTCCAACTAAGCTCTTTACAAGTTTTGCAAGGTAACTGAGTACTTACCATCTATTTGGAAACCGTGGTGGTGCAGTGGTTAAGAGCTACAGCAGCTAACCAAAAGGTTAGCACTTTGAATCCACCAGGTGCTCCCTGGAAACCCTATGGGGCAGTTCTACTCTGTCCTATAGGGTCACTATGAGTTGGAATGAACTCCACAGCAACGGGTTTTTTATAGGAGTTTTATGCCTTTGAACACAGACTCTTTCTTTCTCTCTCTCTCTTCTTTCCTTCCTTTCTTCCTTCCTCTCCTTCTCTCTTTTTTCTTTCTGGCAAGTCAGCACCCAGGCAAGTATAGTTAGTGTGAGGCAAAGATCTATGAGAACTAGGGAACATGGAGACTAGATTCAGGACATTTCACATGCAACAGTGCACTAAACTTTAGCCTCGCCTTCTACATTTATCTGCCCCAAACCTGCTCGCAGCAGGAAGGAGGTGACATGATTAGAGTGAAAAGAGCACTAGACAAAGACGGAGGGCAGCTGCAGCCAGATTGCCTTCCGTCACTTATTATCCTTCTGACCCTGGACGAGCCACAATATTTCTCCGAGTCTCACATTTTTCTGAAAAACAGCAATAATAACCCTTGCTTTGAACTGCATTTTCTAGTTCATACAGTATGTTTGCATACCTCGTTGCTTCTATTTTTTATAAGACAGTAAGTACTATTGTGTCTAGTAATGGACATGGAAGTTCAGAAAGGTTAAATGTTGCCTTACAAAGCTACTTAATGGTGAAACATCAGTTAAAACCCAGGACACAAGGCCACCCACATTACAAAACTGACGTAAGAATCAAGTGAGATAGCAAATGCATACATAGGGAAGAGAACACTCCATAAATTGCAAATCACTACTTACCAGAAAGATCTTGGGAATCACTGAGATACATCACAGAGACGACTGGCTTTGGAGTTGGGCTTCCTCTCTTCAGGTTCCAGTTTTGTGGCCAGATAGCTGTGTGCTTTTGAACAAGGTGTTTAACTTCTATGGGACCAAGTTTTCTCACCTTTAGAATGAGGAGTTGTCCCTGAATGGTCACTTATCTCTAAAGTTTTCTTCTAAAAAAAAAATTCTTTTCCCATGATCTCTTGAACTGCCCCCATCTCTTTAAGTTCAGAGATCCCCTTCTAGAAGCAGGTCGGACAGAGAAGAAAAAGAAGGGGATGGAAAAGAAAAAGAAGACAAAGGAGAAGAAGAAAACCCAGAGAAAGGGTCTCTGAAGACATTAGGCCTATGTAATAACCCATCATGTCTCAAGACTTCATTTTCTCTTCTTCATGCCGAATAACCCCAATTACTGGGAGCGCTCTTCACAAGTCTTATTTTCTAGAGCTTTGATCATGTCCACTGCTTTGTTCTAGACTATCTCAAACCTCCTGAAGAAAGCTCTTTTGCTAAAAGGGGAAGAAGCCAGCTTGCAGTGCAAGCGGATGTTGAGTATTTGTCCATCTCAAGCGAAGACCCAGGGGTTTGACTGCAGGACCGTGGGAAGGTGACTGTGAGGATAATCCAGTTAACATAATACTGCAAATGTGCAGACCAAATTGCAAACTAGACACTTTGTAGTCTAAGTTATTGAATTTTCCCACTTATCTACACCCCTGAAATGATTTAGACGGTTTGCCAACCAGGACACTTTTCAGAGTTCTGCATCCCTAGAATAGGAGGTGGGATCAATCCATCTACCTGCTGGATTTATTTAAGGGCATTTCTATGTTTGTAGAATACGCTCATATCAATATCATCCTAGAACTGGTGTCAGCAAACTATAGCCCACAGGACAAATCCAGCCCCCCCTCCATTTGTGTAAGTACAATTTTACTGGAAAATGCTCATTCATGCGCAAACTGGGTATAGCTGCTTTTGTACTAGGACTGCTGAGGTGAGCACTTACAACAGACACTATATAGCCTGCAAAGTCTAAAATGTTTACTTTTTGGTTCTTTATAGGAAAAGTTTGCTGACCTCCGTCTTAGAGGATACTGGGGTTATTCTGGTGGTCAGTTTTGATGCAAATGCTAAAGGTTTAAAAAGTTGGCAAAATACAGATAGGTTTATTCTTACTCCCTTACTTATTCCAGGACACATATTTTTAAAATAAAACTGAGAAGCTCCAGATGTATAACTAGTTCACCCTGAATCCAGCACAAATAACCGATTACCTGAGATTTCTCCAATATGCCTCTGTACACCAAATACCTTTGTCTCCAGGATTATTAAATTCTTACCAAAACTCCATCAAATAGACAAGAAGACATTATTAATGTTATTCCCCATTTGCAAATGAGATAAGTGAAGCTCAAAGAAGTTAAGAAACAGCAGATTCTGATAGCACTTAATGGAGACTTTTTGCACCAATGGGCTTTCACTTATTTTTCATTCAATACTCACGACAACTCTATATGGCAAGAATCATTGTGCCCATTATGCAGATGAAAAAATTAAAGATTTAAACAAATAAGAGAGTTACTGAGAGCCAAACACCAAAAAATTAACATATTGTTCTAATAAGCAAGTACTGAGTTGATGATTTTATGCCTGTTTTGTTTTGAACTAAGAAAGCTCAAATACACATTTTTGCTCCACATGCGTGCGGAATTCTAGGGAGACCCAGAATGCAAATGACATTTGGGGCCATATTTGACACACTGTTGAGTCCCTGTTGGGTGCCCAACTGAGGGTAGTTGCTGGGCTGGGACAAAAAGAAGAGAAGCTGAGGTCTAGGGGTAGTCAAAGGTATATTGCAAGAGATTGAGGTCCATGCATACCTGTCCCCAAAGATCCTCTGTGAGGTGGAGGAAGATGAAGGCACATCCAGAGTTGCAGGGAGGGAAGAGCAGCAGCCTTACCAACTGGTAATGACCAACTCGTCCCAATGGAAGAGAACCTCATAACCCTGAACTCTTTATTCTAGGTCAGCACCTTGACAGCCAGGAAGTTTTAGTAGAAAGCACTGTTGATTCCTCAGGAGAAGGTACCCTACCCTATGGGCCACCCTCTCACACTTGCTTTGAACATAAATTGATCAGCATGTTGGAGAACCGTTCACTCCTTCGAGTGATGCTCATGAACCAAACCATTTTTCATATTGTTATACATGCAATATAGCCAACAGACTAAGCAAGGATTGATAAAGCCTGGAACCAAAATGAATTGATGGGGTTATAGATGAGAACAGACTAAAACAAATAACATGCAAAAGAAATGAACAAATCAAAGTTCATTTTAACATTCCCAGGATGTTCAGTCTTGGAAGGGTTGTTATGAGTGGCCAAAAAACTCAACACAATAAGGTAAAGTGAATATAAAGTGTGCATTATTTTAATAACTTCACTTAACATAATGACAAGTTAGAAATTAATCTCCATCCAAAGGCAGCCCCAAGCCCTAATAGAAGCACGTGGAAGAATGGAGATGAAGGCAGATTCTGACTCTATAGAGATATCATATGTTCCTATGATCAGAGGAAGCAATGGTATAGAACATTGGCAAGTGACTTGTTAAGAACTATAGTGGGAGTGAGATATAGCTAAGACAAAGAGCCATCTAAGTGAAATGTATAGAAACCATCCTCTCCAAGGTATCTGAATCTCAGTAAGAAAATTCTCTTGCTGATGCCTTATTAGTCATACAGCATTTAGCCTTAGGGGATGCATAAGGAACATTGCTCCACACCCTCCTTGGGGAAAGAAAACAAGTACAGCCCTTCCATCTCTATTTTCTTAAATGTGGCCTACTTCTTGTTTTGGGATCCCTGAATATTTTTCTAATGGTTTATTTCTCCCAGAATACATAATTTTCATCTTTCCAAACTGTGTATTTTTTTCTTCCTACTGTCTCACCTCGTTTTCTAAACCCTCCAGGTTCACTCTACTAACCATATCAGCATCCTTGTCAAATTACTTAATACACTACGTGCTTCCCCTTCCACATCATTAGGAAAGATGCTGAATAAAACAGTGTCCATGCTGATGACTTTCCAAAAGCCTGTCATTTCCGTTACCTTCCCTTTACACGCAGCCAGCCCTCTCTCAGCTTCTATAATTGCTCACCTCCAAGACAATTTAAATGCCCTGATGGGCTATCATTTTATGAAGTGCTCTGTGCAATGTGTTAATAAAGTCAAGACCAGGGACATGCACTGTATTCTATTTGTCCCTTCATTTGCTAATTAAAGCTAATAAGGAAGTTGAAATTTGTCTGGCAAGATTTCCTTCATTATTAGTACTACAGTTAGGTTTATACCTTGTGTTCCTTTCTCATTCAAATGTTTATACACACACACACACACACACACACACACACAATTCTTATTACTGGGACATTTGTTTTATTTGCTGATGAGAATAATAAGTGTGATTTTGAGTCTGCTAACTTTAGATACCACCGCATTCATATTAAGTATGAATCCAGGAAAATTGGAAGCTGTCAAAAATGAAATGGAACACATAAAGATCGATGTCATAGGCATTCGTGAGCTGAAATGGACTGGTATAGGCGATTTTGCATCAGATAGTATTATGGTCTGCTATGACAGGAATGACAATTTGAAGAGGAATGGCATGGCATTCATCATCAAAAAGAACATTTCAAGATCTGTCGTGAAGAACAATGCTGTCAGTGATAGAATAATGACCATAAGCCTACAAAGAAGATCAGTTAATACAACTATTATTCAAATTTATGCACCAACTACTAAGGCCAAAGATAAAGACACTGAAGATTTCTACCAACTTCTGCAGTTTGAAATAGATCAAACATACAGTCAAGATGCGTTGAAAAATACTGGAAATTGGAATACAAAAGTTGGAAACAAAGAAGAATCAGTAGTTGGAAACTGTGGCCTTGGTGATAGAAACCACACTGGAGATCTCATGACAGAATTTTGCAACACCATTGACTTATTCATTGCAGATACCTTTTTTCAACAACATAAACAGTGACTGTACCTGTGGACCTCGAGAAGCAGAATACGTGAGAATCATATTGATTACATCTGTGGAAAGAGACAATGGAGAAGCTCAATATCATCAGTCAGAACAAGGCCAGGGGCTGACTGCGGAACAGACCATCAATTGCTCATATGCAAGTTTAAGTCGAAGCTGAAGAAAATTAGAACATGTCCATGAGAGCCAAAATACAACTTTGTGTATATTCCACCTGAATTGAGAGACTATCTCCAGAATAGATTTGATGCATTGAACACTAATGACTGAAGTCCAGACTAGTTGCGGAATGACATCAAGGACAGCATACACGGAAAAAGCAGAAGGTCATTAAAAAGACTAGAGAGAAAGAAAATACAAAATGGATGTTAGAAGAGACTCTGAAACTTGCTCTTGAATGTACAGTAGCAAAAGAGAATAGAAGAAATGAAGTAAAAGAGATGAACAGAAGATTTCAAAGGGTGGCTCGAGAAGACAAAGCAAAGTATTATAATGAAATGTGCAAAGATCTGGAGTTAGAAAACAAAAAAGGAAGAACATGCTCAGCATTCCTCAGCTTAAAGAACTGAAAGAGAAATTCAAGCCTCGAGTTGCAATATTGAAGGAGTCTATGGGCAAAATATTGACCAATGCGTGAAGCATCAAAAGAAGATGGAAGGAATGCACAGAGTCACTGTACTAAAAAGGATTAGTCGATGTTCAACCATTTCAGGAGGTAGCATATAATCAAGAACAGATGGTACTGAAGGAAGCAGTCCAAGCTGCACTAAAGGCATTGGCAAAAAACAAGGCTCCAGCAATTGACAAAGCACCAATTAAGATGTTTCAACAAAAGGATGCAATGCTGGAAGCTCTCACTGGTCTATGTCAAGAAATCTGGAAGGGAGCTACCTAGCCATCTGATTGGAAAAGATCCATATTTGTGCCCATTCCAAAGAAACATAATCAAAAAGAATGTGGAAATTATTGAACAATATTAGTAACATGACATGCAAGTAAAATTTTGCTGAAGATCATTCAAAAGCAGTTGCAGCAGTACATCAACCGGGAACTGCCAGAAATTCACGCTGAATTCAGAAGGGAATGTGGGATGAGGGATATCATTGCTGATGTCAGATGGACCTTGGCTGAAAGTGGAGAATACCAGAAAGATGTTTATCTGTGTTTTATTGACTATGCAAAGGCATTTGGCTGTGTGCATCATAACAAATTATAGATAACATTGGGAAGAACGGAAATTCCAGAATACTTAATTGTGCCCATGAAGAACCTGTACATAGACCAAGAGGCAGTCGTTCCAACAAAACAAGGGGAAACTGCGTGGTTTAAAATCAGGAAAGGCGTTCATCAGGGCTGTCTCCTTTCACCGTACTTATTCTATCTGTATGCTGAGTGAATAATTAGAGAAGCCAGACTATATCAAGAAGAATATGGCATCAGGATTGGAGGAAGACTCATTAACAACCTGGGATATGCAGATGACACAACCTTGCTTGCCAAAAGTAAAGAGGACTTGAAGCACTTACTGATGAAGATCAAAGACTACAGTTTTCAGTATGGATTGCACCTCCACATAAAGAAAACAAAAGTCCTCACAACTAGACCAATAAGTAACATCATTAGAAATGGGGAAAAGATTGAAGTTGTCAAGGATTTCATTTTTATGTGGATCCACAATCAACACCCATGGAAGCAGCAGTCAGGAAATCAATGTTTTGTACTGGGCAAATCTGCTGCCAAAGTTCTCTTTAAAGCGTTCAAAAGCAAAGATGTCACTTTGAGGACTATGATGTGCCTGATCAGTTGCCTCATATGCATGAGAAAGCCAGACAATGAATAAGGAAGACTAGAGAAGAACTGATGCCTTGAATTATAGTGTTTGTGAAGAATACTGAATATTCGATGGACTGCCATAAAAACAAACAATTTTGTCTTGGAAGAAGTACAGCCAGAATGTTCCATAGAATCAAGGATGGCAAGACTTTGTCTCACATACTTTGGACATATTATCAGGAGGGACCAATCCCTGGAGAGGGACATCACGCTTGGTAAAGTAGAGGGTCAGCAGAAAAAGGAAGAATTTCAATGAGATGGACTGACACAGTAGCTGCAACAGTGGGCTCAAACATAGCAATGATTGTGAAGATGGTGCAGGACCAGGCAGTGTTTTGTTCTGTTGTACATAGGATCTTTATGAGTCCAAATCAACTCCATGGCACCTAAAAACAACAACACCTATTTTAGATCATATTCTGGAAGAATCGTCCATAAGATCAATGACTAATTCTCATTTTTACAACTCTGAGCAGGGATCAGAGCAGACTCTAGACTATTTTCCAGAAACTGACTCTAAGTTGGGCTTTATGGGACTGGAGTAGGAGAAGAAGATTCCTACTGAATACAACCCAGGCTGCCAAGAATAATCTAAAGTCCACAGTGAAAACCTGAGGTTTAAATAGAGGGGTAAAATATCCAAGTGTCAAATCTAGGAACCACAGGCAAGAATCAAGGCCAGGAAGGTATTGAGCAGGGATTTTGGAGTGATTGCCATGAGTACCAACAAACCAAAAGGTGTTTGGGAGATTTTATCTTATCAGAAGTAGGAGTTTGCTGACACAATTAAAGGGTAGATAAAGACCATGGATGACAAGTATCATCTTCACCAACCCGCAGAAGAAGAACTTTATCACAGAATGTGAGAAATTAGAGCAAGAAGGAGTCTTAAAATAGCCAACATCTCCTTCAGGTTCCAAACCTCCTGCACCTTATACACTTCATTCTGCATTCATAGTGAGAGTGTTCCAGACGGAGAACATAGCACTGGCCAGTGCTCAGGGAATCATGGCACAACGAAGAACCAAAGGCAGATCCAATTTAATGGAGTATATTGTTCAAGGAAGGTATCAACCAGGTGGAACTTGAAAAGGTAACCAGGGGCCAAATGACCAAGACATTGTGAAATATGTGCAGAACTTTAGACAGTATCCTAAGGAAAGCAAAAAATCACTGAGGGGTTTCAAGCAGGGCAATGACACAACCCCTTCTGCATTTTGGAAGGATGCTTCTGGAGGCAAGCTGCCCTCTGGGTGCACAGTTATAAGAATGGAGTCAGGAGACCCAAGAGACGATTATAGGGCTCCAGGGAAAAGTCAAATGTGGCCTGAACTGGGGGATGATAAGGGAAATGCAGTGACATCTTAATGTCTTAGGAGGCACAATAGATACGAAGATGAGATTAGAGGGAGGAGTCAAAGGTGACTGCCTGGTGTCTCATCTGAGCAATCAGGGCTAGTGCAGACATTCACCAGGTAGGGAGCACCTGAGGAGAACGGGTTTGGGGAAAATATTAACATATTGGATTATAAATATAATAATGACCACATTTATTGAGTTTTATCTCTTTGCTGGTCGCTTACGTGTTTTCAAATATCAGTCTCATTGGATCTTTATACCTACCCTATGAAGTAGGTGAAAAAACTGAAGACATACAGTTGGTCAGAGATGGAATCAGATTCAAAACTAGGCCGCACGATTCCACAGAGCAAAACTAGGCTGCCTGTAACATGTCTACATGGAGGCACCGAGCAGATCTAACCTTAAGAGAGAGTCTAGGCTCAAGGTAGAGACTGGGTAGTTCATATTTACATTCCCTAGAGATTTGTTCAATGAAAACAGATTTTGTTTGTTTGTTTGTTTGTTTCTGAACTTCAACCAACATTTACTTAAACTGACTATATGACAAGTCCACCACTCTTCTGTCAGTTTGTCATACTGTAGTGACTTGCATGTTGCTATGATGCTGGAAGCTATGCCTCTGGTATTTCAAATAACAACAGGGTCATCCATGGTGGACAGGTTTCAGCAGAGCTTCTAGACTAAGACAGAGTAGGAAGAAAGTCCTGGCAATCTACTTACAAAAATTAGCCATGGAAACCTTATGAATCATAACAGAACATTGTCCTATTCACTTCCTTTGGACATGTCATTAGGAGGGATTAATCATTGGAGGAGGACATCATGTTTGGTGAAATAGAGGGCCTGTGCAGATGAGGGAGCTCCTCAGTGCCATGGATTGGCACAGTGGCCACAAGGAGGGACTAGAAAATGCCTGCAGTCATGAAGGTGACTCAGGACTGGGCAATTACACAAGGTTGCCATGAGTCATAGTCAACTTGATGGCAGCCACCTACCTATCTAGCTAGCTAGCTAGCTAGCTATTCATCTGGCAAGCATTAAATTGTAGACACAGGAAAGAGCTTTTGCTCTAATCACTGTCTGTCTACTTTGCCACATATTCCTCACCTTATCTCATTGCCACTGCCCCAGTGAACAGCATCAGACAATCTGGAGGACACACAATGATCCTCTTCCTTCTGAGCCTCGGGCCATACCCATCATTTGTTTAACCTGGATGAGCATCAGAATCACTCAGAGCGTTTGAAAATACAGATGCTTGGGCCCCACTTCAGACCTACTAAATTTGAATCACTGGGTTTTAATTTCTGTTTTTGTCTAAGAAGTATTTCAAATGCGTAGCCACACTTGAGACTCACTGTTTGATAGATCCAGAACACCTCTGAAAGCGAAGGTACTAAAGAGAAAGAGCAAAACCACCAGGAGTTCAAAGATACCTAGAGCTAGAACCATCATTACTGAGCATACTTTATATTCTAGGCACTGAGTTAGATTCTTTGCGTATTCACCCTAGACAAGACAGTAGATTCAATTATCAGCATTTTACCAGTGGGGAAACAGAGTCTCAGTGGGATTAAAATTGTTACCATGGAGATATAAGGGCACACCCACTCTGTCTGCATTCTCTACTACAGCCCAACTACAATGGTGCTCTCTCCCATGCCAGTCCCAGGCAACAATTCCTTTTTATTCTTATCAACATGTGCTTTAGTCTAGAGTAGACTGGTAATGCATTGGTTTTGAGGAGAGTGGAGAAACTGAGGCAGAAGCTGATGGACAGAATGGTCTGATGTAGGAGTCATCTGAGAAAGTTACCTTTTAAGAGTATAACTCAAATCCACAGGGCACTGCCACCCTCCAAGTTCCTCAGCCAGGGAGCTAGCAGTGTTGGCTGCGCCTAATCCACCCTTAAGGGTGAGATTTAGAGCTCTGAAGAAAGAGGCCACCTCTCAGTATCTGAAACAAACATCGATTTGTTGCTTCCATGATAAAAAGGGAGTTGTAAGTGTAAGGCAGGCTGTGAGCAAAGCAGAGAGCTAAGTTTACATAGGATCTTGGGAAGCACAGAATTCTGAGACTGGCCAGCTTTCAGAAGGCAGTGTTTAGGAATCAATTGGTTGACCTTTAGCTGTGAAAGCTTGGTGACTCAAGTGAGCCTGTTTCTGATTGGCCGACTTTCTGAAACTCGAGATCACTGGAGTGAGGGTGTTGCCAATTGGCTGGTTTCAGAAGTAGGGGGCTGCTCCCGATGGCTAGCCTTTGGAAGTTTGAGTACTTAAATTAGTTGTTACTGATCAATTAAGCACGATTAAAACAAATTTTTTGGGTTACTTTTGCCTTGGTCACAGAACAATCAGACTTTTCCTAAGAGGATAGGAACAGTTATTCTCAAGAGTCAATTAGATCCATTGGTTACAAGGCATGGTGAGGCATTTGGACCTTCATTGGCATTGACAGGCATGGTGTCACAACTAAGCAAGTATTCATAAATGTAGGGAGAATTTATTATCATTTCTAATCAATATTTTGCATTAGAGCAGGATTAGACTCTGCAGTGGATCAATGGTGTGACTAGAAGGGACGCGGGGGGCGTGCACCACACAAGGTGACACTGTCAGAGGGGGTGACACCAAAATGACTGTCTATAAAATTTTTTGTGCAGTGTTTCAGCAGAAATACATTATTTTTTATAAAAATATCCCTATGGTTGGTTATAATAGCAAAAATATTTTTCCTATACCCAGCTTACATGTATCAATATACATACAAGGCTAAAACTCTATGCTAATTTACTTTTTGAACTTTCTAATGCACTCCCATCAGAGCTATCATTATTACCCAATCACAGTGACGCTTTGAATCAGGTGGTTTTGTCTGCACGCTCTGCAAGCACGCAATGTTGTTTTCTTTGCTGCAGGTATTTTGATAGTCGATGATTTTGTCACATTTTCTGGTACTTTAGCTACAATATTGTGGTAATTAGCATGGAGGGTGACACCAGGAGTTACTGCACTGGGTAACACCAACCCTAGTGACACCATTACAGTGGATCATTCAGACTGTATCCAGGTAGTCCTGGGGTTAGGGACATCAGACTTATATACAACCCATAGTTACGAACCAATCCCCTTAAAGCCTATTACATTAAAAATTCAAAGTACATACAATGGTTCATAATACTTCTGATGCATGTCAAAATGTTATTATTACTATTATTGCTGTATTATTATGTTAACAATGTTTTAGTGTATCTAGAAGTGTTGCTTTAATTTTTTTTATGCATAGAAAAGTACACTATATGCAATATACTAAGACAAATATTTGACTAATTGACGTCAGATACTAACCATACCTAACTGTTATATACAACTTTGACTTAAGACACTTACGAACAGAATTCATTTGTAATCCGGGAACTGTCTGTATTTAAAAAGAAAAACTAAATCAATCTTTTTAAAAACTCCAGTTGCATTGACGTGTTTGATTTTTTAAAGTCTTACTCTCCATTTATATTTATATTCTTTAAACATTTAGGCCTCTTTACTGTGCTGTTTTAATAAAATGGCCTGTTCTGGTTATAAAAGGAGATTATCAGGTGAGAAAGCCTGCTAATGTTTGCCAGTTAGCATGCCTACAGTGGAATCCTAGCTGTGTGAATTATGGAGTCATAACTAAATCCATGTTACTCACCTGATGGCCGCCTGCATTAAACTACCTTGGTGAAATCAAAAAATCTACTGTCTTCACTAAGCTATATGTCCATTATGACTGTACCATCACAGCAGCCTACTCCATCCAGTAAGCCACCCCGCCACCACAAGAGAAAGAAAAAGTAACCATTTCTGAGTGGAATAATTTTCTAGATGTGGGTAGAAAACAAGAGCCCTGGTGGCTCTGTGGTTAAAGCACTCAGCTACTAACCAAAAGCTCAGCAGTTTGCACCCACCAGCCACTCCAAGGGAGAAAGATGTGGCATTCTGCTTCCATAAAAATTACAGCATTGGAAACCCTATGGGGCAGTTCTACTCTGTTTTATAAGGTCAGAATCAACAGCAGTGGGTTTGGGTTGGGTTTAGACATGAAACACCAACTTCTCTGACATATATTTGGATTTTGGTCAAATCTATGAAATACTTGAAGTCCCTGGGTGGTGCAAACGGTTAACATGCTTGGCTGCTAACCAAAAGTTGGAGGTTTAAGTCCACCAAGAGGTACTTTGGAAGAAAGGCCTGGCCGTCCACTTCTGAAAAATCAGCCATTGAAAATCCTATGGAGCATAGTTCTACTCTGACACACTTGGGGTTGCCATGAGGCAGGGTTCACCTGACAGCAACTTGTAGCACAATACTTAAACAACTGGTTTATTCTCTTAATTCAGTGAAAAACAAATATCAGATATACTTGTATAGAATTGTGTATATCACATAACTAATGCATTTTTTAAAAACTTTATTTTTTTTAATTTTTCAGCTGGCTGCTTCTGTGTTGATGCAAAGATGCGAACTTTATTATTCCTCTTTTGTTCCCAACGAGTTACAGTACCTGAGACTATTGAACGACTCCAACAATTTGACCATTTCTCAGTCAATTCACTCATTTCTGCCCTGAGGCCAGTCAGGCGCTAAACTGTCTGATAGCCACTCAGTTCCCTTCAGTCACTAGGCTGATGCCATTAAGATTGCCTCAGCTGTTTGAAATGTCACAGTGCGTTCTGAAGCACCAATTTGCAATGTGATGATCAGGTGTTGGATATCATGGCTCTCTCCCTCAGTTTCTCCTTCTGTATAATTGTAACCTAAAACTGCTCTAGAAAATAATCTATTAATTAAAAAAAAAAATGTTAGGTGAATCTCAGGGCTATAATAGACTTCCATAAATGAATCGAGGAAAAATATTTTATAAATTTAAAAAAAAAAAAGACACACTGTAAAAATTCCAGACAGCCTCTGAATGCGTCTTGATCTTGATCTTCTTCCTTCCCTCCCCGGAATGAGAGGTGTCTTCTCTGTCATAAGCTCCTTCTCTCATGCTCCTAACCCCGTTCATTCTAACTTCTCTTGGATCCATTTTTGCTTCACTCTCATTGTCTGTTTCTCCCCCATTCCTTCCCCTTTACCTGAAATTATTCTCAAATCTCTCCTGCTCTCCTCCCTTTCTTCCTTTGGTGATCTCCTAGTCACACCTCGGCTCGTCTGGTTTCTTCTGTCGTCACCCTCCTGGACCCTATCAACACCGTGCTAAGTGCCAAATCCAAACATACCGTCCAGGCTGCAGCCTGCATGACTTCATTGTGGTATTTGACTCTGCTGTCTACTCTAACCTTCTCTTCTCTTGGCTTCTAGAAACTTTTCTGTGGTTTCTCTTTTTGTCTCTCTGACTCTTCCATTAGAGGCCCCTCTAGTTCCTCTGCTGTCATTAGACACGCATATCCCTGAGTCTTCTCATTCCACATTTTCCCTATTTCATGTTTTGTAGTGACCCTTTATGACCAAAGACTCAAATCCATGGCTCCAGTTCAGACCTCTCTCCTGAGTAATAGATCCACATTTCCATCTGGCCATGAGACATCTCCAGATGCAGATCCATAAAGAAAATTATTCCATATCTAACCTGGAGTCCCACCTTATTCTCCAAAATCAAGTTCTTCTCCTGTATTTCCTCCTTTCAACAATGTCACCAAGATTTACCCATCACAAGGTTAGAAACTTTATGGACGTATGATGCTTCCCTCTGAGAGTTCCTGGGTAGTGCAAACAGTTAGCATGCTCAGCTGCTAATCAGGTTGGTAGTTCCTATTCACCCAAAGGTTCCTGGGAAGGATAACGTGGTAATCTACTTCTGAAAAATCAACATTTGAAAACTCTATGGAGCACAGTTCTACTCCGACAGCAACTGGTTAGGTTAGGTTAGCCTTCCTCTGGTTTAGTTCCCAAAGCCAAATTGACCACCAAGTCCAACGGCTTTTCCTCAAATAACCCTCCGTTCCAACTGCCAACACCTCAGTGCAGGCTCTCATCTTCTCACTGGGCTCATATGTTAACATTCTAACTGGTGTCCCTAACCCCAGGACCTCTCCTCTCACTCCAGCCACAGTGGGCGACATCTTGTCAGTGCCTTGCTTAAAATTCTTCAGTGGCTTCTCATTTCCTACTTCAGGAGGTTATAAGCTATTTTTAGCAGTGTGACCTTTCTCTTCAAATATATTCTTACATAGAACTCCAGTTTGTAAAGCGGACACAGTCTATGCTGCTCTGGTTGAGGTAGACCTGGAAGGGCCAGTAGCCCCCTGCTCAGCCACTCTCTCATGACAGCTTGGTGGCCCCTGAGGTACTTCCATAACATCAGTACTAAGAAGAACTAGTTGAGAATCATTTATGGCATAAAGTTCTAATGACATGAATTGACATAAGGGACACACCATATTGAGGTAGAATGACTAATATTACCACTGTCACCATCATGTTTTCAGCCAACACTAGAATTCAGCTTGTGGAGGACACTGGCTTTGAGAAAATACCTGTCATTTTTTTGGTGAGAAGATGTGACTCACAGGCTTAGGCCCTGATTGTTGCCAAGCCTTCGAAGTAGAGGCTGAGCCTGCTCTGCCTTAAACATGGGGAGGAATTTCTATGTTTCTAGAATGATGGAAAGAATAGATAAGAAAAGAGAGGATACACAAGGGAGAGGGAAGAGAGAGAAGCCAGGGGAGATTCTAAAGTGGGATGTGGTATGGAAAAAAATATTTTAAATCATAAAATCTTGGTGACAGTGTAGTTTAAAAGAGAGCTCAGATAATAACTATCTAAGATGATATTTTTAGGGATTTGGATTTTGTTTGCTTTTTGTTTGTTTATGTTTTGCTATGCAGTGCTTAGGGACCCTGGTGACTCGGTGACAGAATTCACACCTTCCATGCAAGACACTGGGGTTTGATACCTGGCCAAGGCACCTCCTGCACAGCCACCACCCCTGTCTGTCAGTGGAGGCTTGCATACAGATATGATGCTGAATAGGTTTTATTAGCAGAGCTTCCAGACTAAGACCAACTAGGAAGGAAGGGCTGGTAATCAGTCAGTGAAAAACCTATGGACACAACAGTCCAATCTGCAACCGATCCTGGGAATGGCACAGGACTGGGCGATGCTTCCTTCCTTTGTGCCTCAGGTCCCCATGAGTGTGTGTGAGGGGGGCAACTCAGTGGCAGCTAACAACAACGTGCAGTGCTTGATGAGAGCCCTTCCTCATGACCCTCAGTTCGTAAGTAAAATTCACTATATTTGAAAGCACTTTGTCTGAGTGGATTATCTTTGGAAACTGAAAAGGGCTGAGGCTTCACATAGAGGAGGGTAAAAGAAATAGCATAGGCAGAAACAGGAGGTCGGAGTCCAATGAGCCCGGGACAGTGAGAGAGCTACAGCCATTCACAGAAAACAGAGAGAAGGAGAGGGGTGACCCTTGATCAATGGCTTGAGGGATTCCTCAAATGGGCAAATCTGCAAGGCCCAAGAGGCCACTGTTGAAAATCATTAATGATGTGATTTTTTAAATTTATTGATCACATTCAGACTATGTCAACCATGAAACTAAACTTTTAAACCAAAAAACCCATTGCTGTCGAGTCGATTCTGACTCATAGCGACCATGTTGGATGGAGTAGAACTGCCCCATAGGGTTTCCAAGGAGCAGCTGGTGTATTCAAATTGCCAGCCTTTTGGTTAGCAGCTGTAGCTCACCACAGCTCTTAACCAGTGTGCAACCAGGGCTCCAAACTTTTCTACTGCAACCTAATTCTAAAAGAACAAGACACCTTAAGATGCTCAGGGCACCTTAGGTTGCAAGAGAAATCAACTCACAACTGGTTCCAGTAAAAAGTTCATCACAAAGATATGTAAGAATGTCATTAAAATGAAGGACAGAAGTGGAGTTAGTATCTTACAAGTACTAAACATTGTCAAGGAGAAACTCTGTCTCTTAACCACATAGGTTTTAGAGGCTACTTGTCTTTGAGTCAGAATCAACTTGATGGCAATGGGTTGTTTTCTCTTTGAGCATCTCTTCTAAGTTTCTACTTTCTTCTGCAGATCAGCTTTCTCTATTTTCTTGTCATTATTAACATAATTGAAAATAATCACCAGGCCAAAGTCCGCATGATCTTTTGGTCCCAGTGCTCACAACCACTGGGCTGACTTGAAGTCTATGTCAGTTAATTCAGATTTGATGGGGAGAGAATGTAACTAGCTTGATCTGGAGTAGGGTCCACCCCTGGGCCAATTCGCTGCGACCAAGAGAACTGTCCCATTGTAAATCTGGCTACTTTTGGGCAGGAAGAAGAGTTTTTGGTAAGTAATTGTGAGCAAGGAAGCAACAATCTACCTGTGAATCAAAACCTGTTGCAGTCAAGTAGATTCTGACTCATAGTGACCGTATAGCACAGAGTAGGACCACCCCATAGGGCTTCCAAGGCTGTAACCTTTACAGAAGCAGACTGCCACATCTTTCTCTCGTGGAGCGGCTGATAGGTTTGAACTACGAACTTTTTGGGTTAGCAGCTGAACTCTTAACCAATGAGCACAAAGGCTCCTTGCACGTGAATACAGTTAGTCATGGAAGAGGCTGCACAGGCCTGGCTCACTATTATTGACTCCCCATTGCTGACCGCCACATTGTCTCGCGATTTTTCCCTCCCATTCCAGTCTCTACAAAAAGGTTTAAGATTACAGATGTGCCTCCCTGGAGGGTGGAAAACAAGTGATAATGATCTAAGAATGAAAAACCAAACAAAGCACCCATTTTGTGGCAAGAAAAAGCAGGATGTCACCAGATAATCCCCAAAGATGTCACCAGATAACCTCTAAGAATACCAGTAGAAGGTTAACTCATCTAAGACATCATCACCTCAAGAAACTACCACAAAAGATCCATAATCCTGTTCCTATAAAAGACTTCAGCCGATCTCCAGTGGGGGAGACGGGTTTTTTGGAGGAATCTAGTCCCCTCCGTCTCCTATATATCGATATATAATAAACATCTTGCTGCTCACCTCACTCCTGTCTCAGAATTGGCTATTGCGGCAGGCTTCTCCAATCTGCATTATTGCGGTAACAGTCATATAATTCACCTTTCTTGGTTCTATCAGCTTAGCTAGGTATCTGCTTGTGACTGAATGCTGAAATGTTTCTATAAGATGCATTTTTGGGTTTTCTTAGTCTAAGAGTACATGGGGAAACTGAAAACAGAGTCTTGGGTTCTAAGTGAAAGCTCTGTTAGCGTGGAGCTATGATAACTTTGGGGGCTCATCAATGTCATAACTGGATCTTAAATCTTATGAGTTTTCCCACTGAGAATCTGTGTCATTTATATTATTCATTCACCACAATGCAAACATATTGTGTTTTATATAATAGATGTATTTCTAAAAGGTTGGGTGAATCAAAAGTTTATATTTGGGAAGAACAGTACTAATCTCAGTTTCTTCACGTCTGCAAAGGGGAAAATAAAATTCTATTTCAAACTTACCAGGAAAGCATTATTTTATTTAAAGAAAAATGCTGTGAATTCCTCTGTGGTCAGAATACTGGGCCACTAATTGATTGCTAAGGAGCCCTGGTAGTTCAGTGGTTAAGCACTTGGCTGCTAAACAAAAGGTTGCAGTTTGAACACACCAGCCTCTCCAAGGGAGAAAGACATGGCAGTCTGCTTCTGTAAAGATTACAACCTTGGAAACCCTATGGAGCAGTTCTGCTCTGTCCTATAGGATCGCTATGAGTTGTAATCAACTCAATGGCCATGGGGTTTTAATTGATTGCTTTTGCAATCTGGATTTCTATTTTCTAGGCTTTCTTGAATCCACCTTAAAAGCCAAACAATAGCTTTAGTAAGTCTAAGTGCCAGAAAAATAAAAGTAGTTATAAGCTGAACATGAAGCCCTGAACTCTAAGTTTCATTCAGCAATTTAAGCAAATTACACCAATTCAGTGAAGATCATCAGTAATCCAAAGGAACTGATATCTTTTTCTTTTTTTTAGTTCTTTGCATTTTAATAATCTCTGCCTCTGTGAGTAACATGCAAGATCGTGTTAAGAACCCATTCCAAATCTCTGTTTAAAAGCTTTGCTCTTCTCGTTTGAAGGAATGGAGTGCACAAAGTTGAGTAAACAAATTGCAGATGGCATGCCACATTCATTAGGAAAACATACTGATTACTCAGCAAAATGGCATTTAGCGCCACAAAGAAGCCAAGAGCTGAGCTGCTACATCAAATCCTTAACAGAACCCAATATCCCCACCTGTGGGATGCCTGGAGATAACTGGCAATGGTGTCTAAAAATGCAACTACCAGACTGGAAGAAAAAGATTTACTCTCTTTAGTGAGGAATGGAATCAGGAAAAGGGTCTTCAATCATGGACCAAGTATACTCAAAACATGGCTTATCCTGTCTAGATGCCAGTAAGGGACTGATGCCTCCATTATACACTTGCTGAATGCAAAATAGATTCATCATTTGCATCTAGAATAGTATCACCCTCCTCTCTCCTAAGCAATCGCCCAGCCTGTTGCACCAGTGCTAAGACACAGCCACTGTAAATTCATAGGGCCAATATTCATTTTTAGAAGGGTAAGCCTTTAAGAATGATTTTTACCTCATAATAGCCTTAAGGCTGTTATTACTATCATAAAAATAATGTGAATGAATGAGAAATAGTAATTGGGCACCATCAAAATACTCTGAACTTGGAAAAGCGGGAAGTATACAGTGATGAATAAAGATCTAAGCAGTTAGTTGAATATCTTCACACATTTACAGGTAGGTAGAAATTATGGCCCCTGGATTATAGATGAGGAAACAGAGCTTAACTGTGCCTGCTCAAAAGGCAGATTTACAATGCCTGACAGTTGCCATGGGATCGATTCCAATTCATGGCAACTGCATGTATGTCAGAGTAGAACTGTGCTCCATAGCATTTCAATGGCTGATTTTTCAGAAATAGATTACCAAGCCTTTCTTCCGAGGTGCCTCTGGGTGGGCTTGAACCTCCAACTTTTCTCTTAGCAACCAAACACATTAACCATTTGCATCACCAGGGACTCTGTACAATACCTGAATCATTCCTTAAAACTCATAGACCAATTGACTTCTCTGCATAGTAATGACATGGCATAAAGGACTTCTCCCCCATTGGTTCTCCAGTATGCAGTATCAGAGAATGCTCTTTACGAAGCATACTGAGGAACTTTCCATGATGACAAGGAACTCAGTAGAGCTTTGAAGAATGACTAGGCTGTATTCCTTTCAGCTCCAAGATGAGGCAGTTTGGGTTATCAGAGGTCAATAGTTGCATAGTCAGATGCCTCCTGCTTTCTCTTCCAAAGATACTTAAGGTAGAAGACAATGATGATTTGGTCAAAAATAGTGTAGAAAGACTTCAGAAAAGATGGTGCTTCACAAGTTGAGAATATTTGACAGCAAAAAAAAAAAAAAAAATACCCTAAACCAATTGCCGTTGAGTTGATTCTGACTCATGGCAACCCCATGTGGGCAGAGTATAACTGCGCTCCTTAGGGTTTTCAATGGCCAATTGTTTGGAAGTAGATCACCAGGACTTTCTTCTGAGGCACCTCGGGGTGGACTTGAACCACCAACCTTTTGGTTAGCAGCTAGTTAATCATTTACACCACCCAGGGACTGTAAGGAACAGCAAAAAGGGCTCTATGACATGTATAAAACTCACATAGGTCAAGGCAGCTAGTGTAGATTAAGATGAAATAAGACATGCACAAGAGAAGAACAACCCCATTTGTCTTCCTCCAAATCTATGTGGCTTTGGGCAAATCACCTCGTAGCTCCAGGACCTCAACCCTCTTATATATAAAATGCTTTCAGAATAATTGCTGAGTTACCTCTTCAATCCCTACTCCGGGCTCTGGGTCCAGAAGGAAATGAAACTTGAGGAGTCGGTGAGTTTTGAAAGCCTGGGCGACATGGCCCCCCACCAACTGTCAACTAGTAGACCGCATGGAAGAGAGAGAAACATTGAGCACTTGCAAGTACAGAAGCACCTCTAACTACCAAAGAGGCTGCTTGTATGCATATTTTAGGTATAATATGTTTATTTATACATGTATATGAATTTAATAAGTAATCCAGTGGCATTTAGGCACAGAATTATTTCCCTTTCTTTAACAATAAACCTTCGAAGAAGACTCACAAGCTGTATTTCTCCATTGCTTGCCTGCCAGGTCTCAGAAGGTCACGGTTTTGTGTTTCCCTAGCAACAGCTGATAGCATCACTACCACCTGAAGCCAGCCAGGGGGCTGCAGGCTCAGCAGCACTGTAAGTGGTTATGATGTTATCCCAGTTGCTAGGGAAATGCACCCAGGGACAGATTACCCAATAAGCAAGGTACGCATGGGCTTACTTCTGCTTACTTACTAATCTGTTGTGACCAATTTCACCTGTTTTTCACCACATCAAAGATGCAGTGAAACACATGTGAAATTGGGCACGACAGATTAGTTAAGTAAACACAAGTAAGCCCAGGTTTACCTTGCCTAATGTAAGCCCAAGCTTAACTTGTACTGGTTAATCCATCCATGTGCACAACCTTGCACCAGGCAGGTGGGTAACAGTGGAGTTGATTTCCAACCCTTTTGCTTTTAACAGCCTATACTGGCAAATGCATTCATCTTTCCATAAATTCTGTTAACAGTTTGGGATCTTAAAGAGTTTTAGTCATGCATTCCCTTTTTAAAAAGCTTTTAAATGCCTCACCTTTACCACCTGCAATACAGTGCTTATCTATTAAAAAAATAAAAACAGGTTTATTATTGCTCTATTTTAAATGAAATTGCCACCCACACTAAAATATGCTAGTTACTCTCCTAACTCTTCCCCAGTGTCTCTACCCCGCAATCAAGCCTGCAGTATTTTTAGGATCTTCTCTGCTGTATCTACAGGAAAAAGAAAATGTCTTAAGATAATATTGGATCTTTAAAGTAGATTCATAAAAGCAGAGAAGTCCTGTTCACCATTTGAGTCATCCTTGATCGGCTCTCTTTTAAAATGCATTCTCTGTCTTTCTTATAACCAAGGGCTTTAAAATTCAAATGTTCATGAACACCAGCTTTATTAAAATTAGGGCTTGGGGAAATGGCTCAGAAAAACGAAAAAAGAATATTACCCAACCATTTAAAAGATGCTAATTAATGGAGCTCTAAAGCCCAGAGAGGACATTTGATACAGCAAAGGGTTTCTCTACCAAGGAGGAATGGAACTCAACTAAAAACAAAAAACCCAGAATAAAAGAAAATTGAAGTAGATTAACCCAACTCTTCCCCCAGGTGCTGGCAGGGCCTCAGGGAATCTGTTACACTGCAAGAACTTGTGTTTGGCTGACTAGGAGCTGAGCACATTAACATTTTCTGGTCTAGCTCCATGCAGGCCTTTTAGCTGTTGGCTATCTAAAGGTTGGTGGTTTGAACCCACTCAGTGGCTGTACAGAAGAAAGTTCTGGAGAACTGCTTTCCTAAAGATTGCTGTTTTTAGTTGTCCTTGGGTTTATTCCGATTCATGGTGACCTCATGTGTTAGAGTAGAACTGCTCCGTAGGGCTTTCTGGGTTATAATCTTAATGGAAGCAGATTCTCAGGCCATTTTTTCCATAGCACAGCTGGGTGGGCTTGGACCACTGACCTTTAGGTTAGCAGTCTAACGCAAATCACCACCTAGGGAACTTACAGCCAAGAAAACCTGATGGAGCAGTTCTACTCTGTAATACATGGGGTCTTCATGAGTTGGAATCAATTCATTGCCCACAGGTTTGGTTTTTTTGTTTGTTTGTTAGTTTTTACCCTTTCTACATGTGAGGTTTCATTTCACCCACTAAATTTGAATTCACTACTTGCGCTGCACAGCGATCAAAAACTCAGCCCTGGCAGAAGCTGCGAGTGGGAGGAGAGAGGCTACTCAGATGGATGGGTAGTCCATTCTGTTCTGCCCCGTCTCTCTTGGCCAGAAGCTCCTTTCATTTTTAATTATGATGTGAGGAGCACATTCTATTCTCTCCATCTTCCCTCTCTCAACTCATCCATTACTGCCTCTTAGAACTTGGAGCTTGTAGCAATATTTTTTCCCATGTGTTAAACATCAGAGGATCCTTTCAAAGCCCTCGTAGTTAAGCTTATATCAACCTTGCCAATGTTTCCCCACACTCAACAGAGTAAGTTATGTTTGATGTTATCTTTTTATTACTGCATGTTGTGGTCGCCTTGTCCCGTATTCTACAGGAATCTCTCTCTGTCTCTGGATATTGTTGTGGGCCAAAAATTGAAAATCTCCACTGAGTGAAAAATAGATTCCTGGGTGCAGAAATAAAGACATAATCCCGGCTCAGTAACAGAAAATCATTTTTGAGGGCCTGATAATGATTTCTTAATACTGAGATTTCAATCAGATGATTCATTTGTTGTCTAATGAAAGTGCTGGAGCCAGAGGGGGCTTAGCCCTTGGAAGAGGATGAGATGAGCTACTGGGTGAGGGCTGGGGAAGGGAGGAGAAAGGAGCATAGGCTGGCAGTCAATGACAGGAGTCCGAAAATAGAGTTTGGAAGAACATATGCAGTAAGTCTCCTGCTAAGTAAATAACTGGATGCCCTCCCTCTCTTGGCTGGCAACTGAAAGGTTGGCAGTTCAAATTCTCCCAGAGGCACTGAGGAATAAAAAGCCTGATGACTTGCTTTCACAAAGATTACAGCTCAGAAAACCCTGTGGAACAGTTCTACTTTAACATGCGAGGTCGCCGTAAGTTGGAATCAAAGACACAAGCCTACAACAACTTCCTCTCTTGCTCCACCCTGCCCAAGCCAGAGTCCGATCTTATGCTTTACAGCTCTACAAGTCCAAGGGGTAGCCTCATGCCTTTGTATATGCCATACTGTCTTCTGGAAGGCGCTTGCACTTCTTGCCCACTTACTTGTCCTTTGGCGCTAATAAAAACAACATTAATATTAAAAATAGCTAAAGTTCCCTTGTGTCAGGCACCTTGCTAAGTGCTTTATATATCTCCTTCACGTTCGCCACAATCCTGTGAAGTAGGAATTCATTTTCTGCTTCTCAGATGAGGACCCCGGGTCTTGGAGAGGTTAAATTACTGACACAAGAGCATATAGGTCAGGAGTGGCAGAGAAGGGAGTCATCCTGTCCAAAGCTCATGTTCTTAACCACCACAGTAGATGTAGCTCAGATATTACTTCTTTTAGGAAGCCTTCTCCTACTTCACCAGAAAGAATTTATCCCCCACCTCGCGGCGCAGTGGTTAAGCGTTCAGCTGCTAATTAAAAAGTCGGTTCCTCAGAAAACTAGAAATAGACATACCATTCGATCCAGCAATCCCACTCCTAGGAATATATCCTAGAGAAATAAAAGTCGTCACTCGAATAGA
>NW_004443945.1:505854-536070 GCF_000243295.1 Trichechus manatus latirostris
CCGCTAACAAAAAAAAAAAAAAAGTCGGCAGTTCGAATCCATCAGATGCCCCTTGGAAACCCTATTGGGCAGTTCTATCCTGTCATACAGGGTTGCTATGAGACAGAACCCACTCGAAGGCAATGGGTTTGGTTTTTTATTTGTTATGCATATAAGGAGTCCCGGTGGCTCAATGGTTAGGAATTTGGCTGCTAACCTAATGTTCAGCTGATCAAACCTACCAGTTGCTCCATGGGAGAAAGACCTGGAAATCTGCTCTTGTAAAGATCACAGCCTAGGAAATCCTATGGAGCAGTTCTACTCTGATCTATAAGATCACTATGAGTCCACGACTCCAGGGCACACAACAACAACTATTCAAACAACTCTCATGAACTTCTCTTCCAATATTCATTACACTGGATAGCAATTACTTGATGAAATATTTTTCTTCTCTACTGTCATATGTGCTTCATGAGGTCAGGGACTGCGCCTGATATGTCTTTAGAGTCTCAGCACCTAGCAAATTACATGGCTCACAGCAGGTGCTCAATAAACATTTGCAGAAAGGAGGAATAACTAATCAAATGAGTGAATGGTGAGGCAGACACAGCATAGCCCATAGACCTTTTGGGCATAAAGATCTGAATCCTTTTCAGTGACTGAGATGAGGAGGTAGCACTTTCCTTTCATCAAGTGGCTCAAACAGGTTATCCAGAAAGTCTGAGTCAGGGAAAGTGTAGGTAAGCTAACCACAGGCTGAAACTCAGACCCAACCAATACTTTCCTGCACCTTCATCCTCGAAAGAGGTGGGGTGAGCTGAGTCTGAGGGAATCCTTTACTCCTAGGGTTGGCATTAGAAGAGAGGGTAATAAAACCAAGCAACCAACCAGTTGTCAATTTGATTCCAACTCATGGTGACCCCATGTCTGTCAAAGTAGAGCTGTGCTCCTTATGGCTGTGAACTTTTGGAAGCAGATCACCAGGACTTTCTTCCCAGGCGTCTCTAGGTGGGTTCAAACTGCCAACTTTTCTGTTAGTACAAAGTGCTTAATCGTTTGCACCACCCAGGGAATCCCAAAGGACAATAAGACTTCACATTTCCAATCTTAACAGCTTAGCCTAGGAGGGGCTTAGCAAGGGCAAGATTGCCCAGAGCAGAAGAGAGGCCACAGCTCCATAGAGGGTGGTCTGCCCTGAACTGCACTACCCAGGACAAAGACATCTCAATCTTGAACGCTTTTTTCTTTGTGGTCAGAAACCAGGCGGATGACAAGGTGGAAGGTGGAACCTGAAGTGCCCTGGGGCAGGTGGGGAGCAGGGAAGTCTGCTTCCTCACACTGGGAGCCACGTTGGGGCAGATGGAGAAGGTAGAGCAGGAAAGACGGGTGCCTGTAGTTTCTAGTCTGGACGAAGCGGATGCAGAGGAGTGGCTACCACTCAGGAAATTTCTGGCCATTAAAGGCCCTGCAGCCTAGCCTCTGTAATGATTAAAGGCATGTTTATTCACAGTTTGCTCTTAGGCATGTGTTGTCTTTGTCTCTCATTTTTCCTCAAAATACAACTCAAAGTAAGTAAATTAAAAGAAAGAAAGGATAATGTGATGTGTGGGGCTGATCTAAAGGAGCTTGGAGAGGCATGATAAGTATACACAGGAATTCCTAAACGGTTCTGCTACAAACTAGTTTTATATCCCTTACCCACCAGCCATCTGTCAGTTTGTCTTACTGTGGTGGCTGGCATGTTGCTGTGATGCTGGAAGCTATGCCACTGGTATATTAAAATACCAGCAGGTATTTGAAAACCTGTCCATAGTAAACGTGTTTCAGTGGAGCCTCCAAACAAAGACAGAATAGGAAGATAGGCCTGGAGATTTACTTCCAAAAATTAGCCACTAAAAATCCTATGGATCACAACAGAACATTGCCTGATATAGTGCTGGAAGACAAGCCCCCTAGGTTAGAAGGCACTCAATATATACCGTGGCTGTAACAATGGAATCAAGTACACCAATGATCATAAAGATGGCGTAGAACCAGGCAGCATTTGGCAACACATGGGGTTACTGTGGTCTGAGCCGACTCATAGCAACTAACAACAACACCAATATATTCCTTATACTGGGAACTCCCACCACTTGTCCATCAATTTGCCGTACTGTGGTAGCTTGTGCATTGCTGTGATGCTGGAAGCTATGCTACCAGTATTTCAAATACCAGTAGGGTCACCCATGGTCGACAGGTTTCAGTGGAGTTTCCAGACTAAGATAGACTAGGAAGAAGGACCTGGTGATCGACGTCTAAAAAAATTGGCTGGTGAAAACCTTATGAATAGCATCAGAACATTGTCTGATATGGTGCTAGAAGATGAGCCCCTTGGTTGGAAGGCACCCAAAAGACAACTGAGGAAGAGCTGCCTCCTCAAAGTAGACTTGACTTTAATGATGTGGATAGAGTCAAGCTTTCCAGACCTTCATTTGCTGATATGCCATGACTCAAAATGAGAAGAAACAGCTGCAAATATGCATGAATAACCAGAATATGGAATGTACAAAGTATGAATATAGGAAAATTGGAAGTCCTTAGAAATGAAATGGAATGCATAAAGATCGATATCCTAGGCATTAGTGAGTTGAAATGGACTGGTACTGGCATTTTGAATCAGACAATCATATGGTCTGCTTTGCTGGGAATGACAAATTGAAGAAGAATGGTGTGCCATTTGTCCTCAAAAAGAAGATTTCAAGATCTATCCTGAAGTACAATGCTGTCAGTGATAGGATAATATCCACATACCTTCAAGGAAGACCAGTTAATATGACTACGATTCAAATTTACGTACCAACTACTAATGCCAAAGATGAAGAAATTGAAGATGTTTACCAACATGTGCATTCTGAAACTAATCAAACATGCAATCAGGATGCATTGATAATTACTGTTGATTGGAATGTGAAAGCTGGAAACAAAGAAGGATCTGTAGTTGGAAAACATGGACTTCGTGATAAAATTTTGCAAGATCAATGACTTTTTCATTGTAAATATCTTTTTTCAACAACATAAATGGTGACCATACATGTGGACCTCTTGGGATGGAATATATAGGAATCAAATTGTCTGCATCTGTGGGAAGAGACAATGGAGAAGCTCAATATCATCAATCAGAAAAAGACCACAGGTCCACTGAGGAACAAATCATCAATTGCTTGTATGCAAGTTCAAGTTGAAGCTGAAGAAAATTAAACCAAGTCCATGAGAGCCAAAGTAAAAACTTCAGTATAGTCCACCTGAATTCGGAGACCATCTCAAGAATAGATTTGACACATTAGACACCAATGACTGAAGACTAGACGAGTTGTAGAATGGCATTAAGTACACCATACATAAAGAAAGCAAAAGGTCATTAAAAAGACAGGAAAGGAAGAAAAGACCAAAACGGATATTAGCAGAGACTCTGAAACTTGCTTTTCAACATAAAGTAGCTAAGAACACAATCGACATTTCTCAAGCTGAAAGAACTGCAGAAGAAATTCAAGCCTCCAGTTGCAATACTGAAGCATTCTATGGGCAAAACACTGAATGACACATGAAGCATCAAAAGAAGATGGAAGGAATACACAGAGTCACTGTACGAAAATGGATTGGTCATCACTCAACCATTTCAGGAGGAAGCATATGATCAGAAACCAATGGTACTGAAGGAAGAGGCCCAAGTTGCACTGAAGTCATTGGTGCGAAAAAAAGCCTCCAGGAATTGATAGAGTACCCACTGAGATGTTTCAACAAATGGATGCTACATTGGAAGGGCTTACTCATCTACGCCAAGAAATTTGGAAGACAGTTACCTGGCAAACTAACTGGAAGAGATTCATGTTTTTGCTTATTCCAATGAAAGGTGATCAAACAGAATGCAGAAATTATCAAACAATATCATTAATATCACAGCAAGTAAAATCGTGCTGAAGATAATTCAAAAATGGTCACAGCAGTACATCAAGAGAGAACTGCCAGAAAGTCAAGCTGGATTCAGAAGAGGACTTGGAAAGAGATAATTTTGCTGATGTCAGGCGAACCTTGGCTGAAAGCAGAGAATAGCAGAAAGATGTTCTTCTGTATTTTATTGACTATGCAAAGGCATTGGACTGTGTGGATCATGACAAATTATGAATAACAATGTGAAGAATGGGAATTCCAGACCACTTAATTGTGCTCATGAGAAATCTGTACATAGACCAAGAAGAGGGAGTCGTTCAAACAGAACAAGGGGATACTGTGAGGTTTAAAGTCAGAAAAGGGAATGTCAGGGTTGTATCCTTTCACCATACTTATTCAGTCTGTATGCTGAGTAAATAATCTGAGATACTGGAGTATATGAAGAAGAACGCAGCATCAGGATTGGTGGAAGACTCATTAACAACCTGCGATATGCAGATGACAAAACCTTGCTTGTTGAAAGCTAAGAAGACTTGAAGCACTTACTGAGGAAAAGCAAAAATACAGTCTTCTGTATAGATTACACCTCAACATAAAGAAAACAAAAATCCTCACAACTGGACCAATAAGCAACATCATGATAAACGGAGAAAAGATTGAAGTTGTCAAGGATTTCATTTTACTTGGATCCACAATCAATGCCCAAGAACACAGCAGTCAGGAAATCAAACAACATATTACATAGGGCAAATCTTCTGCAAAAGACCTCTTTAAAGTGTTAAAAAACGAAGATGTCACTTTGAGAACTAAGATATGCCTGACACAAGCCATGGTATTTTCAATTGTCTCATATGCATGCCAAAGCTGGACTAATGAATAAGGAAAACAGAAGAACTGATGCATTTGAATTATGATGTTGGTGAAGAATATTGAATATACCATGGACTTCCAGAAGAACGAACAAATCTGTCTTGGAAGAAGTACAGCCAGAGTGCTCCTTAGAAGCAAGGATGTCGAGACTTCATCTCATGTACTTTGAACATGTTACCAGGAAGGACCAGTCCCTAAAGAAGGATGTCATATTTGGTAAGGTAGAGGGTCATTGAAAAAGAGGAAGACCCTGGATGAGATGGATTGACACAGCGGCTGCAACAATGGTCTCAAACATAGCAATGATTGTGAGGATGGCACAGGACTGGGCAGTGTTTTGTTTTGTTCTGCATGGGGTTGCTATGAGCCAGAATTGACTTGAAGGCACCTAACACCAACAGAACTGGGAACTCTGTGTCCTGGAGTCCTTGGGAAAGCTACAATCCTGTCATTCTATAGTATTAGAGCAAAGCAAAACTCTCCATAGCTGCTTCCTACAGAGGCTGCATAGGGTTGCAGAAATCATAGAAGGTGAAAGTCCGTAAGGCAATTGGAGTTTATCTGGTCCAACCCCCTCATTTCATCAGGCTCAGAGAGAATGTCAGTGCTGGATTACCAAGAGGAGAGCGAGTATGCATGGCGCCGGTGAAGTGGGCATCACACATAAATGATAAAAGAGAAACTAATTATGCAAAGTCAGCTTAAATGAACTTCTCCAGAATCTGGTAATAAAAAAATAATTAAAATTGGCTATTTTAATTTTGACATGTAAGTTTTGTGTTTAAATGTTTTCAATTGCATATGGGAGGTGGCTGAATGCACAGCATTTTGGCACTTTGGGTATCTGAAAGTATTCATTGGACCATGAAGAATTTTATCATATTTCTATAGAATCAGGCTGAAGCTGGACAGCCCTGAGTGAGGGAAGATCATTTTCAAATAAAGGTGACACTTCAGAGATGTAAAGTTTTTTGAGATTATACACAATGAAGAGCAACTTGAAGATGAATACATCTCAAATAAAGCAGTGTCTGAATTCCTGGGCTAAAGTATCCACTCTGTCATTTCCTACCTGCACATCCTTGAGCAAGTTACTTAACCTCTCCTGTCTCTGGTTCCATGTCTGCAGACTACGTAAATAAATAAATAAATAATCTACCTATCCATTTGTTTTGAAATAAGATAAATTCAAGTACAAAAAAAAAAAATCTGTAAACTGAAATAGCATAAACAGATTAAATATCATAAAGAAAAGCAAGCAGAAATAAGGAAAATAAGGAAGACTTGATCTTCATCTGAGAGTGCACGCTTACGACAGAGGCATTTGAGGAAGATGAATTGCAGAAGTCAGCTGGAAAAGGTTGACTGTACTCAATGATGGATTTAATTATATAGACTTTATTATATTTGTGCATAATAAGTACAATATAACTACACTATAATTATCCTATTGGGCAATGTCAACATCAACCCAAAGGCTGCCATTGCCTTTGATGTTTAGTGCAGTCAGATATCACCTGTATATAATTGTTTCAGGAAAACAGTGATGCTGAGGCCCATCCAGTGTGATTCAGTCAGGCCTGAGCTACCTGGGTGGCCTGAGCCTTATTATAGTGGTTTCATAGGAAATGATGGATGGATAGACAGATGGATGAATGCAAGGAAAGACAGAAGAAAGGAAGGAAGAAAAGAAGGAAGGAAGGAAGGGAAGGAGGAAGTAAGGGAGGGAGAGAGGAAGGAAGGAGACTGAGGAGACAGAGATAGATGTCTTCCAATACCCTGCTGGCCCTGTTTGCTTGAGTGCTTTCTAATAGAAGGGATTCACATCTTTAAAAGCCTACTCTGTGCAAGATCCTCTTTCTGCACCATCCACTTATCTTCACTGCAAGCCTAGAATCAGGCGTTATTATCTTCATTTTACAAAGTGACACCAGGAACCATTAAAGAGTTTGTCCAAAGTCACAACAGTTGCTGGCAAATTTAGGATCAGCATATAGGTTCATAGGACTCCAACATCCACAATTTTTCCGCTACATTATGCGTCTCTGGTAAGCACCTAAAGAATGGGGTAGGGGGTTGATTTTGCAAATTTAGTTAACATTTTTCAAGTTCCCATGGTACTTGGCATGAAAACTAAGTGTCAGGTGGAAGAAGAGGAAAAACAATTAGCAATAGGATGACCACATGTACTGGTTGACTGGGACAGTCCCCATTTACACCCGTTATCCTGGCAAAATGATTAATAAGGTCACTTTTCAGTCTCAAAATACCTTCATTCAGATCCTAAATAGAAACCACTTCTTCTGAGCCTGACAGTTTACAATCCAATTAGGGGTTATTGTCTACATTTCTCTATCTATGTCTATCCCTATATATATTGTGTGTATCTGGCCTCCCTGCTTTCCTCTTTAGCTGAGGTCTCTGAATATGTGTATTCAGTTGAGATTTCTCCTAAGTTATTAAATAGATACAGCCTTAAGTTTAATACTTATGTTTCCTGCTGGAAAGATGGCTTCCTAAGAATCTGTCAGTTCACACATCTTCCCCAGGCTCACTACATACTCCGAGACCTGCCTACACTTTTCTTGCATTATAGTGACAAGGGAAAAAAGTAGTGTGGTTTGAAAAGGCACCATGACAAGGAAAGCAATGAACTGGATTTTACATTTTAGCTTAAAAGCCCTGTTTGCCTGTAGCTGGATTTCACCCTAGCCATAGGTGTGTGATAAGGAGAATGCCTGCACATATGCAGGCTTTATTCCTTCATGCCCTGACCGTGAGGAAGACTACTCGCGTGACCAGCCTGAGTCTGCCTCCTCTTCCTGACCATCAGAGTTAATTTTTCACAAAGTATCTCTTACACTGTTCCGTTTTTTTTGGCTCAAAAGCCTTTTGTGTTCCCTCATAGCTTATAGGAAAAATTGAAAATTCCCAGCATAGGCTATAAGATACTCATGATATAACAGGATAAGGGTAAGGATGACAGGCTTATAAGCATGATTAGGTACTAAGTAACTCTCTAGGCGCCAGTTTCCTCATGTCTGCAGATGAGGTTGGAATAAATGGATTCTAAGAAGCTTTCCAATACTAACACGTATTTTCAGGATTTGCCCTACTTCTCCTTGGTTCTCTGATCTAAATAAAACTTGTTTACCCTCCATTCCACAGAATATGTTTTAAAAATTCCTGCTTTATGCCTTTGCTACAACTATTATCCCAATTTGGACTGCCCTCTTCCTCATTCCTTCTCATCCTTCCTGGCCCTTGCTTCAAAATGGACTGACCACCTAGATCTCACCTGACAATGTGAACCCCTAATGGCCATCTCCATTGGACTAAAATCTGTGACTATCCATGTTGGCCCTAATTGGTGCTGAGTATCCTCTGCCTCTAATTTAGACTGAAGATAGCTAACCCAAGAACTACTTCCATTCCATTTATCCCTGGCTTCATATTTTTTGGCTGATCCTTACCCAGTGGCCTTCCAATGAGACTAAGTTCTACCTAATTATATCTCTATCCCTACATGTCCCATGAGTGCCACTCATAAATCAACAGCCTAGTCTACATCTCTGGAGCCCTCATGGTGCAATGGTTAAGAGCTTAGGCTGCTAACCGAGACGTTGACAGTTTGAATCTACCAGCTGCTCCTTGGAAACCTTATGAGGCAGGGTCACTATTAGCAGAAACTAACTTTACAGCAACCTTTTTTTTTTTTTTTTTTAAGTCTACATCTCTACTTAAGTAAGGGATACTTGAAACTGAACTGCACCCCGCCCACAACATCCCCAAAACCTGTTCTTTTTGAGACTTTCCCCAAACTGCACATAGTACCACTATTTGGGCTCGGGTCCCAAATTCCTCTTTCCCTCACACTTGGAATCCAATCCAAAAGCAATTTTTTTGGCAGCACCTCCAAAATATTTTGCAAAGATGGTCACTTCTCACCATCTCCATTGTTACCACCTGAGTGCAAAACACCATCATCTCTCTCCTGGACTGTTGAGTTACTCTCTGGTCTTGTCTAGCTGCAGTCCAATTTCCATATAGCAGCCAGGAAATCTTTTTATATACTTATCATGGTCCACAAAGCTACCCTACGTATGACAGAATGAGACACTGCTCAGTCTTGTCCCATCCTCACAATTGTTGCTATGTTTGAGCCCATAGTTGCAGTCAGTCCTACAAGGTCTGTGCCCTGGATATTTCTCCAACCTCATTCCTGACCACTCTTCTCTTTGCTCACTCTGCCATGGCCATCCTGCTCATCTCTCTGCTCTTTGGACACAGCAAGAACATTACTGCTTATGATATCAGCACTTGCTAGTCATGCTGCTTAGATTGCACCCTCTTTGGTTATTTATGTATCAAGCTCTGTCCAGAGTACTTAGGTGGTGTAAATGGTTAATGTGCTCAGCTGCTTACCGAAAGGTTGGAGGTATGAGTCCACTTCAAGTCTTCCTCAGAAGAAGACCTGACGATCTACTTTAAAAATCAGGCACTGAAAACCCTATAGAGCACAGCTCTACTCTGACACACATGGCAACTGGTAGTGGTAGCTCAGTCTCAGCGTTCAGGTCTCCACTCAAATGTTATTCTTTCTGACCATCTTCCTTGATGGCCCAATCTGAAGTAGCCCCTCTCTCAATCACATTGCCCTGTTTCATTTCCTTCATGAACTTTATTAATAGCTGGGAATTTAGTTGTTGTTGTTCTTTCTTTCGTTGTTTATTTTTTGTCTCTTGCCTTTAACATAGCTTCTATGAAGACAGGTACCGAATCTGTCTTGTTCATTCTCTTATCTCTAGTGTTTAACACAGCACCTGACACCGAGGAGGCATTCGGATATTGAGTGACTGACTGAATGAATGACCCACCATAAAATCTTCCTGTGCTGTAACAAACCTGACAGGAATACCTCCAAGTAGCCCCTTTGCCCACCTCAGCCTAGAGTCCTTTTATTGTACCCTAAAATTTCCTAAGCAGTTTCTCTTTGCATCTCTTACAAGGTATTGTTTAGGTTATTAAGCTGCTGTTTCTAAACTCACTCTTCTACATTGTTTTGAGATGCTGGGACTGGGAATCTGAAAACCACGTTTCTGCTCTGCCAATTGCTCCCTGCTCATTCCTGCCAATAAGGGGCACTGGAGAGAAACTGGGAGTTTAGAGTAAGTTAAAGGGACTTTCTTTTTTCTATGTAGTTTCCTGTTTCTATCAGCTTTATTCCAGCATTGGTTCTTCATTCTTGCAGAAGCAGATGATTCACTTTCTAGTCTTGCCTCACCCCCTACAAACATTGTCATTGTTGTTGTTAGGTGCCATCGAGTTGGTTCCGACTCATAGTGACCCTATGTACAATAGAACGAAACACTGCCTGGTCTTGTGCCATCCTCACAACTGTTGCTACGTTTGAGCCCATAGTTGCAGCCTCTGTGTTGATCCATCTGGTAGAGGGTCTTCCTCATTTCTGCTGACTCTCTACCTTACCAAGCACGATGTCCTACTCCAGGGATTGGTCCCTCCTGATAACATGTCAAAAGTATGTGAGACGAAGTCTCATCATTTCTTCCAAGGAGAACGCTGGCTGTACTTCTTCCAAGACAGAGTTGTTCATTCTTCTGGCAGTCCATGGTATATACAAAATTCTTCAGTAACACTGTAATTCAAAGGTATCAATTCTTCTATGGTTTTCCTTATTCATTGTCCAGCCTTCACATGCATATGACGCAATAGAAAACATCATGGCTTGGGTCAGGTGCACTTTGTTCTTCAGAGTGACATCTTTGCTTTTCAACACTTTAAAGAGGTCTTTTGTAGCAGATTTGCCCAGTGCAATACATTGTTTGATTTCTTGACTGCTACTTCCATGGGTGTTGATTGTGGATCCAAGTAAAATAAAATCCTTGACAACGTCAATCTTTTCTCCGTTTATCATGTTTCTTATTGGTCCAGTTGTGAGGATATTTGTTTTATTTGTGTTGAGGTGTAATCCATACCGAAGACTGTAGTTTTTGTTTTTCCTCAGTAGGTGCTTCTAGTTCTCTTCACTTTCAACAAGCCAGGTTGCATACTGAAGATTGTTAATGAGTCTTCCTCCAATCCTGATGCCCTGTTTTTTTTATATAGTCCAGCTTGTCAGATTATTTGCTCAGCATACTGACTGAATAAGTATGCTGAAAGGATATAACCCAGATGCACACCTTTCCTGATTTTAAACAGGCAGTATCCCTTGTTCTGTTCCAACGATTGCCTCTTGGTTTGTATAAAGATTCCTCATGAGCACAAGTAAGTGTTCTGAAAAAGTCCCATCCTTTGCAATGTTACTCATAATTTGTTATGATCCACACAGTCGAATGCCTTTTCATAGTCAATAAAAGACAGATAAACATATTTCTGGTATTCTCTGATTTCAGCTAAGATTCGTCTGTCATTAGCAGTGATATCCCCCATTCCACGTCCTCTTCTGAATCCAGCTTGAATTTCTGGCAGTTCCCAGTTGTCATCAAGTCAATTCTGACACACAGCAACCCCAGGTGTGTCCGAGTACAGCTATTCCTCACTTATCGACTATCTCTCTATGCAACATTGTGCATTTACAACAATAGTAAAAAGTCTACGATCCGACTATTTTGCACATTAACAACATACATCTGGCAGTAATGAATGCCAATGTGCAAGGCAAGAGTAGCACTGGCTGTGATGGTTAAAGTTACGTGTTAACTTTGCTGGGCCAAGATATATTGGTTTGGCAGTTATGTCATGATGTAATTTGGCAGTTATGTAATCATGTAGTCATCCTCCATTTTGTGATCTGCTGTGGGCATTCTCTATTTCTGTATAACAAACTGGTCTTTGGAATCTAACCGTGTTGATAAGTGTGGAATGGGTGTAGAACTATGTTCTCAGGGTTTTCAATGGCTGATTTTTTTGAAGACCTTTCCTTTTTTTTTTTGTTTTTGAGGACTTTCTTCCAAAACACTTCAGGGTGGACTCAAATCTCCAATCTTTTGGTTAGTGGCGGGGTGTGTTAAGCATTTACACCACCCAGGGACTCCCATATACACCTATAGAATTAGCTTCCTTGTGCTGTCTCAGATGTCTGTGTCTCAGCTCCTTGAAGCTGCTACTCTGAATTCAAGAGTACCTGACTAGTCAGGCATTCCTCCCTCATCAGAAATCTGTGCCCAGTTCCACAAAGATCTCCAAGCTTCTAGATTCTAATAACTCCTGCCTGGTCCCTTTGTTTCCTCAGCCTGAGTTAGTGATCACTTTTGCTTTTTCAGACCTCCAATACCTGTCTCACTAAGTCCTTACATTAAATTCTGAATGCTAAAATAACTGGCATGATTTTTATTGTCCAGAGTGAACTCTGACTGACAGAAGAAAGTACAATTCATTGAATGTATCATTTCTGTTCTCTTGCCCAGTATGTTTTATCTGCCCAAAAGGATTGGAAGTATGTTTGGGGTAGGCATTACCCCTCACTTAGCCCTGACCCTAATCGGCAATAGTGCCTGGCACATTGCAAATGGTCAATGCATATTTGACAATTGGCCAATTTTTGTTTCAGAAGTAAATTAGTTCACCTTCCTGTTTTTAGAAGCAACATGTTTAAGTCTTTCTGGAGAGAAAACTATCCTAATCATCGAGACCTCCAGGATAGGAAAATCCTCAGATGTATTTTAATTGTAGAATACCTGCTTACTAAAGCATGCCAGTATCACTTTGCTGTCAAGAAAAGCTTCCAACATAGACCTGCCAGTATAGACTTGCACAAAGGGGAAATGCTTGGATCAGAGAAAAATGGTGACTTTGAAAATAGATGATAATGCTTGTTCCCCAAATAGGTTCCTGCTGTTTCCCAAATAACCCAATTATTTGACTGATTTCAGGTTTAGTTCCTTCTTTCTCTTCCTTACCCCGGTTTTCTGTGTGTGTGTAGAGAAAGCTCTTTGCTCAATTCGTGTGAAAACTTTCTCATGAATACAACTGGCTGAAATAAGGTCTCCCTACTAAAATTGAAGTACTAAAGTAAAAGAAAAGACATAATACTTTGGGGCTGTATAGCATGCTGTCCCTGCTGTCCTCAGCCCTGAACAGCTAGCGTCCTTCACGCGTGGTGCTCTGCTCCCACCCTGGTGAGGGCAAGAAGTGTCTTGCATCTCCACCCTGACATTTGGTATGACTCCTGTCTATCTAGTATCCAAAGTGCCAGGGGTGAGCCCTCTGCACTGTGTGCCCCAATGCTGTAGATTCTTCCCAGTATGCATGTAGTCCAGCCTGAATGGATAGTAAAGGTCCTGGTCAGCACTTCATTAGGTGCTGGATCTAGTAGAGCCCCGCCTTGAACCACAGCCAACTTGGCTGTACATCTGAGCCCCTACTAATTACTATAATCCCCATACCAGGGGGCTGGGTAGCAACCCCCATAGTCCTGGCCACTCTGTCCCCACCTCCACCCCTGGACACTGGAATATGCTATGCTACTTTGGATACTGATGTGCGGGCTATTGGATTTTTCCTTCTGTCTGATGAGTTCTTGTGGCTCTGAGTCTCTCTCATTTAGGCCTCCTTGCCTTTCTCTTCATCTGAGGTCTCTGTATGTTCAGTTGGGAAGCCCATGTCAGGAGTCTCATCATGGATCATCACATGAATGAGAAGCCACGTGATTAACTCTCCACTGTTTCTAACACTCTTGGGGAATATTAGACTATTTTAATGGCCTGCCCTGCCAGGTGGAAATGCACCAGCCAATTCCTCCAAGGAATTTCAGCCTCACTCTTTTGTTTAGCAATGATTAGCGATTTCATTTTCACCCCATATAGTTGCCCCCTTCTGATTTTAAATAAGGGCACTGATTTCCATATATGATGTATGGATTGGTTTTCTTATTTTATCATGACACTTAAATGAATAAGGGTACATCAAAAGATTCTGCCTTTCCAGGTTGTAGCATCTTAGTATAAGTTTCTCATTTGTGGGTGATTTCAATAATAAAAATAACAATACCAATAGTTAGCATTTATCGAGTCCTTATTATGTGTTGTCAAACACTATTTCAAGGGTTTTTCACATATTAACTCACATAAGTCTCACAGATCCCCATGGAATAGGTTTTATTATTTTCTCCATTTTACAGATGAGGAAACTGAGGCACAAAGCTTAAGCAAATTGCCTAAGTTTCCAAAACTACTAAAGTGGTAGAGCTGGTAATGGAACCCATGTGGTCCAAGTCCAGACCTCAAGTTTTAGAGCTCTACTGCACGTCACCTTTTGGGTTGGAAGTGTTTCCTCTCCATTTTTTTCTTGTTTCTTAATTGCCACCTGATCTCAAAACACAGAATGGTGAAACTCAGCCAGGTATCCCTCCAGTGTGGTTAAGGTTATGGAATCTTACAGTCCTGGACTCCAGTCCCGGGTCTCCCATATACAAGCTGTGTGACCCAGGTAAATTGCTTAACCTCTCTGAGTCTCAATTTTTTCAACTGTAAAAGAGGCAAAAGATTATGTCATGGAATTAAGTTAGATAGACTGTAATAACTCTGATACAGCACCATATACATTGAAAGCTCTAAAATAAATGAAGATTATTCCTATCTTTTCTCAAGTGTCTCCCAGGTCTGCTCTGTTTCCTCAGTTCCTCCACTGTAAGTCACACCAGGCATGGGTCATGTGTCAGCAACTTATCTGGGAATATCTGGTATATCTGATGTCATGTGATTAAATAGACCATCATGCCCTGTCAGAGGTAATATGTCTCTCTCGAAGCAGGAAAATCAATAAAATCAATTGTCGTCTTTTGCATACAAACCCCTGTAGCAGTTTCAGGAGATACCAAGAATTCAAAATCAAAAGTGCCTTGTTGAGTCCTCTTTCTTCATCACCCAGATAGCTAGTTGATCTCCAATTTACCTCCCCCCATTTCCTTTAAAATATATCACCATTGTTCATGCTGTTATTTTTATCTGTAATTTCCCTACATCTCATATCTGTCTATTGAAATGCCAACCCCAATTTAAGCACAAGTTCTAATTCCATTTCCTCCAGAATGTCCATCTCTCAATGACAGTCCCCTGAGCAGAGTTAGTCCTTGTTTTCTGAATGATAATGCAGCACCCTGATCCCCTCTGACATCAATTATTTGAGAATTTGTGTACAAGGTTTATAGAGCTTCTGGACTGGAAATTCCTGGAAGGCAGACACATCATCCCATTTGTCCCCCAAATAACCCAGTATTCTGTACAGAATGGGGTGGAAATAGATGTTCACTGAATTAAATAGATTCAAAGCTAATCAAGGTTGACCAGCTCCGATCAACTGTAGTTAGGTGCTCCTTCTACAGGCTTCTCAGGGCAACCTCACGTGTGTCAGAATAGAGCTGTCTGAAAAATCCGCCATTGAAAATACTGTGAAAACACAGTTCTGAAGGCTTAGCCTGCCCAATTCCGGGGCAGAGCTGATCAGGGCAGGCATTACCGAGGCACTTTACCGCTCCAGCAACTGAAGTCTTATATTGGTTGGGCTTCAGTGTTCCCTTACCTAGATCAGAGCGCATGTTAGAAATATCCCTTAGCCTTGAAAGTTAAAATTGCAATCAGAAATTTTCCTGGAAGAAGGGCAAATAATATTAGATTGTCTCTAAGGGAAAGACAATTGGACCATCTTAGCTCTACTCTTCTGTTGTTGTTAGTTGCTATCAAGTTGGCTCCCAATTTGGCAACCCCACGTACATCAGGATGAAATGCTGCCCACTCCCACACCGTACCCATGACTGCCGGCATTCTTCAGCCCATTGTTGCCTTCCAGCCTAGGGGGCCCATCTTCCAGCACTGTATCAGACAACGTTCTGCTGTGATCCGTAAGGTTTTCATTGGCTAATTTTTACAAACAGCAGTCAAGAAATCAAATGATATATTGCATTGGGAAAATCTGCTGCAAAAGACTTTTTAGAAGTGTTAAAAAACAAAGCTCTCACTTTGAGGACTAAGGTGCACCTGCCCCAAGCCATCGTATTTTCAGTCACTAATATACATGCCAAAGCTGGACAATGAATAAGAAAGATCAAAGAAGAATCATGCCTTTGAATTATGGTGTTGGTGAAGAATATTGGATATACCATGGACTTCCAGAAGAACGAACATATCTGTCTTGGAAGAAGTACAGCCAGAATGCTTTTTAGAAAGGAGGATGGCAAGCCTTCATCTTATGTACTTTGGGCATGTTATCAGGAAGGACCAACCCCTGGAGAAGGGCATCATGCTATGTAAATAGAGGGTCAGCAAAAGAGAGGAAGACCTTCATTGAGATGGTTTGACACAGTGGTGAAACAATGGGCTCAAGCATAGCAAGGATTATGAAGATGGCACAGGACCAGGCAGTGTTTTGTCCTGTTAGACATAGAGTAGCTATCAGTCAGAACTGACTTGACTGCCCCTAACAACAGTAACAATTTTATGAAGTAGATTGCCAGGCCTTTCTTCCTAGTCTGTCTTAGTCTGGAAGCTACACTGAAACCTGCCCACCAAGCGTGACCCTTTAAAATACCAATGACATAGCTTCCAGCAGCACAGCAACGTACAAGCCACCATAGTATGACAAACTGACAGAAGGGTGGTGGTCTACCCCTCTCATACCCTGAATACTCATGAACTCTGTATTCAACTTCTTTTCTCTTCCTGTCTCTCTGTCCCCTTGTGTCTCTCCATCTCTCTACGTTTATCTCTTTCTTTTTCCTTCTCTGTTTTCCTGCTTCTGTCTCTCTGTCTGTTCTTTCTTGTCTCTCTCTCTTCATTTCCCTCCTCTTCCACAGTACTGAATGAAACAGAAAAATCTTGATCTTTGACCCTTCCTCTTTCTAGAGTGTATCAATTCTCTTGAGACAATCGTTTCTTCAGTTATGCTAATATAAGTGATTAGGCTCCAGGTTTCTTTTTCATCAATCACATTCCAGCTGGGCCTTCGTAATGTTATACTTCTGCCTGTTTCTTTGGACTTGGGTTTTTCCCAAATCGCTATGGCCATGCAGACTTACAGACCATCTCATGAGAGTTTAATTCCACAGATGGTTAATCTCATTTTTTATGTGTTGATTTTCCCTTGTTTGTCTCCCAGGGGATAATTTATTTTTAAATTCCAGAAGCACTTTATTGTAACCTCTCATTTACCGACTATAATAATAATAAAAACCATCATTTATTGGGTACTTATTACGTGTCAGTCACCGTTCCAAGTGGTTTGAGTAGGTTCACTGCTTTAATTTCCACAATAACCCCATGAGATGTGGGGGCTTGGGATTTCTTGTATGTTTTATGTTTTGCTTTACTTTATAGATAATGAAACTGAGGCTCAGAGAGATTCAGGAAATTTCCAAGTGCCCCAATTTGGTGGGAGCCTGACACTTAACAATTTGCCTTTCTTCCATGGCCCTGTGGAGCATAATGGGCTGCATAGCACCTGCCTGAAAGGTTGTTCCTGCAGCCATCCAGTTTCGACAACCCCAGAGGCACCTCAGAAGGAAGACCTGGAGATCTATTTCTGAAAATTCAGCCATTGAAAACCCTATGGAGCGCAGTTCTACTCTGACACACATGAGGTCACCAGGAGTGGAAATTGACTCAGTGGCAACTGGTACTGGTATTCCCACCCAGAGTTCTTTCCAATCCTGTCTGTTTCCCTATCACTATTGTCCCAAGTCACAAAGATCTCATCACACCTCCAGACACACCCTACCCAAGTTATAACATGTTATAACAACTGTGTGATGCAATGTTGATTCAATTCCAACCGAGTGATCCAGACAGTAAGTTCTAAAGACATTTAGAATGTCAACATGACAGAAGGTTGGGATATTCAGAGATATTGTCCCGTGGGAGACAGGATCTGATGTGGACCCTGAAGAAAGACTATAACCTGGATATATGGAGAAGGACTGGAGGGATCCCTCAGGAAAATGGTCTGAGTCAAGTTTCACAGGCAGAAATGCACCCACCAACTTTGAGGGTTCTGTGAGAATGGGGCTTTCATCGGGGGGTCAGGGCAGGATATTATTTGAAGAAGAGTGTCATCAGATTATGGGGTGCATGGAATGCAAAGGTAGGAAATCTAGGGTGCAGTGTTCATATTTAGAAGTTCATTTCCCAGCAATAGGATATTCACATGTAAAGAGTCCATAGGTTAAAATCTGTTCCTCACTCAGAAGCCATGATTACAAGATAAAAGATTGTTTTCCTGAAAGTTTTCGGAGCTGTACAAGTAAAGGCATATTATTTTATTCAAAAATACTTTTAATATATATTCAGTTTTTTAAGCTTGAGGTAGAATTCACCAGCATATGGGTACTGCCTAAACTCATGGTTGTTACCACCTGCAATTGATCATTTATTATTGTGTCAAATCTGATACTTGAGCAGTAAACACCAATTGGATCGACAAATTAATCTATCCTTAGAAAGCTACATGAAGATAGAGGCCATATGCCGAATTCTGGGGCTTGCACACTGTTCCATGCCACTGCCACAATGACCTTTCTAACCTGCAAGGAATGAACCATGGCCTTCCCCAACATAAAATCTTCCAGTGGTTCTCCACAGATGTAGGACCCAAGGCCCATAACCTGACACACACTACTCTCCATATCTGAATATAGCCCAGCTATATTCACTTTTTACCATTCACCCCATCTCTATAGATTTGCATACACCATCGCTTCTGTCTGAAAATGATCTCCCTAAAAATACGTGACAATGTTCCAAAAGGAATTTAGTAATTACAACAAAGAAAATAGTTGAGTCAACTTCAACTCATGGTGATGCTGTGCTTCATAGGGTTTTCAGTGCTTGGTTTTTTTATAAGTAGATCACCAGTCCTTTCTTCCAATGCACTTCTGTGTGGACTAGAACCACCAACTTTTTGGTTAGCAGCCAAGTGTGTTAACCATTTGCACAACAGTTACTATTTATTAAGTTTGTTTTGTTTTGTTTTGTTGTATGCCCAGCTCTGGGTTTAAATAAGCCTCACAAGAATATGGTATTAAGGGTGATATTTCCTCACCTGAGACTTCGCTCTTTCTGCAGTAAATGTCTTTTATTTGGCCTGAAAATGGTAGATTCAGATGCAAGTATGGGCTCTCACTGTCCAACAGGTCTGGATGAATATTTGGCCAGTGACCCAATCAGAGGCAGGCTCATAGATTTCCTTTCCTCCCTCCTGTCTTCTGGGGATAACTCTGTTCACACTGTAGTATGCCTCATCTCTTCCTGCCTCAGTGTTTTAAATGGGGATGTTAATATCACTGCACAGAGCTCACTGGTCACCAGGAAATTGGCAATGGGTCCTTTACCCTGAGGAGACTGAACAGCTAGGGTGTGATGCACTACAGGAAAAATAAATGAAGCCTAGAGTGAAATCATTGTTTAAAGCAGCATGTCCCAAAGCATGTTCCACAAGCCTGTGAGATGCTCTCTGACAAAAAGTTTGCAATGGATGAGCCTGTAAGTTTTGTTAATACTACTTTCTGCACCTCTATCTTAGAGATTCATACTTTACACTAGAATATTAAAGTCTCTGAGATTCCTGCATTATTGAATTCAAATTTCTAAATTCACTTGCCCACAGAACACAAATTTCCTTACCTTTGATTTACGTAAGATATATTAACAACTCACAGAATTAGTATTCTATGAACTACAATTTGGGGAACACTGTTTTAAAGCACTTACTTCAATTGCCTAGTTTTCGACTGCCAGATAATATCTAGTTTTACCCCTGGGAAGAAGGAAAAGTTCAACTCATAAGTTCCTTTGTTTCTATAAAATGGTTATTAGAACAGCTGGCTCTGTCTTTTTAAACCCTTTCTAAAATTGACTGTAATCAACGAAGCTACCAGTACGGACAGCCCTGAGTCAGGGAGGATTAAGGATGTGTCCCGAGCATAGTTATAGCTACTAACTTTTTTCTTACAAGAAAATTTCCTCATTGATGCCCCTTGAATACATCCCTTGTTTTCACTAGTCTAGTTCAAGTCATTTCACTAGGACTATTCCAAAATCTTAAAAACCAAAGATGTCACTTTGATGCCTAAGGTGACTTGATGCAAGCCAAGGTATTTTTAGTCACCTATATGCATGCAAAAGTGGGACAATTAAAAAAGGAAAATTGAAGAAGAATTAACACATGTGAATTGTGGTGATGTTGAAGAATATTGAGTATACTGTGGACTTCCAGAAGAACAAATAAATCTGTCTTAGAGAAAGTACAGCCAGGATGCTCCTTAAAAGTGTGGATGGCAACTCTTAGTCTAGCCCACTTAAGACATGTCATCAGGAGGGACTAGTCCCTGGAGAAGGACATCATGCTTGGTAAAGTAGAGGGTCAGCAAAAAAGAGGGAGATCCTCAATGAGATAGATTGACACAGTGGCTCCAACAATGGGCTCAAACATAGCAATGATTGTGAGGATGGCACAGGATCAGACAACACTTCATTCTGTTAAACATAATGTCACTATGAGTAGGAGCCAGCTGGAGGGCATCTAACAACATTCCAAAGTCACCTAACTTATCTGTCTGCTCTCAGTTTCACCCACTCAAGTTCAAATGGAATGCACATCACAGACCAACTTGTTTTCATAAAACACTACCTTGATCAAAGGTGTCAACATAGATCAGGTTCTCTTACTGTTCCAGACTTTTCCATATATTGACCTGATAACGAAATGGTCTCCTCATGGTTACAAGATGGCTGTTGCAGCTCCAGGCATCAGCAATGTTGAAAAAAAAGTTACCTCCTCCCTATTTTTATTAGTTAGGAAAATCTATCCCAGAAGTTCTCTAGATAGTGTATATTCTACACAAATAATGTGCTCTGTCTATGTATTTTTTGCCAACTGTGCCCTCCTCCCACAAGGTATTTTCATAAGCACCGCTATGCCAATTTTTTTCACAGGTTGCTGTAAACAAATTTTAGCATAGCGTGATTACAAAAATACGTCATGGGGGAAAGTTATGTTTGGCAAACTACATAGAAGGCATGCATTATTTGCATTAAAATATGGTATTATATGCCTATTGCGTATGATTGAATCACAAGTGCATGCTTAAACCAGTCAGTGGAAAAAGGAATGAATTACACGATAGGCTTAAACAAATAATTATCCATTTCTAGGACTGAGAAAGGCATCATATCCTCTAGTATATGGAAGAGTGACCTCCTGAAAAATAGTCAGAACTGTGTCCATGTGACACAGGGCAGAGGGATGGTTATTGCAGAGGCAATCACTGGGTACCGGGCACGGTGCAAGACACAGAGAGTTCAAAGATAAATGATGCAGATTTATGTCCCCAGGGTCCTTAGGAAAAGATACTGAGAAAAAAGAAGTAACAAGGAAAGCAAGATAAGCACTAGGAGAGATGTGTGCAATGGAAGCCAATGGAAGAGAGTTCCAACAAGGAAGAAAAAAGTGAAGAGCTGCAAAGAGGACAGGGGAGATGAGGACTGAGAAGAAACCATTAGATTTGGAATCTAAGGAGTCAAGATGAATTTATTAAAAATACTCTCCATAGACATGCAGGCAAAGTGCTTATTTTAGTACACTGGTGAGCAAAGGAAGATGAGGCATTAAGGCAACAGTGCTGTGAGTTACTCTTACCTGTAAGTTACAGGTCACATTGCAAAAGGAATATGGTAGATAAATGTCAAAAGAGGGAACAGCGTGTAAGAAGGTGTTATTGCTGCTACTGCTGCTGCTGAGGTTTTCAAATGGGAGCTGCATTACAAGAATTAGTGAATAAAGGAATGAATTCAATGGAAAAGGTTTGTTGAAAATATATTTCAGGCTCCGCTTGTTTCACCGCCCTTCTGTTTCCTTCTTTGTAAAGGGAGCTCAGTTGATGGCATACCCCTGGCCTCTTTCCACTTCTTTCCTTGCTCCACCCCTGGGGAACTGGAGTGCTGCATTATCTGAATGACCTTGCTTACATCATCAGCTCTCCCTTTTCATCTGGGGACTAAGCCAATCTAGGGAAATCAAGAATTTTACGGCATTCCATGTAAGCGTCTCTCATGTGTAGGTCTTGCTCAGGTTCAGAATTACCCATGGCTCAGTCAATAAATCTTCCTGATATTGGTGTTGGCTTCATAGGTTGATTTAACTCTCATATTAAGCTATGTCTTCCAACTTAGCCATTGTTGGTAGTGAAGCGATGATTGAGCTCCATCTGCCTTATGTCTTATCTTGCTTGTCAATTTGCTCAGGTGGGGACAAGGGGTCCTATTTGATGGGCTTGTTTGTCATCTCCAAGGAGTCCTGGTGACACAGTTGTTAAGCGCTCTGCTGCTAACTGAATGATTTGTAGTTCGAACCCACCAGCTTCTCTGCAGGAAAAAGATGTGGCAGTCTGCTTCCGTAAAGATTACAGCCTTGGAGACTCTATGGGGCAGTTCTACCCTGCCCTACAGAATCACTATGAGTCGGAATTGACTCAATGGCAACAAGTTTGGTTTGGTTTTGGTCTCATCATCTTTATGACTATACATACAGCCACAAAGACTGGTCATCTCTCCAGAAACCACCTTCTACAAAGAATAGCTCAGGTAACAATCCAGGTATCAGATAGGGTTCCATTCCAACAATTCCATCGTAAGTCAGTTCTGACTTTAGTTTTTTTTAGTTTTCATTATTATTGCTTTTTATTATCATTTTCTTTATAAATCTAATCTTGGTCTTTGCGGGTTGGAAACATTACATATAAAAATCTGCTAGTGAACATGTGAGAATGATGAAATTATGTGCTGTGACATTATATGTAGTACATATTGCTTATGATAAGACATACAAAAAAAAAAGGATGGTCATAAGTGCAGTTTGTTTGGGGACTAGCTGTACATCTTTTACAAGAGTAGCCACTGAGGTTGCTTGTGTACAACCAAAAACTTTGTGGGATTTGGTTTCTTGGTTTGGAGGTTTAGGGTCATAATTTAATGGGACATCCCAGTTAATTGGCCTAATAACATAGTGTCTCTGTTCTACCTCCTAGTTTGATGCCTAGTGCCTGGGGTCTTAAAAGCTTGCAAGTGGCCATCCAAGGCACAACAATTGGTCTCTAATTGCTTGGAACAACAGAGGAAGAAGGAGAGTCAGGAATAGGAGGAGGTTATGGAATGTGTGGCTAATGGCCTCCATGAACAACTCCCTCCTTTGCCATGAGATCAGAACTGGATGGTGCCTGGTGACCATACTGAACATTTTGATCAAAGATTCCATAGAAGAATCCTGATTCACAGGGGGAAAACACAGAACAGAATTTCAAATTCTCATGAACTTCAGACTTCCTGGAGACATGAAGGCTGGATGAATCCCTGAAACTCTTGCCCTGAGATAATCTTTATACCTTAAACCAAAAATATCCCCTAAAGTCATCTTAAAACCAAACAATAGTTTAGCTTAACTAGTAAAAAATATCTGCTTTGAACATTATTCTTTTTTAAGAACTGTCTATGTAGGATCAAATTGACAGCAGCAACTAGAAAGATTAGATAGGAACATTAGGGGACAGTGAATTTATGTTAATGGGGAGGAACAACTCAGAAAGAAAGGTGAGAATGTTTACATGACTTGAAGAAGGTAATCAGTGTCACTGAATGGTACATGTGGCAACTGTTGAATTGGTGTATGTTTTGCTCTGTATATTCTCAACATCAACAAAATAAATAAAATCATTCTTAAAAAAAGAGTAGGACGTCTAACATTGCTTTCATCACCCCAGAAAATGGCAAAAATGTTCTAAAGATTTCACAGTCCGTGAAAAACACCTGATTACCATACGGACAATTTCTCTATCCCTATACATCCCTTCCTTATTTAGCATAAACCACAGATTTACAAAGTGGATAGTTATTATGCCTCTGATTAATGACTGTTGAATAAGTAAGTCTGATATAAAATTTTACGAAGTCAGTTTATTTACTAATAGATAAATAAATCTGCAAAAATATTTTCCAATATTTCAAATCTAAGCAGGGGTCCTGGTTGTCCTAAGCAGAACAATAGACATTAAATCAAAGTTACTGAATGGACTGATAGAGGGATGAAAATGTAGGATAAATACATGAATGGCTTGGAAACTCCTTGAGAAAAGCCACTGAACTTAAGTGCCTTCAGTTTCTTGTTCAGGAAATCAGGAATACGCATTCTTGCCAAGAAGCCATCTCATTCAAGTTGATTCTGTTTAGGTACTTAACAGAATTCGCACTTGTCTCTGCACATGCATATCCAAAATCTCTAATGTCACCTATAGCTTCCTGATTCTAATTGAGCCATTCACATTATTGGAGCAGCTGGAGGCTACAGAGATTCCCAAGAAAAATAGTCTTTCTAGGAAAATGTATACAAACCATAACCAAGACTACTCAGGTTAGCTCATAGGCTAATTTCCAAACGAAATGAACCCAGCACATTCAGCACATCAGTATCCCAATGAGCACTTCCATATCAGTCAAGATCAGATTAGAGAAGCATAACCACTCTGAGTGACATAGAAAAAGGATTTATTATAGGGATTATACCTTAAATTATTGTGGAAGCTGGTAGAGGAATCTATGCATCTAGAGTTGAGCCTAAAGTTATTATAGGTCATTCAGACTAGAAGTTAGGAAGGAAAGATGAATGTGAAGAAGAGCAAACACCAACTGGAACCCACAGGATGAACTGGAATCCACATAGGAAACAAGCATCTATAAGGACAAGCTGAAATCCCCAGCTTTCTCTCAGATTCTGGATTATGAATTCTCAGAACCTGGAGTCTATAGATAGCATGCAGGAGAAGCTGGCATCATCCTCTGCCATGAAGTCGCAGGCACATTTGGTCGAGATCTTGGGAAGTCTGAAGGAGGAGGATCAGTGAGAGCTGGAATAGTTGGAGTTCCAGGTGCTGCTCCACACCAACAAGGTGAGTCATCAGACCAGCAACAATGTGCATGAGCTGCCCCAATACCGAATGCCTCCCCTCAACCTTCCAAAAATAAAAAAATGGCTACTGCCTCACATCTGCCTTCTACATCTTTCTTGTGACTAACGTTTACTTGGGACCTTTAAGGGCAGGAGATTGTGGGAAATAATTTCTGTTCCGGTTACTATTGCTGCATAATAAATCACCCCAAAACTTAGTGACTTGAAACAAGAAAATCTTTTTATTATATCTCACAGTTTCTGTGCATCAGGGGATTCAGAAAGCACTCAGCTGGATGGTTCTGGTTTAGAGTTGCTCCTGCCATTGCAGTTAAACAGTGGCTGGATTTAAAAAAGCAGAAAGCCAAAGCAGCTGGGAGTTACAGTTTCAGGGCCTCTCTCTCTGCATGGTATCTCCATTCAGGCTAGTTTTTGCTTCCTCACACATGGTAGCTTCTGGGCAGTGGGGCAGCTAACATGGCTGCTGAAAGCTTCAAGAGCAAGCATTTAGTGAGGAAGGCAGAAGCTACATGATCTTTTACAACCTAGCCTTAGATGTCACAGAGTACCACATCCTTCATATTGTACTGTTTGAAATAGTCACAATAGTGCTTCCAGATTCAAGGGAAGTGAGATTAGAGTTCATCTCTTCAGGGAGGAGTGGCAAGGTTCTGGAGGAGCACATGCAATGGAAGACATTGCTGGGGTCATCTTTAAAAAATAAAATCTGAAAAAAAAAATTTAAAAAATAAAATCTGCCTCAACCTGTTTAGATGAATTTCTCAACCCCCTTCTTTCTTTCAATATGTCCAGTCAAAAGGCTCAAGCAGGAATCAGCTCTCAAATTTTCCCACCTCGTTCAGTCCCCAGTAATTCCTAACATCCAACAGTGACTATTAGGTTAATGTAAATTCAGTTTGCAGTTCTTGACATAATTGGGATGGATCTCTAAGTGTGGCCATGACAGTCTCTACTATAAATAGTTTTCCTAATATTGAGACAATGAATATCTAGGGAATAAGGCATCAGAGAGGAAAATGAAGCTCATACTAAAATTATTGTAAACAATTTTAAAGTAATTATTGTTTTCACATCTCTGGGTCTTAATTTTCTCATCTGTGAAATGAAGGCACCATACTAGAATGGCTTTACTTGATCTCCCACTTATTTCTTGAATCTACAATAAATACGATCATATTAAAACACTCTCTGCAAGATACAGAAGTATTAACTATTTTCTGACCAAATATCAGAGAAAACTGTTTTGAGAAATGGTATCTTTGTTGGGTCTTTTCTAGACTGGAAGTTTACATGTGAGAAGTAAAGAGCAATATTAAAAAATACAGCCCTTTGAATCTTCTTCCATTTTTTTTTTTTTTTTATTTTCAGACACAGTGCTTTTTATCTAAAGCAAAAAAATACGCGATTCAAAGATAAACCAATCTTAAGAAATGTAAGTGGATTAATAAAATATTTACTATTCAAAAAGGCAAAGAACGCTGCTATAATTCTCCTACATTTCTCTTTACTATAACCCTCTAGAATGTTTGCTCATATGGATCACCAGTAATCTTGGGAAAAATCTAGCAGCGGGTTTTGATTAAATTGTATGTTGAATAAACAATGCTGAGACATTTTAATGAAGTCAGATAAAAAAACTGTACTGAAAAGAAATATTTAAAGAGTCACTTTGAGACTCTACCCTTAAACCATTTCCTGGAGAGCTGGATTTTATTTCTTCACATTGTTTCATTAGCCAAAGACTAAATCTTCTCACAGGGTTTGCTACCATGAATGATCCATGGCTTCTTAACACATAGACTTTCACTGTTGGATTTCTAAAAATTATTGAAACTCATTCTAATGAAATCCACTTAAGTAAACATCCTGTTCAAAGTCAATGGCATTTATTCATTTCTTCACATGTCAAAAACAAATGTGAATAATATGCCTATAGATCTTTATGAAGAGATATCAAAATATTGTTTCTTGCATGTAAAAACTCATGATAGCCACAGAGTCATAAGATTTACACAAATCAATTAGAGATTTTGAGACCAAGAAACAAAAGCTTGGGAAGTAAAATGTGTGACCCAAAGTCATAGAACCAGTTAGCAGCCACTGCTGAGTCTGGCCTTAATATAATCACTTAGAAATGGAATAGAGCTTGTAGGAGGAAAGCTCTGTGTCTATAGCAAGAGTAGAAAGAAGAGAAAGGAAGCAGGAACAGCCAAGCAGGATGTCAGCAAAAACCAGACAGTATGATCATCAAGTGGAATTGCAGATTTAAGACATAGAACAGTTTGAGTTGATATAAGGGTCTAAGATGGACTAATGGGGATTGGTGACACAGTGGAATGTGACCAAGGATTGAGAAAGACAAGGGTGTCAGATAGGACATCAACATACATATTAAAGTACCCCAGATGATGACAACACACAGTGGAGAAAAAGATGGTGATTGAATTTTCAGACTATTTACTAATTTAGGGAGACCGAGTAGGAGGTCATCAGATGACAGGGGCAATAAGGGGCTGAGCACAGAATATCTGGATGCAATGGGCCTCCAGGAATCAGGGATTTTCAGCGGTAGAGGCAGAGTTGGAGACATAATGGTCTAGAATGGGCATAAAAGGCTAGAAGTAAGCCACCTTCTGGACCCTTGCTCTCGGGGTCTTGGGAAAATGAGCTGCTACACTGAAGTGGGTTCACAGAGAAATCTGACCTCTGAGAGAAGCAGGTTTTAGTGAAGACAACAGGATAGAGACAATATGCTTATAAGAGATGAAAATACCATGGACTTTGTTTACCACAGAAAGAAATTACAAAAGGCAAGGGAGAAAGGTTTAAGAGGCAAGAGTATAGTAGAAACTTGAGTCTGAGGAATGGAAGCAGGCAGCTTTATGGGGATGTTACTACCCTTTAACCAGAAACATAAACGATGAAAATATATGGGCACTGCCCACAAAAACAATACAGTCTACTTGAGAATATTATCCTAACCAATGGAAGTATCATTAAATTTAAAATATTATATCCATTATACACGTATGCATATGTCCATATAACACTAATACACATATAGACATTTTAAATTTGTTTGCTACTTGTTCAGAGATAAATCTTATCTTCCCAATTGGATTGTAAGCTACTCAAAAAGGGACTGTGTGTTGTTTATCAGAATTATTAGCATAAATCGATGTCAAACTTAGAAGGGTCAAACGAAATTAAGATTCCTTGAGAATGCTTACCCTTTATTTTTTTTTCATTTGCTGCTATTCAAAATTAATATCTTCCCTTATCTGAGACCCCTACAAATCTGTCAGTGTGACCCTGCAGGTTGATAAATGAAGCTGAGGATGGCAGGGACATAGCTTAGAAATGATCCACATCTCTCTCACTTAATTTGCTGAACCTTCATTCCTGACTTCAGATTGGGGTCAGTTTCTGAAACTTCTACTTCCACAGCATAGTTACTATCAGCTTGTGATGTTCCAAAAGGTTGTCTCTTGCTCATTCCTTCTACATTCTACCGTGTCAGCCATCTGGAACCTGAAAATGTCACAGAGCAAAACTATGGAATGAATCCACAAAAGGTTTGTCTTATGTTTCCAACAGAGATAAGAAAACAAGGACGTAAAAATGCCAGTAGTCGTCTTGGGAAGCTTTCTTATAAATAGTAAATCTAGAGTCACTTGGGTTCAGTTCTAAATGATATAGTTGATTCCAATGGAAAGTCCAGTCTCACAGATGTGACGTCATCATTATCATTATTTATTGAGTAAAATTGTGAAAGGTGATTATAAACACATCTCCTGGAAAAGATGAAAATAATCAAGTCAAATGGATTTTCTCATAAAAGATGAACTCTCTCTTTGTCCCGTAAGAGCATTATGTTAGAGTATACAGTGCTGTTTTTGAAGTCCTTTGGTCTATTCCCAGCTTCTAGCTGAATGATACCTACAAGCCTTCTAAGAGAAGAGATTGACTTGAGGGAAGTCCTTTCTTTTGTCCCATTAAAACTTCTGAAGTCCTAAATTAAACTTATTTCTCTAATTTTTTCAGTGAATATCTCTAGCAAGGATGGTATTAAAAGCTTATGTATATCTTTAGAGCCCTAAATATTATATTCTTCTCAGTCCATAAAACATCCATATAGACTGAATATAAAATTAGTTGCTTTGTTTCCTGTTTTGCATCTCTGTGCATACATGACGACAGGGTCCTTTGCATCTATGACTACTCTATTGTATGGAATTCTTAATTCCTGGTCATCCTTAGCTGATGAGTATACAGCACCAATGTAATGGGAAGAATCTGAGCAAGATTTTCCAAACACAAATTATTATTCACATTTCCCTAATTTATGTAAATGAGACCATTCGTTTTCCTACCGAATCGTCTCTGGAGATGCTTCAAAGTTTGAAATGAAAGAAATTCTTCTTTCAAATATGTATAATCCACATCAATTGCTTTAGACAGCAAAAGGCAGGGCGGTTAGATACTGTAGTAGTTAATACTTTAATCATTTCACCTCTGAAACAAACTTATCTGGATGCAGCCCTGGAAAGAACAACCATGCCAATGTGCCTACATCACAGAATCAAAATGCAGACAGTTCATCTCTCTGTACTACATTTTAAAGTAATTGAACTTATGGCAGGTGAAGGAGAAAGGGATCAGAATGGAGGAACCGAAAAAAAAAAACCTGTCTAAAGTCTCTGGGGACAGAAACATAGATCTTGCCATTTAGTGGCTTCTCAGTATCTACAGCATAAAGGTCATGTTCTTGAGAATGGCAATGAGTCATCCCACAAAAAAGTCTACCTTTCTTTCATATCTACTCACACTCCCTACAGCCCAGTACACTCCGCTCATTCTCCAAATCTTGGTTCCTCACCCCTACCCACACCTTCGCTTTTGATGTTCTCCTAATCTTCTTTCATGATTTTATCTCAAATGCCATCAAATTCATGGAGTCTTTTCTTTCTTTCCCAGCTAGAAATGATCATTCTCCTCTCTGGTATGTCATAACAGAGTTAACCTCTTTCATAGTATTTCTCTAGACCAACCTTGTGAATTAGTAATTGGAATACATGTTTTAGTTTCGTAAGGTTTATAGTCAGGGATCACAGGAAAAGAAAAACAACGCTTGACAAAAGTAAAAACAAAAATTTAAAAATATTATTTAGTACAGTTCCAGGCATGTATTGGATGCAGAACATATTTTTTTAATATATAAATATACACATTGATGAGTGCAATAATTAATTAATATCTAGTCTGGTAAATTATAAGCTTGTTTAAGGGGGCGGGACTACATCTTCAAGGCTTAGACAGTATTCTCCAAATTATCTACCCCCATATAAAGAGAAAATCTAGCAATCCACCTTATTCATGATAGGTTCTTTTTTTTTTTTTAATTGTAATTTAAGTGAAGGTTTACAGAACAAATAGTTTCTCATTAAACAGTCAGTACACATATTGTTTTAT
>NW_004443945.1:536676-553750 GCF_000243295.1 Trichechus manatus latirostris
ACCCCAGATGCTACTCACCAAGGTAGAATGTAGAACATTGTCTTTATAAACTGTGTTATGCCAATTGAGCTAGATGTTCCCTCAGACTATGATAGGTTCTTAATTAATATAATTTGGAATTACATTGAACTGGGATGGTGCAAAAATGGCATGGTATCGGAGGTCCTCTAACTTCAGGAGGAAGAGAGAGAATCAAGATCAACATCAGCCCAAGGCTGATCCCTATGAGGTGATAGTCAGATATACCTTCACCCTCCAACCTATTTACCTAATATGACACCAACCATCCCTCTTACAGCACTCTCTACTTCTCTGCTAGGTTCGATAATTCATTGCAATGGCCACACAAAACTCACAGACCACACTTAGGATTATGGCGTTTATTAGGGAAGTAACAGGTATAACTCAGGATCAAGATCAGTAGGCTACAACTCAGGATCAGGAAGCAAGTAAGCAAAGCCTGGAAGTCTCCCCCAAAGTGGAGAGCACATCCTTCCCTTCTTCAGTGCAGGACAGGTCTCTCAGCAACTCTTGGCCGTTCAAGCAAGCAGGCCTTTCTTTCTGCCATGAACACCCCCTGATGATAGGCCTCCTCTCATCCCCCTGCAGACAAACTCCTCTTGATCCCCTGACAACAGGCTCTTCTCAGCCCCCTCAGAACAGGATCCTCTCGTCCCTGGCCTCTATCCTGCTTAGACAAGTGTTACAAAGCACTTCAGCTCTGCCGATAAGTGCCAGGAGGCACCCTACTCCACCGGGAAGCCTCCTGCCTGAAAGTACTCAACTCTCTCACTCCATGGGTTGGCAAACCTAGCTCTGTCAACAAGTGCACGGAGACACCCCACTCTACCAGCAAGCCTCTTGCCCAAAGACTCTCAGCTGTCTTGCTCCGTGGACCAGGAAGCCCACTGCACCTTCGTGTGCAGTCTCCTGGTTCCCGCCATCTCACGTCACTGCTTCCTACATTGTTACTACTTTCCTTCCTGGGTCTAAGAGGTTATCAGCTCAGGAATCCTGGGTCTGAAGGACACAGTCTACTCCTGGCTCTTCTTCTTGATGGTAGTGAGGTCCCCTGATCAACCTTTTGGGTTGGCTCCCTTCAAGCCTGGTGGGATGGCAAAACTGACCAATCTCCTAAAACAGTTTCATGTAGCTTATTTGAGTGGTCCCACCCCTGCAAGGGGTCCATGCACCTAGCAAAACTGTTTATTCTCTTTGGGGGGCCACAGCACCTTATTTGCATAGTTCCAACCACCAATCATTTTGTAAGAGTTACAAGAACCATGGCTAGAAAGGCCATATAATAGTAATTCACTGAACCACAGATGGCCATAATGGATTATTGTGCTGGGTTAAACATGTTACTTAGTCAAGCAGTGGCCCTTAGACCCGATGTCTCTGAGTTCAAGAACACTGACAGCTATCTGGCTCTACTGATTTTTTTTTTTTTTTTGTACCCAACTAGAGTGGACACAAGGTAAAAAAAATCTGTGTATTAAGACACCTAAATTTTAATTCAATGGTTATTTTATTTCATGAAGTAAGGAACTACTCTTCCAAGGCAATAAGTGCTAAAGGTTAAAAAAAAAATTAAGTAGTGATGATTTTTATCTAAACTATTTAAAAGTAAAAGAAGTGTTTACAGTGCAGTTGGAGAAATGGAAACATTTTAGTTCATAAACTAAATTCCAGCTGTTTGTTTGCATTTTCTTTTAATTTCTACCAATGAATGTGAGGCATCGCAATTAGTAGGCAAAGCAGTTGGAAGCAGATAGCAAATGAATCTCTTAAACAAGGTGCTAAACTAACTTTCAGTAGTGTCTATCCCACTGTCAGTATAAACACAGGGACATTATCCTGACAAAAACCACAATAAAAGCAGCATATTGAGACAAAAGTTTCTCAAAAAAAAAAAAAAAAAGATTTCTGGAAGGAGTGCTTCATTGATATGAAATATCAGCTACCTTAGAATTGTATATACCACCTTCATCATTTGTACCCATTTGTGACAACTTGGAAGTTAAATAAAAAAATCAACTTTCAATCACAGTGCCTCTTCAACCTCCCTGCCATCCTCTATGTGCAAGAATTCATGTGGTTATTTTAAAAAATGTTGTGGTTGTTGTTTGTTGCTGTAGAGTAGATTCACAGTCATGACCACTCTGTGTTACAGAGTAGAACTGCGCCATAGGATTTTCAAGGCTGTAACCTTTTGGAAGCAGACTCCCATGTCTGTCTTCCAAGTCACCTCTGAGTGGGTTCAAACCACCAAACTCCTGGTTAGTATTCAAGTGCTTAAGCCAGGTATCCTATTTTAACAAATCAGGCACTTTTAATCTTTATAATAATCATTAAAATTTTCTAGTCATTTCTGATTTGATTTAAAATGAGAAAAGATGTGTGTCAGGGTTGTATCCTTGCACCATAGTTATTCAATCTGTACGCTGAGCAAATAATCTGAGAAGCAGGACTATATGAAGAAGAATGCAGCATCAGGATTGTAGAAAGAATAATTAACCTGAGATATGCAGATGACACAACCTTGATTGCCAAAAGTGAAGACAATTTGAAGCACTTACTAATGAAGATCAAATGCTACAGCTTTCAGTATGAATTACACCTCAACATAAAGAAAACAAAAATCCTCACAACTGAACCAATAAACAACATCATGATAAATGGAGAAAATATTGAAGTTGTCAAGGATTTCATTTTACCTGGATCCACAATCAACGCCCATGAAAGCAGCAGTCAAGAAATCAAATGATGTATTGCATTGGTCAAATCTGCTGCAAAAGAACTCTTTAATGTGTTAGAAAGCAAAGATGTCACTTTGCGGACTAAAGTGTGCTTGACCCAAGCCATGGTATTATCAATTGCCTCATATGCATGCAAAAGCTGGACAGTGAAGACCAAAGAAGAACTGATGTATTTGAATTATGGCATTGGCGAAGAATAGAGTGTACCATGGACTTCCAGGAGAACAAACAATTCTGTCTTGGGAGAAGTACAGCCAGAGTGCTCCTTGGAAGCGAGGATGACAAGACTTTGTCTCATGTATTTTGAGACATGGAGCCCTGGTGGTACAGTGGTTAAAGCGCCCATATGCTAACCAAAAGATTGGCAGTTTGAACCCATCAGTCCCTCCATGGGAGAAAGACGTGGCAGTCTGTTTCTGTAAAGATTTACAGCCTTGGAAAGTTCTATGGGGGCAGTTCTACTCTGTCCTATAGGGTTGTTATGAGTTGGAATCTACTCGATGGCAATGAGTTTGGTTTTTTATTTTATTTTGTACATGTTATCAGGAGAGACCAGTCCCTGGAGAAGGACATCATGCTTACTAAAGCAGAGGATCAGCGAAAAAGAGGAAGATCTTCAACAAGGTGAATTGACACAGTGGCTGCAACTATGGACTCAAACATAACAATGATTGTGAGGATGACTCAGGACTAGGAAGCATTTTGTTCTGTCATACACAGTCACTGCGAGTTGGAGCCAACTCGATGGCACCTAACAACAACAGTCATTGATGCCACAGTGTACTCCAAAGAACCTCTCTAAAGTCTTCCCTAGTATCTATAAAAAGGCAGTATCTCAAGATGTTTGGCTTTTCCTTTGACATATCACCTTCTTCCCTGACTTCTGTGACAGCATCATCGTGGTTGATTCAGCATGAGCAAGCACAAATTTGGACTTACAGAACCAATCAGAGGACCTGCATATTGTCTTGCCCCTCTATACTCACAACCCACTTGAGTGATGGCTCATGAATCATTCTAGCTCTTTTTGTAAAGTATCAGCACCACATATATCTGCCCACCTCTCACTCTAGGGGCTCTGGGAAGATTAATGAGATAATAACTAAAAAACAGTCTGAGATGTTTGAGAGTAAAGGAAGGTAATCATAAAAAATGCTATAATTGTGTGGTTCCTTTGAATATTTTAATTGCATATCAATAATTTCCAGAGCACAAACAGAAAAAAAGAAAAATGTCAATCATAATAAGTGAATCTTGGAAAAATTTAGCTCTGTTGCTATGGCAAGCCCCATCAACCCAATATGATGGACACTTTGGCTTTGTCCATCTCCCTAATGGTAGAGGACTGAATCAAGGGTTATTTTTCTCTGGTTATTAAGATGTCCAAAGCTTCAAAGACCATTTAACCAATATGTTGCCTCTTGCTGGCCTAGAATTAAATGCTAAACCTGCATGCAGATATTTCTAAAAAGGATCCCCTACCCTCTGCTAGGAGCCCTGGTGGCGCAGAGGTTAAGAAGTCAGGTCAACAGTTTGAATCCACCAGCTGCTCTTTGGAAATCATAAGGAGCAGTTCTGCTCTGTCTTATAGGGCCACTAGGGGTTGGAATTGACTCTACAGCAATTTTTTTTTAACCCTCTGCTATCTATTATTCCTGCAGTGCACAAACTTCTTAAATCATTGTTCCCCAAACTTTAGTCATTCTTGTACCATTTTCCATATTTTTCATGTCTACAACACCATCTGTAATGTAAATTACTTAAAATATTTCTTTATATCTTAAACAATACTATAAATGAAATTAGATTCAATGTGCTAATTATGACTCCATACACAATAAAATAGGTATATTACTATAAATATTAAAAAGCACTACCTGAAATTATCTCACATAGCACCAGGTTTATATATGCCATATTCTGAGGAATATTGTTGTGAATGTATTACTGAAAACAGAACCACTTCAGAAAAGCCTCAGGATTACTGCCAGCATTATGATCACATGAATCCTGTAGTGTCTAGGACACATTTCTTGAGCACACAATGCTTAAAAAGTATGAGTCTAACAAATGTATAAATTAATGCATAGTCATTAACCCTTACTTGTTGTCCACCCTTTCTTTGCACGTATTCTAAAAGATAGAGGATGATTATTTTCAAATGCTTATTGAACCCTCTTCCAAACTGTACTTATATGGAACATCAGCAACTTTGACTCAGGCATTTACAGGTATTTACAACACTTTAAATTGTTGAAAAGTAAAGATATCTCTTTGAGAACTAAGACACGCTTGACTCAAGCCATATTTTCAATCATCTCTTATGCATGCTGTCTTAGGCTGAGTTCTCTAGAGAAGCAAAACCGGTGCAGCATATAAATATATAGAGAGAGAGATTTGTATAAAGGATCAGGCTGGTGGCTTCTCCTAACTCACGTAACTGCAGGTTCTGGTGAATCCAAAATCAGAAAGTCAGATAGCAGGCCTCTGGCTCACAGGCTGTGGAGGCCATCGAATCCCAAGATCAGCAGTTAAGATGACAGGTAATCTGCTAGCTCCATTTCCAAGAACCAGAGATCAAATAAACAGGAGTCAGCTGCAGAGTCCAGAATGAGCAAAAGCCAGCGAGTCTTGCCAGAAAGACCACCTATATTGGATACAGGCTACATCTCCAAGGAAACTTCCTTTCAACTGATTGGCTGCTCACAACAGATCTCATCTTGGAGGTGATCACATTATATCAGATTTCATTATGGAGGTGATTACATCATTAAAATCCAAACCACATCATAACTGCCAAACCACTGAAGATCATGGCCCAGCTAAGCTGACACACAATTTTAACCATCACATTATGCAAAAACTGGACAATAAATAAGGAAGACTGAAGATAATCAATGCCTTTGAATTATGGAGTTGGTGAAGAATATTGAGTATACCATGGACTGCTAGAAGAACAAACAAGTCTGTTATGGAAGAAGTATAGCCAGAGTGCTCCTTGGAAGCAAGGATGGGAAGACTTCATCTCATGTGCTTTAGACATGTTATCAGGAGGGCCCAATCCCTAGAGAAGGACATCATGCTTAGTAAATAGAGGGTCAGCAAAAAAGAGGAAGATCCTCAATGAGATGGATTGACATAGTGGCTGCAAGAATGGACTCAAACATAGCAACGATTGTGAAGATGATGCAGGACCAGGCAGTGTTTCATTCTATTGTACATAGGGTTGCTATGAATTAGAATTGACTCAACAACAACAACAACAGCATCACAGCATCAGATACCAATCTAGGTGGGGAAATGGGAAGACAATTTTAGTCCTCTTTGTTTTTCCTGTCTCCTTCAAAAAAAAGAAAAGAAACCAAATTAAAGAGCACAGATCTGGGAGTACAGAGATTTAGCTGCTGGGTATAGCTATGTGTCTTAGTCATCTAGTGCTGCTATAACAGAAATACCACAAGTGGATGATTTTAACAAAGAGAAGTTTATTTCCTCACAGTAAAGTAGGCTAAAAGTCCAAATCCAGGGCATTAGCTCCAGGGGAAGGCTTCCTCTCTCTGTCGGCCTTCTTCTCATCAGCATTTCCCTGGACTAGGAGCTTCTCCGCGCAGGGACCCCAGGTGGAAAGGACGCACTCTGCTCCTGGCACTGCTTTCTTGGTGGTATGAGGTCCCCCTGTCTCTCTGCTCACTTCTCTCTTTTATATCTCAAGAGACTGTCTCAGGACACAATCCAATCTTGTAGATTGAGTCTTGCCTTACTAACACAACTGCCACCCATCCTCCCTCATTAACATCATAGAGGCAGGATTTACAACTTTAGGAAAATCACACAATACCAGGAATCATGGCCCAGCCAAATTGATACACACATTTTTCGGGGGACATAATTCAATCCATGACAGCTACGTCTTTGTGTTCTTGTGTTTGTGTGGGTCATTTTTCTGTCTAATCTTCAGTTTCCCGGTCTGAAAAATAAAGCTATTAAACTAAATCGTCTGTATGTTCTTTTTCAGTCCTACTTTCTTTTAGCCCATATTTGATTTATTCTGAAGATCTGATGCAAAGGAAAATTAGAGGCCTGACACCATAAGCTTCTTCAGAGGTGTTTCCTAAGTGCTATGTAAATTGAAATCTAATTCATTTTTGGATATTTAATATTAATATTGTATTTAAGAAATGCATATTCTCATAATCATACAATGAAATAAATAATATATTTTTTACCCAGGAACCATCTGAAGGTTTGGCTCTGAGAAAAATAGCCCACATCATCCATCACCTAGGCAGACACACTGGGAATTTATATAAGGACAATAGGTATGGATGGTTTCTGAATTTCCCCTGAGAAGATAAGCTAAACACAGGCTCCATTCCAATCTCTGCTAGAAGAATTCTTCCCAAAGTCAAGTGAGCTAAAATAGTACTAAGAACAGCACACTTTAAGGAGATTTACATTCACTCTGTAATAATTTTCCATTTGTTGTTTATCTTTTAATTTTGGTTATATTTGTTTACATACAGACTTTAAAATTGTTATTGCAGCCAAATATTTTATTTCTTTCTTTGCTTAAAAGCCTAGAGAATTTCCTTTAGAGAGGAGATAAATAACCAATCTCTATATTTTTCTATTTTTTCTTAGACAATATCACTATAATCAGTTTGTCTCTACCCAAATGAGAACGCATTTATATAGAGGTGAGAAGAACATTCTTCTAAAGCTTTTTTGTATTCTATGACAGTTCCCATGCAGTGGAGGAATGTCTATCTGAAATTCTTAAATCCTTGAAAGTAGAGGAATAGATTCCTGCTATTGTTGTAGCAAGTGCTAGAGGCCATCCTTTGAGTCAGAAATTGTTTTTCCCCTTATACATGATAATTGGAAAAAATGTGAATAATATACACAGAGAGATGTTACAGAAAAGATCCAATGATCAAAGTTCCTTGACCTCAAGCCAACCCATGAGTAACCATATTGGTGTAATTCTTCTATGTAAAGATTTTTGCTTTTTGCTTTTCTTTTCTATATTTTGAGTAGATAGGCTAATATAATCATAATTGTGATCATTCTGTATATGATTACGTGTTTTGTGTTTCTTATGATATTTTAATATAATGGTTTATGTTATTATAAGTTGTTTGAGTACATTTTTAACAACCACATATTTCACGGGATACATGAATTGTAATTAACCTTATATTTTCCATTTTTAGACTTCTGGTTGTTTCCAAATTTTTATAGTAAAAATTATATTGCAATGAATGTATCCTCTCATGCAAATCTATCAGTTTTATTTCTTAATTTTGTCTTCTGTAGTTTTCTTTTTTCATTAGGCTTATTTTCCAGAATTAGAATAATTAGGTTAGTAGCTATGATCTTTTTTACATCTCTTGATAAATACTGCCAAACTTATTTCTATACACGAGTTGCATGAATTTACACTCCCAAAAACATTATGTAAGTCCATTTTCCCCTTCAGAGTGTATTGACATCTTTTTTAAGCTTTAATAAATTTTATGAAAGAAAATGGAATGTTTTCTAATTCATAATTTTTATATAAATTCAATGTTTGGATATGATATATATTAACCTATTGAATTTCCTTCTTTTAGGATTTAACAGGAGTCCTGGTGGCACAGTGGTTAAGAGATTGGCTGTTAACCAAAAGGTTGACAGTTCAAATCCTCCAGCTGCTCTTTACTAAAACTGTCCTTTACCTATTTATTTATAAAATATCTGTTTTCATAATATTTTTATAACCTTTTCATATATAATATATTCATTCTTTTTCTGTAATATAGTCTGTGAATATCTTCCCTGTTGGTTTTTACCATTTAAATTAGACGTATTTGCTTATGTATTTGTAGTCAAATCTATGTGATTTCTTTCATTACTTGAAAGCTTGGAAAATCTCCACCACAGAGGTGATAAATATTAACTTCTATTTTCTCCTATTTTTATAAGATTTATTTATTTACTTTTAAATTTGTTGCTCTCCAACCAAAGACAGAATCATAGATGGAATATCTAAAATTGCTATAGAAGGAAAGGTCAGCTGCTGACTAGAGGATTTAAGCTTCAGTCTCTGAGGAGTTCTTAGGTATCTCAGAGGCACTTGAGTTTTTAACACAGTATTTTGAGCATAGACCAACAAAATGCTTTAGTACTGACATGTTATTACTCATTATTCAAAGCTCTAGACCATGTACTATGGGAAGAAGAAAAGGAAGGAGGAGTAAAGAACACTGTCTCGTGTAACCAACCCCTGGCCTCACATGAAATGCTTTCTGCACAGTGGCAAGAATGGCATGGCAATCATCGCTCTGATGAGCAAATGGAGGCCACAGTCATGAAACACCATGTAATAGGTCTCTGTTATTTTGTAAGTATCTGAACACAAGGAAGACTCTAAGTCATGGCTTTTATGTTACAACAAGAAAAGTTTACTCTGTACCATGTTACATAAGTGCCTTAGTTTAACGCACTTTATAACGGTGCTCTTCTCTAATTAGACCAGCCATAATTAGTCCAATAATATATCTTATGAATGGTCAGTATGAATAACACAAGAATCAATGCCATCAGTCATGGGCAATAGGGGAGATTTGCTTAGCATTCATTTAACAGGCATCCAGTGAACCCTTTCTGTGCACCAGTTCCTTCTCTGGGGATTAAGAATCCAAAATATAATTATCACACTGAGTCAGCCCTCTAGGAAAGTGATTCTTGAATCTGATGGATGGCTTTCTGAAAGCACATATTCCAGGGCTCCTCTTCAGATCCTCTAAATCAGGGTGAAGCCTATTATTTGTGTTTCAGATTTCCCATGACGATCTTGACCAAGGCAAAGGTGTAACAGCTTCACAGACACATCCAGACTCCAAGAGGGACCAAGTTACTTGCCTGAGTACTGGGGACCATGGTCTTGGGGGACATCTGGCTCAACTGGTATAACATAGTTTATAAAGAAAATGTTCTACATCTGACTGTGATCTTAAAAGCCTGCGAGTGGCCATCTAAGATACATCTACTGGTCCCATCCAGGCTGGAGCAAAGGAGAACAAAGAAAATCAGACACAAGGGAAAGATCAGTGCAAAGGACTAATGGACCACAACTACTAGAACCTCCACCAGACTGAGCCCAGAGCAATTAGATGACGCCCAGTTACCACCACCAACTGCTCTGACAGGGATCACAATAGAGGATCCTGGACAAAACAGGAGAAAAATGTAGAACAAAATTCAAATTCACACACACACACACACATACACACGCAAAGACCAGATTTACTGGTCTGACAAAGACTGGAGAAACCCCAAGGGTATGGTCCCTGGACACCCTTTCACCTCAGTTCAGAAGTCACACCCGAGGTTCACCCTTCAGCCAAAGATTAGACAGGTCTATAGGGAAAACAATAACACATGTGAGGAATGGGCTTCATAGTTCAATCATGCATATGAGATTAATGAAACATCAGCCCAAAAACAAGATGACAAGGCAGGAAGGGATAGGAAAACTGGAAGAATGGAAACAGAGAACCCAGGGAGGAGAAGGGGAGTGTGTTGACACATTGCAGGGTTGGCAACCAGTGTCACAATATAATTTGTGTATTAATTGTTTAATGAGAAACTAATTTGCTCTGTAAACTCACCTAAAGCGTGTGCGCAAACACACACACACACACACACATTTCCCATGATGATGGAGGATGGAGGAGTGTTCTGAGCTTGCAGAGTAGTAGGTGTGTCTATTTCTCTCAGTCTTAAAAGGTAATAGAAAAAAATTCATTTATTAGGTCATTAATCTAAAGCTAGGAGCTTTATATACAGCATCTCGTGATCCTAATAATATTCTTGAAAGATCAATAAATATTGTCCACATCCTTATACATGAAGAAACTGAGCTAAAGAAAGATCAACATTCTACCTGTAGGCAGTGAGTTTGTGAATCTAATAGAGTTCTCTGACATTAAAGCCACATCAGAGAAAATACAACTATCTGAATCCATTGCCCTGGGCATTCTTAAGAATCAAATCAGTAAATTTAAGTACTTTGGTCAAAAATCTGCATTTGTGTGTGTGTGTGTGAAAGTATACACAGCCAAACATACACCATTTCAACAATTTCTACATGTACAAATTCAGTGACATTGGTTGCATTCTTCAAGTTGTGCTACCATTCTTGATATCCTTTTCCACATTATTCCACCACCATTATCTTAAACTCACTGCTCCCTAAGCTTTCCATTCAACTTTTCAAGTTATTGTCCATTTGATCTCACAGAGATAATTCTTTAAAAGAGCACAATGCTCAAAGCATAAGTACTTTACTAATTAAAATAAGTTATTTTTGGTTCAAAAAAGACTTCAGTGGTCTTAAAAGCTAGGAAGCGGCCTTCCAAGTACATCAAGTGGTCTCCATTCACCTGAAGCAACAGAGGAAAGAGAAGAGTCAAGAATCAGAAGAAGAAATTGAATGTGTCCGGTTGTCTGTATGAACAACTGCCTCCTTTGCCTTGAGACCAGAAAAAATAGATTATGCCTGGCTACCATTACTGAACATTCTGATGAAGGATTCTATAGAAGATTTCTGAACAAAAGGGGGAAAATACAGAACAGAATTTCAAGTTCTCAACGGAATCCAAACTTTCTGGAGCAATTGGTTTCTTCGGAAAACTTGCAGAGAGTGAAGAAAACACAATCACTTTTCATCTATACCTATTTCCAAGTACAAACTTAAAATCATGTACAAACACTTAGGTTTAGTGCACTTATGCAACTGTAAAACAAATTAACTAAACCCAAATAAAACTACTAAACTTTAAATCGACAATGCTAATTTAGTACGGTGGATGGTATTACTTTATTGAAACTAAGTTTCTACTTTTAATATAGTGCTGAGGGCCTCTGTGCAAATTCTTGTGAATCCTGCCTGCCATGCCACTGGACCATACGGCCACTGATGTTCTCTTCATTTTTTCCATAGGAAAACCATCCTTTCCGCAGCATTACCTGGAGTCATTTGCCATTCACTTGGCATCGTCATGTGGCTATGTAAGTTACTTAATCTCTGCTCTCGCCCACTTGGAGGATACCTGGTGCTGATGTGATCATACATGCAAGCTCAGGTGCAAATTTGCGGGGCAATGAAATGATGGGTAGGTAGGTAGTTATTTTTTGGTCCAGTGGGTGCTTTTATTAATTTTTTTAGATTATCCTAAATGTAAAAACATTTAAATTCCCGTCTCCCCAGCCCAACAAACAATGAAAAAAGAAAGAAACATGAACACTTTAGAGAATGTCATCAGACACCCATGGGTACACAGACCCATTCTGAGAAACACTCAGTAACAGCTCAAGATAATACATGTTCCAGAAAGAATAGTAGGTAGAGAAGTCCTCATAGCAGGATAGAGAAGGTGGGATCAGAGCTGGGACTTCAACAATAGGTGGGATTTTGCCAAGTAGACATATGAGAGAGAGCTTCCCAAGGTGGGGGTGGCATGAGGAAAGCAGAGAGCAGGAAATTAAAGGCTTGATTAGACATAGTAGACCAGTTAATTGGAGCATTCTACAGGGGACTAGTAATTAAATCTGCCTAGAAAGGTTGTTTGTCACAAGGTATGGTAATTCTAAATAACATTCAGAGACATAAACAAGGTTAATGACTAAAGATTTAAAGTGTTTTAATCACTAGTAATAAAGAAGGTCAGTTGAACTTTTATAACAGGATGCAAAACTCAATGGCACCATCCAGCCTCGGGAACAGAGTTCTTCCTGCTAATTTGGGTAAGAAAGCAGAGATGGTATATATCTTTCTTGGTTAATACTCCCAATTTGCTTTTTAATTTCTAGAAATTTATATTTCCCTTAGGTTTTTCCCCCCATTGATTCCAAAGGGATATACTTTCCAATAAGTTATTTTATTTTGATTTAATAAATAAGGGTTTTCTATTTTTCTTAATATATGTAGGTATCAGGGGAGTGGCAAAGAGCTCTCTAAGTGCTAATGTACTATGTAATTGGACATCTGCCACTTTTTCCAAATGTTATTTTGAACTTTGGTGACCTAACAAGTTTAATGGAGTGCTGAGTGGAATGTTTCTCTTACTCTGGACTTGATGACCAGGATATAAGCTGAGAACTTCAAAGAGACAACTTCTCTGCACTCTACAATGAGATTCAAACATTTAGGGGACAGGAATTTCCTTAAAGGCTTTAAAGTATGTGTATATGTGTGGGAGATGAATTATTCTGCTATGCCAGTTATAACTCAAGCCACTACCACCAGTCAAGTCTATATGAATTAAAGTCTAGGGAGGGAGAAAGTAATGAGGAAGAGTTGGAGAAGTGTTAGAGACATGACTCATTAAGCAAAGTGGGCATTATGCTTCTTTCACACATGTTAAGCAAAGCAAGAAGGTCTACAGGAGAACCATTTGTAGAGACCAGGGATGCTGCCCAAAGGGAAGAATGGCATCTTATTGCCCATTGGGATATCTGCTTATGCAGTGTATCTGCTAATTTTTGTCTCAACCTATTTGAGAAGAAGCACAAAGGAAAGGCAAGAGGTGGGGTGCCCGAACAGCCTGGGCTCCCACTATTAGGCATGGCAGGTAGGCCTGAGTTTCCAGTGGATGAGTCAACTGAACACCACGTAAGGCAGCCTGACCTGAGCTGCCTTGCTGGTCTCCCACTCCAGAAGACTGGCCCACCAGGCAAAGGAATACAGCAGCCAGGGGCTGTCAGGAAGCTTGCCAGGAGCAGGAGGTGAAAAGTAGGGAAAAAGATGGGGTGGAGCTGGGGCAGACCTCCCAGTTAAGGCACAGTAATAGTGGGGATGCCTCCAAGATCCTCTGTATAACTCACATATGCATTTCATGAGAGATCCAACATCTGGACACCTGCAGTGTTTGACGAAGAAGCTGAGAGAGCCAAAATATGACTACAAACAAGGCTGCTGGTTACATGAGATCATTTCTTTCCTTTCTCTTGTCTCCTCTTCCCAAGGTTTTACCCCAGGAGCTAAAACCAAAAGAGTAAAGAATGAAGAAATTGTCCCGCTTGCCATATGCAACCTCTCCTTTGTACTGAAGTCCAGTAGATATCAGAAAAAGAGGTAATGATAAACATTTAATGAGAGTGTGAGGCTGAGTTTTAAAAGTGGATTATATTGGATTGCACTGAACCTTTTAATGATGGCAAGTCACTAGATACCTCTGGGATCTGCCATCATCAAAAGATGAGAAGGGCAGATACAACACAATGACAGCGATTAGAAAAAAATGGAACCATCACATATTTGTATCTGCCATATTCAGACTTCAATAAATTGGTAACCCAAGATGTAGAAAGACTATTATAGTCTATATTATTGGGTTATGGATCAAGGAATTTGGGAGTCAAAGGTCTGGGTTTGAATCTTGTTTCTTTCCCCTATCAGTTGTGTGGCCCTGGACAAATTATATTAACTGTTCTGTAAATTAATCCTTCATCTATAAAATTGGGATACTACTACCAACTTCATAGAGTCATTATGGGGTTAAAATAAAATGATGTATATAAAAACAATAGGCAGAGGTTCTGGAAAGTTTTTTGTTCTTTCTCTCCCAATTCTCTTAAGTTTTATCTTAATAAACACATGTATGTATTTTTTGAATAGGTAAAATGTTGTAATCTGTTGACACATAATTTTGTTTTTTATGGTTTATAGCTTTTCATATATTGAAAATGCCACATATTACCATTTTAATATCTTTAAAGGAGCCATCATTTATGATACAGTTTGCTTACCAGGTTCTCTTTTGTGAAAACTTCGGATTGTTTCCAGATTTTTTTTTTTTTTTTAACCCAATATAAACTGTGATGTTACTAACGTTAGAAAGTAAAATCACTTTAACTCTGTTCCCATCTCTAAGGAAAAAATGGCCTAGGCAGGCATTATTACCTTGGAATAGTGTTTCCCAAATGGAATTGTTGGACCTATCAATTAATAATTTATTAGAATCTTCTGAAGCTGCCAACATCTCTAGAATACCTGGACTTCTGATTGAGGGGGGAAAAAAAAGAAAGCCTCTTGACTTATGAGCCTTAACTTCTCCTCTGGAACCCGATGACATTTAATTTGGCCTGGATAAGGGGAAACTCCCCAACAGTTCTCATTGAGATTTTTCCAACACTCTTCCCAATTTAGACTCAGGACTAAACAGCCTGAGATAATTTCATGCCAGAGTATAACAGAACACACTGATTTAGTTCCATTAGCCCCCTTTTACCTATGTTTCAGCTTCCTTCTCCCCAGTAGGCGGGAATGTGGTTTCTTTATCTTTCCCACGGCTGTAATGCAGAAATCTCTTCCTCCTATCTGCCATCTGCTTTAATATTATTTTTTATCCCAAGACCCAGTTGCTTCTTGTTCTAATTATTATCATTTCTGCCCATTCAGGTAGCTGACAGTCTTTTGAATAAATTACGTACTACCATATTCACTACAAAAGCTTATCAGGAAAATCCACTATTTCCATCATGCAAAGGGAATACATGGAATCCATATGTCTCCATTTCTTTTGCTACCAAAATAAATCAGGTTTGCCATAATAGTTTCATTTTTTATTAAGATATAATACACAGATCATAAAATCATCCCTTAAGAGAGTACAATTCAGTGGTTCCTAGTAAATTAACAAATTGTACAATTTTCATTACCCTGAGAAGTAACTCCATACACATTAGCAGCCAATTCCCATTCTCCCTTCTACCCAGCCCCTGGCAACCACTACTAACCTACTTTCTGTCTCTATGAATTTGACTGTTTTGGACTTTTCATATAAATGGAATCATAAAATATGTGCCCTTTTGTGTCTGGTTTCTTCCACTTAACATAACGTTCCATTCATGTTGTAACATGAGCAAGTATTTCACTTTATATGGCTGACTAATATACCATTGAATGAATATAACACATTTGTTTATTCATTCATCGGTTGATAAACATTTGGATTGTTTACACTTTTTGACTATTATGAATCATGCTACTATGAGTATTTGTGTGCAAGTTTTGATATGGGCATCTGGTTTCATTTCCCTTTAGAGTTTTTGTATAAATATAAGTTTTCAATTTTCGTGGGTATATAGCTAGACATGGAATTGCTGAGTTATGTGGTAATACTGTGTTTAACCTGTGAGGAACTACCAGGCTGTTTTCCAAAGTCATTATGGCATTTTACATTCCCACAGCAGTATATGAGGGTTCTCATTTCTGGACATCGTCTCCATCAGTTATTATTGTCTATCATTTTAATTACAGTCATTCTGGTGGATGTGAAGTGATATCTAATCATAGTTTTAATTCAATTTCCCTAATTACTACTGATGCTGAACATCTTTTTTATGCATTGATTAGTTATTTGTATAACTTCTTTGAAGAAATATCTATTAAAATCATTTGCCTAGTTTTAGCTGGTTATGTCTTTTATGTATTCTAGGTACTAGCCCCTTATCAGATATATGATTCCCAAATGTTTCTCCCCATTTTATGGGTTATCTTCTCACTTTCTTGATAATGTCCTTCAAAGTTCAAAGGTTTTAATTTTGATTAAGCCTAATTCATCTATTTTTCTTTGTTTAATTGTGCTTTTGGTGTCATATTTAAGAAATCATTGCTTAATCCAGATCATAAAGATATATGCCTAAGTTTTCTGCTAAGAGTTTTACTCTTTTAGCTCTTACATTTAAGTCTTTGATCCAGTTTGAGTTATGTTTTGTATGTGGAGTGAGGGAGGGGTCTATCTTCATTTTTGTTCTTTGTTGCTTGTGGATATCAGCTATCTCAAGACCATTTGTAAGAAGACTAGTTGTAAAAGGTTTCATTTGTACTTGGATGCATGATCAACGCCCAGCCCATGGAAGCAGCTGTCAGGAAATCAAATGACATATTGCATTGGGCGAATCTGTAGCAAAAGATCGCTTTCAAGCGTTAAAAAAGCAAAGACGTCACCTTGCAGACTAAGGTGGGACTGACTCAAGCCATGGTATTTTCAATTGCCTCATATGCGTGTGAAAGCTGGACAGTGAGTAAGGAAGACCAAAGAAGAATTGATACATTTGAATTATGGTGTTGGTAAAGAATACTGAATATACCATGGACTGCAAAAATGAACAAATCTGTGTTGGAAGAAGTGCAGACAGAACATTTCTAGAAGCAAGATGGGGAGATTTCATCTAACATACTTTGGACATGTTATCAGAAGGGACCAGTCCCTGGAGAAGGACATCATGCTTGGTAAAGGAGAGGGTCAATGAAAAAGAGGAAGACC
>NW_004443945.1:571870-577573 GCF_000243295.1 Trichechus manatus latirostris
TTTTACTTGAAGGAATGAAATGAATGATTGCATTTCAGTGACCTCTAATGTCCCTATTAGCTATTGTTGCCAGCAATTCTAAACTCTTATGATTCATGGTTTGCACAAGTACATAACCCACTGCCGTTGAGTTGATTCTGACTCATAGCGACCCTATAGGACAGAGTAGAACTGCCCTATAGGGTTTCCAAGGAGTGGCTGGTAGATTTGAACTGCTAACTTTTTGGTTAGCAGCTGTAGCTCTTAACCACTGCATCACCAGGGCTCCGCACAAGTACATAGTGTCCTGAATTCTCCACTTCTGTTCTAGATCTCAACTATACACTCTTTCTCAAGGAATTTGCTAGTGCAATTGGATCCTATCTTCAGCAGCATTAGTTACTTCTTTTTTACTAGAACATCCCCATTAGCAAACAAACATGCTCTGCTATCTCCTACTTTAAAACAAAACAAACATGCTTTTGACTTCAGATCTCATCATAGTGACAACCCCAAGTTTCTGCTTTCCGTTTACAGAAGAGCTTCTCCAGCGAACTTACTCTAGTCACTAATCCAATGTCTCATAACCCATTCCAGTCAACCCCTTCTCATAACCAACTCACTTAAACCAAGGACTCCATATCGTAAAATTCAAAGGTCACTTCTCAGTCTTCATATTTCTTTTACCATTCTGTAGCCTTTGACAAATAGACTACTCCCTTATTCTGAAACATTCACTTCTCTCGGCTTCAGGGACAGCATGTTATTCTGGTCATCCTCCTTTCTCACTGGCTTCTTTGCTCATCATTGTCCTTGGCTGAACCTCCTTATATCACAGTGCCCCCAGAGCTTCGTTTGAAATCACCATTTGTTTGCCATAGACATTCTGTTCCAAGGTTAATTCATCTCATTCCATGGATTTAAATGTCTGTGATTCCCAAATGTCTATCTCCAGGTATAAATTCTTCAAATGAACTCCAAGGTGTATATATTCAACTGCATACTGACATCTACACAGATATTGAGTAGGTACCTCAAGATTAACATGAGCAACCAGAATTTTTCTCCAATTCTTTCCCATCCAGTTGCTCAATTCAGAAATCTAGGATTCATTCTTGTGTTCTCCATTTGGCTCATCCGCTATAGCTAATCTATCAACAAGATTTGTTCTTTTTATCAACTTCTATCCATTTCCTCTGATACCATCCCATTTCTTGACTTTTCTTACAGCCCTTCCACCATTCTTCACAAGGAATTTAAAAATAAAATTTTTATAAAGCAAATAGGGCCATGTCACATCCCTACTTAAAACCCTTCCATGATTTCCCCTTGCACCTAAAATCCAAACTCTACAGCAAGGCCTACAGACCCTATTGTGTAACCCCCATCTACCTCTCCCTTTTTTATTAGATTTCACTCAAACCTCCTTCACTGTGTTTCAGCCACCATGGCCTTCTCAACATGCCAAGGGAGCTCCTTAAAGCTTTGGCACATTCTGTTCCTTCTGCCTGTAACTCCCTCTCCCCAGGTCTTTTCATGGCAGAATCATTTTTGTCATTTATATCTGAACTCAAGTACCATCTTTTGGATAAAGCTTTCTCTAATCACCATATCTAAATTGGCCTTTCTACTTCCAGTCACTGTAACATGTCATCCCACTTTATTTTCTTCATAGTAATGAAAATAAAATTTAATTATCTTCTCCATTTGTCTGTCAGTAACCTCCCTTTTAATACAATAAAATAAAAGCCCCTCAAAATAGGGATCATGTTTGTTCTGTCCACCAAATAAATATTGATTAGGAAAAAAATATTAATCAATGAAAGAACATTCTCTTTCAATATTTATTCTTATTTTTCATTCTAAGGTAAGCCAAAGAAATGTACATTAATTAAAATCTGCAATTCACAGTGCTGAATTGAGAGTTGGCAAGGAACATATCCACAGTGAAAATATATCCCTTAATGGTTCATGGTACTGACACAAGGAAATACTACGTGAGTGTGAGTGTGAATAATAACCCCAAATTTACTCAGAAAGACAGTTGCTAGAAAAGTATTTTTTATTTATTTATTTTTTTCTTGAAGTTCGTGTTTCAACTCATTTGGAATAAATGTATCTTAACCAAAAAAAACCAAACCCACTGCCATCGAGTCTGACTCATAGCGGCCGTATAGGACAGAGCAGAACTGTCCCATAGGGTCTCTGAGGTTGTAATCTTTATGGAAGCAGACTGCCCCAACTTTCTCCAGCAGCATGGCTGGTGGGTTCGAACAACTGACCTCTCAGCAGCCGAGTACTTAACCACTGCACCACCAGGGCTACTTCAAACTGAAACTTAGGTATTCCAAATTACCAACGATACTACATTTTACCATTAATACTTATACTCTCTAGCTCTGTTATTCTAGGATTTCATAAATAACCAAATCAAAAATAAATAAATAAAATCAAAAAACAGTTGTCATTGAGTCGATTCTGGCTCATGGGGATCCTATGTGTGTCAGAGTTGAATTGTGCTCCACAGAGTTTTCAATGGCTAATTTTTTGGAAATAGATTACCAGACCCTTCTTCCAAGGTGCCTCTGGGTTGACCCAAACCTCCATCCTTTCAATTAGCAGCTGAGTGTGTTAAACATTTGCACCACCCATAGACTCCTTGTAAATAGCATTCCCAATTAATCAATAGTTATCCAAATAGTTGATATGGTGACCATAATCAAGACACAAACCATTGTTTGTATAACAAGTTCCTTGAGGGTAGATGTGATCTCAGTCATGTCTGAATTCCTAGGGCCTGCCACAGTGCCCAGCATTAGCAGGATTCAATAAAAATGTGTTATGGAATAGTGCCGCACACCCTGTTAGCCACTTCCAAGTTTAAAATTCAAACTCTTCTTCCTTTTTAATGACAGCCCCGTATTTCTGTAGATATTGAGTCCTCTTTCAAATTACACCTATATCTGAGTGAAGGCAATCCGTATTCCTTGCAACTTCCTTGCACTTAATTTAACACTTAGCATGGAAAGAAATTACACAATAAACACAAGATGACCATCACAATGAGGAGGAGGTAACTTTGAATGCAATCACAGCGCAAGTCAAAGTGTCTTCTTTCCTGACACAGTTGTCAGATCCCGATGATCTCCTTCTGTTACTTGGCAGAGGATAGGTGTTCAATACATTTTAAATGGAGGCAGCGTTCTGCTGCTAATAATTGAATCGCATTGATTTTTAATGAGTATGATGGTCTTGAGGGTCGTTCAAGCTCCTTTTTTCCCCCCTTTTATCCACGTAAAGTTGGTTGCTAATTGGGGGAGTAGGCAAAGGGTTAACCAAGAGCTAAAGCTAGTTAGCAGCAAATTGAAAGGCAACAGAGTTGAGGAGGGCTAGGGAGAAGAACCTCTGGCTGAAGCAGTGACTAATAATGGCAAACAATTTATTTGCTTCAAAGCTCATTGCAAAGGGCAATAATTGTTTTAAATAGAAAAGCTGTTGAATTATAATTGGGAGTAATTAAAACTCACCGAAATATTGAATAAAACATTAGATATTTTAACCGGTGTTATCTTTGTAATTATCTTCAGGAGTAACAGCAGTGCAGCCCATGAGCTGCTGGGAGCCTCACCCAAACCCAAGTGTCTTTGGCAACCATCCCTGTCAAGTGCTTCATAGCCAAAGTCATGGCTTAGTAGAAGTCAGATCCACCTGGTCCTCTCTGGCATGAATCTCCAGAGTGTACTCTTGGGCAAAGACTAGAACGGATTCTGCTTCCAAAACAACAGGCTTTGTAGATGAGATAAGGAGATGCACCTGGCTGGGTGTCCTGCGATGGCTGCATGGGCTCCATGCAGCATTTCCACAAGCCATTGTGATGTCACTCAGCACACCATCTCCTCAAGCACAGCTGAAGCAATGGCTATTAACTGCTGTTTTCCAGCTGTCATCCACACCATGTCTGCTGTCACATTGTTTGTCCAACAGATTCCTGCTTTGTGGCACTTTCTCTCCTTCGTCTCTGCACCCTGTACCCATAGACAGACGCTTCTTGTATTTCATCTGCTATGACATCAACTGACGGTCAGAGGAGAGAAAGGGCAGGAGGCACAGGTGGCCAGGACTAGAAGGTCTGATTGCACTCTGGCAGAGTGGGAAGACAGTTACAGATAGCGCAAGGGGGCAATGCCAGAGCACTCAAGGAAGTATACTTTCTGTCCCCTCTCTGACTGTGAGAGTTGAGAGCAGACATTGTGAACTATGATTCTGTCTTGCTGAACCTAAGACCTAGCCCCATGTCCCCCCATGTCTGATAGATGAATGATGCAAGCTTATTGAATAAACGAAATGAAAGAGTCTACACAGCATGGTGTCATGGTTAACAGCTAGGACTCAGGACTCAGACAGCCGGGTTCAAATCCTGCCTTCACTAGTGCCCCCAGATGGGATGGTCAGACGCTCTGCATAAACTTGGACAGATATTTAATTGCTGCACATCTCATTTTCATCATCCATAAGATGGGAGAAATAGCAGTCTCCAACTCTTGGGGTTGCTGTGAAGATTGCATCAAATAATGCAGGGAAATGACCATTATCAAGCGAGCCGTCTCAGAAGAAAGTCCTGACAATCTACTTCGGAAAGATCACAGTCATTGAAAAACTTATGGAGCACAGTTCTACTCCGGAACACAGGGAGTCGCCAAGAGTCAGAATTGACTCAACAGCAGCTATGTTTTTGTTGTTGTCACTGTTTTTTGAGTGAACTTTCAACAAGAACCCATGAAGATAGTCACCACTGTAGCCGCCATTGTATGTGATCATGGGAGACTTCTGGAGGACATATGCATCAACGTGTCTCTTCACAACACATTGAGCTGAAAGCATTCTTTGATACCAGCTCAGGTTTTCGAAACAACTGTCTACCTGGAGTGAGCTACCCTTAAGGGGCTTCCTTTGCAAATTTAACTTGAGGTCTAGACCAGAGGAAAGCTGAGGAGCTGCTTCTTTGGCACCCTTCCCTGTGGTTCCCAAACATGGCATTTGCCTTCTGGACATTACCTCTCCAACGATGAGAAGAGGAAATAAGCAAGTACAGGGATAAAGAGACTCTCCCGTAAAGTCTAAGACAGTCTGCCATGACCACCCACCCAGTGCCCCCTTTCCACCTGATACTGCCATCACCCACCAAGTGTGCCCAGGAGCAGTCTTCTCCAGCACTCCAGCTGCATAGGAGGGACACTGCCTCTTAGATAGAAGAAAGATCAAAAGAACCAAGAGAGCAACGGAGATCTGTTCACAATCTCTACATTCCTCTAATTAAAAGTCCTAAACTCCATGATGTTGATGTTGTTGTCAGGTGCCATGGAGTCGGTTCTGACTCATAGCAGTCCTATGCATTACAGAACAAACACTGGCCCAGTCCTGCGCCATCTTCACAATTGTTGCTGTGCTTGAGCTCATTGTTGCAACCACTGTCAATCCATCTCATCAAGGGTCTTCCTTTTTTTCGCTGACCCTCCACTTTACCAAGCATGATTTCCTTGTCTGAGGACTGATCCCTCCTGATACATGTCCAAAGTATGTGAGACAAAGTCTCGCCATCCTTGCTTCTAAGAAGCATTCGGGTTATACTTCTTCCAAGACAGATTTGTTCGATCTTTTGGCAGTCCATAGTATATTCAGTATTCTACAACACCACAGTTCAAAGGTGTCAATTCCTCTTCCTTC
>NW_004443945.1:579058-580067 GCF_000243295.1 Trichechus manatus latirostris
ACAACAGAACAAAACACTGCCTGGACCAGTCCTGTGTCATACTCACAGTCATTGGTATGTTTGAGCCCATTATTGCACCCACTGTGTCAATTCATCTCTTTGAGGGTTTTCCTCTCTTTTATTGACCCTCTATGATTCCAAGCATGATGTCTTTCTCCAGGGACTGGTCCCTCCTGATAACTTGTCCAAAGTACATGAGACGACATCTCGCCTTCCTCACTTCTTAGGAACGTTCTGACTGTATTTCTGAAACAGCTTTGTTTTTCTGGCAGTCCATGGTATATTCAATATTCTTCACCAACACAATCATTCAAATGCATCAATTCTTTGGTCTTCCATTGTCTAGCTTTCACATGCATATGAGGTGATTGAAAATACCCTGGGTTGGGCCAGGCACACTTTAGTCCACAAGATGACATCTTTGCTTTTTAACAGTTTAAAGAAGTCTTTTGCAGCAGACTTGCCCGGTGCAATGCATCCTTTGATTTCTTGACTGCTGCTTCCATGGGCATTGATCATGGATCCAAGTAAAATGAAATCCTTGACTACTTCTATCTTTTCTCTGTTTATCATGATGTTGCTTATTGGTCCAGTTGTGAGGAGTTTTGTTTCCTTTATGTTGAGGTGTAATCCATACTGAAGGCAGTAGTCTTTGATCTTTATCAGTAAATACTTTAAGTCCTCTCTGCTTTCAGCAAGTAAGGTTGGGTCATCTGCATTTCCCAGGTTATTAACGAATCTTCCTCTAATCCTCATGCCACCTTTTCCTTCATATAGTTCAGCTTCTTGGATTATTTTATCAACATAGAGGTTGAATAACTATGGTGAACGGATGCAAACCTGACACACACCTTTCCTGATTTTAAACCACAAAATAGTCCCTTGTTCTGTTCCAACAACTACTTCTTGGTCTAAGTATAGGTTCCCCGTGAGCACAATTAAGTGTTCTGGAATTCCCATTCTTCGCAATGTTATAATTTGTTATGATCCACACAGTCAAATGCCTTTG
>NW_004443945.1:588029-588862 GCF_000243295.1 Trichechus manatus latirostris
AAAAAAAATGTCTGCCTTTAGCATTATGCTCTTTTGAGAACTATCTATATGGGATCAAATGGACAACAGCAACTCCAAAGATTAGATAGGAACCTTAGGGGATAATGAGTTTATGTAAATGAGGGAGGAACAACTCAGAAAAGGGGGGTGAGAATGGTTGCACAACTCAAAGAATATAATCAACGTCACTAAATTGTACATGTAGAAACTGTTGAATTGGTGTACGTTTTTCTGTGTATACTCACAACATCAACAACACAAATAAAATTTAGAAGTAAATTAAAAAGGTACCAACTACACATCAACTTACTTTAATGCTTTGCTTGCATTCACACACCACACATTTCCAAAACATAAAGGATTTGTGATAGCTGAGACCCAGCAACATACAATTTATATTTATTTGCTATTGGTTCTAATTGCGGCACTTAATAATATCCTCTAAACATTTTTAATGGATCAGTACACTTTTCAAAGAGAGTTCAGTAAATGAGATTTATTGCATTCTTAGAACACAATCTTAGGGTCCTGAATTACCTAAGTTTAAATTAATTTCACCCCTTTCATTTTGTGGGTTGTCAATTTAAGCTTAGGTCTTCTTATGAAAATTTTGAGAAAGGAGTAGTCTGATTTCCTTCCAACTCTGTTTGTGTAGGAGACTGTCTTAGTTATTTAATGCTGCTAGAACAGAAATACCACAAGTGGATTGTTTCAACAAACAGAGATTAATTTTCTCACAGTTCAGGAGGCTAGAAGTCTGAATTCAGGGCACCAGCTCCAGGGGAAGGCTTTCCATCTCTGTTGGCTCTGGGGGACTGTCCTTGTCATCAATC
>NW_004443945.1:590504-592676 GCF_000243295.1 Trichechus manatus latirostris
ACTGTCACTAATCTGTCCACAGTTTAGGAAAGAAACCCAAAAGGACAGAAGAAACTTTTCCTCTTGCTTTTTGAGCAGGGCTTGCTCGAACTTTCCTAAAAGGATCATCCCAAACCATACCAGGTTCTCAAGGTCCTCACTGGTGTCCAACTGCATGGTAGATAGCCAGAGGACACAAAATATATGTTGATTGGCCCCTGATCCTCTACTACAGGGTACACAATGGCCGAGGCCCAAATCACTTCTGCACCTTGGGGATCTAACCTGATCTAAAGACTAAATCTCTGGACTACCTGCAACAGAATCATCTGGGGAGCTTATTCCACAGGTAGATCCCAAAACCCACCCCAGTCTGCCTGTTATGGATTGAATTGTGAGATTTTACAACTAAGGAATGAAACCGAAATGTATGCATGCAAGAGTTCACATGTATACACAAACTCTCAAAATATATGTTGAAGTCCTAACCTCTGTACCTGTAAATATGACCCTGTTTGGAAATAGGATTTTTGTTATGTTAATGAGGTCATACCAAGGCAGGTGGGCCCTAAACCTAATTACTTCTAAGTGGTGTCTGATAAAAAGAGCAGGATAGACATAGGGACACACACGCAGGGAAAGACAGATGCCATGTGAAGACCCACCCACAAACAAAGCAAGGCCAAAGATCGCTGGCGGATGCTAGAAACTAGAAGACAGGCTCACAGAAGGAATCAACATGGCTAAGACCCTAACTTAGACTTTTGTCCTCCAAAACTGTGAGAAAATAACACGCTGTTCTTTAAAGCTAACCACTTGTTTATTTGGGGGGTTTTTTTTTGGGTGGGGCATGTGATACTGTTTTATTTTTATTTATGGTAGTGACATAAAATTCCCCTTTCCAATTACATGTACTAAGCAACTTGATTCAAAGAAAATTAATAAAAATTAGGAAAAAAAAAAGGGAGGTAAGTGAAAGAGCAGATGGCACGCAGAAGAAGTTAACAGTTGTGAAGGACTTTGCGGGTGTTTGAGGCTGGGAAACCCTGGCCCCCAGGAGGGAGTCCATCCCCAGTGTGGTGTTTTTGTTACCACAGCACTAACCAACTAAGACACTGCCAAAGGTAGAATCTTTGGGGTGGGTCTGGGGACTCCGCCTGCTTGACAAGCTCCCCAGCGAAGCTGCTGCACGCCAAACCAGCACTCGGCTGCGCGCCACGATGGTGAGCCGCTGCTATCAGGAGGCTCAGCAGCCCAGAAAGAACCCGTGCTGTCTCGTTAAAAATGAGTGAAGGCAGGCTCCGGTTGCATTCTCAGTATGAATTAATAATGTGTGACATTTCTTTAGTCAACTTCATCACAGAGGAGGGTGGCCCTGGAACTCTGTGCGTGGTCCCTATAGGCATTCGTTGGAGTCTTTGCTTCACCAAACAATACCGGACTGGGTGAGACTTTGAAGACATAAAAGGAACTATCCAGCCAGTGTTTCTGGAAGGTAGAAAATGAACTTCTCACCACGTCCCAAGGCAGGACAGACGCCGGGCTGGACTGCATGGTGTGCCCAGGAACAGGAAGGGCTGGCCTCCTGCCCTGCCCGCAGCCTCCTGGCATTCTCGGAAAGGTTTTCCCTGCACAGCAGTCTCTCCCTTCTGAGCCCTGGGACTCAAGAAGCTACAAAGTGATAAATCAATTATGAAATGGAAACCTCGATTACAGTCTGTCTGCTTAATTGTTTGACAAGTTAATTAATCTCCCAAGCAACTGGGCTCCGTTCTCCCTGCAAATTGTGGGGAAATAGTTCTAGCAGGTCCCTGAGGTCTTGGCAGCGCGGTATCAATGAGGCTTCTGGAAAACTGTGAATAATAAGCATTTAGTGGGGTCAGTGCCTCACCATAGGAATGAGGAGGTTTACGCCAGCTCCCGCCCAGAGGCAATTTTGTCACTAATTATTTTGCAGCTAACTAATTACAATCTGTACTTGTCTATTTATTTATTTGTTTGTTTTTATGTGCCTTCTACGAGACACATTTCTTTCCTTTTAAACGAGTATCTGTGATTCAAACAGCCAATGCTTCCAGATTGTTAAAAAAAACAATGGTGATGTCAGTCTCCTCCCTCCCAGGAGAAGTGCCATGGCAGCTGCCACGGTGAATGAGGCTGGAGCTTCCAAGGGATGAAAATGGACACGTGTCA
>NW_004443945.1:593762-594915 GCF_000243295.1 Trichechus manatus latirostris
TCTCCATGTGCTCTACCTCACTGAATCCTCACAACATCCCTAGAGGAAAATGGTGATCATCAAATCAAGAAATTTGCCCCGGGCCCTACATTTTGCAAGCGTAAGTGACGGGACCAGGATTCAAACAGCTAATACTTTATTTGATTCAGAATCCAGGGGATGGAACTTGAGGTTTAGAATTACATGAATTTGAAGGCAAACTATCTTTCTAGCACTTATTAGATATATGACTGTGGGCAATTAAATTCAATCTCTCTGAGCCTCAGTTCCCTGACGTGAGAAAATGGAGACATCATAAGTACCACTTGGGTGGGAAATAAATGGGATGCATGATAGAAATGCCATTCAATAAACATTCCCTGCTCCTCCCTCATATTCTGAGACATGTTCCTGGCTTCCTGCAGGTCATATCTACTTGTCCTTAAGGTTCTGCTTAGAGTGTGATGCTTTGCCATTTCACTCCACAATCCTTGGGTATTTTTCATTAATGAATGAATTAATTGTTTTTTAAAAAAACATATAACATAACATTGGCCTATTCAACATTTTTTCACGTGTACAATTCAGGGACACCAAATTACATCAATCATGCTGTGCATACTTTGCACTAATTTTGCTCTGAGAGCATAGGACAGCCTCTGGATCTCTCTGTCTGTCTCTCTGTCTCTTTCTCTGTCTCCCTGTCAGGCACACACATACACTTGTTCACCGCTTTTACAAAAACGTCTGTCCTTACCTTCACATTTTGTGTGAGACAGCACACATATTTTGCTTTGAGCCATATATACCCCATGTGCACACCTGTTCTGCTGCATCTGCTCAACCCACATTTGTCATCCGTATTCACATCCAAAGCTGTACTTTCCTGGAGACCAGTTCCCTGCCCCACCTCCACCTCCAGTGAAAGAAAGTCCCTGGTTCCCTCCTATACGTGGCTTTGTGAAATAGTCTCCTGGACAGTTTTCACCTTCAGTTAGTCCAGATAATGGGATTATTCTATCTGTGCAATAATAACATGTTCAATTTAAAGAAGAAAAAGTATCTGAAGCCACTTAAAAGCTGCTGTTTGGTGCAGACATATGATTTCAGTAATGAATAATCACTAAAGATATTATTCTGGATGCAGTTACCATGCAGTGATGTGAATAAAATG
>NW_004443945.1:595642-598010 GCF_000243295.1 Trichechus manatus latirostris
GCAACTCAGAGGACTCCAAATATGTTAGCACCTTAAGGCTCAGAGAAACTTTACCGAGGATGCATTTTTCTACCTATTTTGAGCCATCTCATTGTAAAAAGTACAATTTTAAACTTCTCTTTAATTAAAAGACATCATAAACTAGTTGCTGTCAAGTCGACTTTGACTAATGTTGATTATAGAAAGTTAAGATTTTATAACACAACATTTAAGAGTTTGTACCACTTTGGTGAGTGGCGTCTGGGGTCTTAAAAACTAGTGAGCAGCCATCTAAGATGCATCAATTGGTCCCAACCCACCCTGGGCAAAGGAGAATGAAGAACACCAAAGACACAAGGAAAATATTAACCCAAGAAACAGAAAGGGCCTCATAACCAGAGACTCCATCAGTCTGAGACCAGAAGAACTAGATGGTGCCCAGCTACCAGCAATGACCACTCTGACAGTGAACACAACAGAGTCCCTGACAGAGCAGGAGAAAAGTTGGGTGCAGAACTCAAATTCTAGTAAAAAGACCAGACTTAATGGTTTGACTGAGACTGGAGGGAACCTGGAAGCCATGGCCCCAGACTCTCTGTTAGTCCAAAACTAAAACCATTCCAGAGGCTAACTCTTCACATAAAGATTAGACTTTTCTAAGACATAAAATGATACTCATGAAGAGTGTGCATCTTAGTTCAAGTAGATACATAAGACTAAACGGGCAGCTACTGTCCGGAGGTGAGATGAGAAGGCAGAAAGGAACAGGAGCTGGTTGAATAAAATCCAGGGTGGAAAGGAGGAGTGTGCTGTCACAGTATAGAGAGAGCAACTAGGGTCACATAACAATGTGTGTATAAATTTTTGTATGAGAAACTAACTTGAACTGTAAACTTTCACTTAAAGCACGATAAAAAAAGGTAAGAGTTTGTAACACATAATCAGCAAAGACAAGTGTCCAGAATATATAGAGAATACCCAAAAAATTACTATAAAAAAGACAGAAAGCTCAATTAAAAAAAAAAAATAGAGCAGGATCTTTCACCCACAAAAAGAAAATTTAAATGTCCAATAAATAAAAATTAGAGATTAAGAATGAAAGCTAAAGCTGCGATAAACTAGCTTTGCACATCCATCTGATTGTTTTTAAAATAATCTATCAATATCTCCTTTCACCATATTCATTCAGTCTGTATGCTGAGCAAATAATCTGAGAAGCTGGGCTACATGAAGTAGAACGTGGTGTCAAGATTGGAGGAAGACTCATTAACAACCTTCAATATGCAGATGACAACAACCTTGCTTGGTGAAAGGGAAGAGGACTTAAGGCACTTCTTGATGAAGATAAAGACTTCAACCTCCAGTATGGATTACACCTCAACATAAAGAAAACAAAAATCCTCACAACTGGACCAATAAGCAATATCATGATAAACAGAGAAAATATTGAAGTTGCCAAGGATTTCATTTTACTTGGATCCACAATCAATGCCCACGGAAGCAGCAGTCAAGAAATCAAATGATGTATTACATTGGACAAATCTGCTGCAAAAGACCTCTCTAAAGTGCTAAAAATCAAAGATGTCACTTTGAGGACTAAGGTGCACCTGACACAAGCCATGGTATTTTCAATCGCCTCATATACATGCAAAAGCTGGACAATGAATAAGGAAGATCAAGAAGAATTGATGTCTTTGAATTATAATGTTGGCAAAGAATGTTGACTATACCACGGACTGCCAGAAGAACAAACAAGTCTGTCTTGGAAGTAGTACAGTCAGAATGCTCATTAGAAGCAAGGATGGTAAGACTTTGTCTCACATACTTTGAACATTTTATCAGGAGGGGCCAGTCCCTGGAGGAGGACATCATGCTTGGTGAAGTAGAGGGTCAGCAAAAAAGAGAAAGGCCCTCCTCAGGATAGACTGACACAGTGGCTGCAACATTGGGCTCAAACATAGCAAGGATTGTGAGGATGGTGCAGTACTGGGCAGTATTTCGTTCTGTTGTACGCAGGGTCGCTATGAGTCGGAACAGACACAATGGCACCTAACAACAGCTATGTCAGTACCTACAGTGGTGAAGATGTGGAGTAAGAGAAATTCTCAGACACTGCTGATTGGAGTGTAGATTAGTAAAATTACATTGGAAAACAGTCTTCCACTATCTCCTAAAGCTGAAGATACGCATGCCCTCTGATACAACAATTCTACTTTTAGGTATATCCTTTAAAGGAATGCAGGTAACTGTATACTGGATATTTGTATAAGAATACTTTTAGTAGCCCTGCTCAAAATCACCTCAAACTGAAATCAACCCAAATATCCATCATCACTAAAATGTATAAAGGGAATGTGTTGTATTTATACAAATGAAAGATATACAACAA
>NW_004443945.1:598110-620878 GCF_000243295.1 Trichechus manatus latirostris
TCCATCATCACTAAAATGTATAAAGGGAATGTGTTGTATTTATACAAATGAAAGATATACAACAACAAAAGGGATCAAGTCACAACTATCCATAGCAAGATGAATATAATCCAAAATGTCATATTGAGGTAAAGAAGGAATATCCCAATGAAATTATCTTTTACATAATGTTCAAAACCAGGCAAAATTAAACTATTGTTTAGTTTTTATTTATTGCTTAAGGATACAATGTTGCATTAAAAGTATAAAGAAAACACTATCACCAAGTCAGGAGGTTACCACAGGCTACCTTCCACTAATTACCTTCAAGTGGAAGGGACATGCACATAGTAGGGATTCTGGGTGCTGGTAGTGTCCTCTGTTTTGACCTGTATAGCTGTTAGTCAGGTGTTTATAATTTATTTGTTTAATTTTATCTATCCATTTCCTGTTCTTTCTGCATGTATGTGATTTATATTTTGCAATAAAAGTTAATGAAAAAAATGTAATACAGGCTGGCACGACTCCTCAGCTGACTGTTGCAGGCACCCATGGTTCCAGACTGATATCTCTTTCCCAATTTGTTTTACAATTTCAGCTTGCTGACCACTCATCACCTGGCCCTTCTCTGTTGACCACAGTGGTCACTTTGATGTTACCAACAAATAGTTGGCTTGCACCAGTAAGTGGCACTGGCAGCAGCATTGGAGGCAAATGGCCATCCCCTCCCTCTTGGCTTCTGTGATGTTACACTCTGCTATGATTCTCCTCCATCCCTGGCTTCTGCTTCGCATTGCCATGGCTCCACTTCCTCCACTCAAAATCGTGAAATAGCTCAGGACTTAGTCTGTGTCTCCATTCCATTCTCCTCCCTCCATTCTCCTTTCCTTTCCTCTATCCTCTGCTCTTCTCATTCTCGCTGTCTTCCTTAATGATGCCATCTAGACCCACGACTATTTATGGCCACTGATCATCATCTCCAACATGGCTTCGGAACTCCAGAGGTATATCTGCTCAGCTTGGTCCCTGTCTTTCTTTGTATGCCAACAAGGATATAAAACTTAACATGCCCCAAACAAGAATTCTGCCTGTCTGCATCACTGTCAAACCTGATTCCCACAATCCCATCAATTTTGGTAAATAGATATTTCATTGCACTAGTTTCTCAGGACAAAAATCCAGGAGTGATTCCTGAGTTTTCCTTTTTTTCTCACTTCCCACATTCCATGTATCACCAAGTCCGATCACTTTTGCCTCAAAAATGTATCTTTTTCTTTTTGGTTTTTTATTATGCTTTAGGTCAAAGTTTACAGAGCATATTAGTTTCTCATTAAACAATATACATGTTGTTTTGTGACATTGGTTGCCTACCCTGCGATGTGTTAACACTCTCCCCTTCTCGACCTTGGATTCCCCATTTCCATTCGTCCAGCTTTCCTGTCCCCTCCTGCCTTCTATTCCTTGCCCCTGGGCTGGTGTACCCATTTAGTCTCTTACGCATGGTTAAACTATGTGTATTATTGATTGTTTTATTGGCCTGTCTAATCTTTGGCTGAAGGGTGAACCTCAGGAGTGTCTTCAGTACTGAGTTAAAACGGTGTCAGGGCCCATACTTTTGGAGTTTCTCCAGTCTCTGTCAGACTAGTAAGTCTATTTTTTTGTTTTTTGGTTTTTTGTGAGTTTGAATTTTGTTCTACATTTTTATCCAGCTCTGTCCAGGACCCTGTATTGTGGTCTCTGTCAGAGTAGTCAGTGGTGGTAGCCGGGCACCATTAGTTGCGCTGGACTCAGTCCGGTGGAGGCTGTGGTAGTTGTGGTCCATTAGTCCCTTGGACTAATCTTTCCCTTGTGTCTTTGGTTTTCTTCATTCACCCTTGCACCAGATGGGGTGGAACCAGTAGAAGTATCTTAGATGGCTGCTCACAAGCTTTTGAGACCCAGACACTACTCACCAAAGTAGGATACAGAATATTTTCTTTATAAACTATGTTATGCCGATTGAACTAGATATCTGTTCCCTGAGACCATGGTTTCCAGCCCCCAGCCCAGTAACTCAGTCCCTTAAGGAGTTTGGATGTATTTATTAATCTTCTATGACTTTGCCTTGGTCAAGTTGTGTTGACTTCCACAGTATTGTGTACTGTCTTATCCTTCACCAAAGTTACCACTTATCTATTGTCTAGTCTTTTTCCCTCCCTATCCTCACCTCCCTTCTAACCATCATAGATTGTTTCTTTCTGTGTGTAAACCTTTTCATGAATTTTTATAATAGTGGTTTCATACAGTATTTGTCCTTTTGTGATTGACTTATTTCACTCAGCATAAAGCCCTCCAGATTCATCCATGTTATTAGATGTTCCTCAGATTCATCATTGTTCTTTATTGTTGCATGGTATTCCATTGTATGCATGTACCATAGTTTGTGTATCCATTTGTTTGTCGATGGACACTTAAATTGTTTCCATTTTTTGCTACTGTGAACAATGCTGCAATGAACATGGGTGTGCATATGTCTATTCATGTGATGGCTCTTATTTCTCTAGGATATATTTATAGGGGCAGGATAGCTGGATTATATGGTATATCATTTTCCAAAAGGGTTGTACCATTTTGCATTCCCACCAGTAATGCTTAAGAGTTCCAACCTCCCCACAGCCTCTCCAACATTTGTTATTATCTGTTTTTTTGTTTGTTTGTTTTTTGAGTAGTGCCAGTAATGTTGGGGTGAAGTAGTATTCACTGTGGTTTTGATTTGCATTTCTCTAATGGCTAACAATCCCAAGAATTTCCTCAAGTGTCTGTTAGCCATCTGAATGCCTTCTTCGGTGAAGTGTTTGTTCTTACCCTTTGCCCATTTTTAATTGGGTTATTTGTCTTTTTGTTGTAGAGGTATTGGATTTTCCTATAGATTTTAGAGATTAGACTTTTGTTGGATAAGTCATAGCCAAAATTTTTTTCCCAGTCTATAGGTTCTTTTTTAACTCTTTTGGTGAAATCTTTTGATGAACATAAGCATTTAATTTTTAGAAGATCCCAGTTATCTAGCTTATCTTCTGGTGTTTGTGTATTGTTGCTTATGGTTTGTATCCTATTTATGCTGTACATTAAGGCCCCTCCAAGATGTATCTTGAACCTATTCACTTTTCTCCATCCCCAATGCTTCCACTATATTTCAGTCAGCTATCATCTGCATGTGAACTACTACAATGTTCTCTTAATGAGTCTCCCCTTCCACTCTACCACACACTTCTTGCTATCCATTCTCTGCCAAGCAACTTTAGAGATCTTTTACAGATAATAATAATAATAATGCAACACTACACTGTTTAAAACCTGCCAATGGTTTCCTATTACACTTCAAATAAAATCCACACTCTTTACCATGTGTTACGAACCCTATGTCATCTGTCCCCTGCCCAGTACACCAATCTCACCTTCAATTAATGTCTACTCTGCTCACTTGGCTATAGTCACAGTGACCTTCTTTCTGAGCCACCAAATGAAAAATTTCCCTGTAACCTCAGGGCCTTTGCATTTCCTGTCTTCTCTTCTTAGAATGAACTTCCTCCAGGTCTTTACATATCTGAACCCTTCTTATAATCGCCTCAAAGAAGCACTCCCTGACCGACCATTCTAAAGCAACTCTCCCTGTCCCTCTCTACGCCACCCTTCTACTTTAATTCATTTGGTCCTAATTGCTTTCTAACTTATCCTATTTTCTTAGTAGGAGATCTTGCCAGTCTTGCTCCCTGCTATGTCCTCAGTGCCTAGAACAAAGCCTAACACTCAATAAATATTGATTGAATGAATGATTGAAAAGAGGTCTTTCCTAACTATAAACACCCACTGCCGTCGAGTGATTCCGACTCATAGTGACCCTACAGGACAGAGTACAACTGTGTCATACAGTGTCCAAGGCTGTAAATCTTACAGACGCAGACAGCCACATCTTTCTCCTGTGGAGTGGCTCATGGATTCGAACCAACGACCTTTTGGTCACCAGCTGAGCACTGAACCACTGTGCCAACAGGATTCCCTTCCTAACAATGTACCCTGTCTTTTCCACGGTGCACTGCACTTTTATTGGTAAGCAGGAGCCAGTTTTCATAGTTGATGACACAAAGCCCGGTAAACGCAACTGAAATTTTAAAGAATTGCTGTGATTCTTAAAAGCATCTATTATTCTGTGTGATGTGGATTCGTTTGCTGCAGGTAGGTGGGTAAACCAAAAACCAGTTGCCGTGGAGTCAATTTCAACTCATGGCAACTGCGTGTGTATCAGAGTAGAACTGTGCTCCCTAAGGTTTTCAATAGCTGATTTTTTCAGAAGTAGATCACCAGGCCTTTCTTCTGAGATTGCTCTGGGTGGACTCAAACCACCAGTTAGCAGCCATTTTCACCAGCCAAGTACTCAATGGTTGGGTAAGGGTAGAATCTGGAGTTCTTTGGAGTTTGTTGGCAATATTTATCAAAAGCTTAAGAAGTATGCAGTTTTTTTTATTGTTGTACTTTAAGTGTAAGTTTACAATTCAAGTTAGTCTCTCACACAAAAATTTACACACACATTGTTATGTGACCCTAATTGCTCTCCCTATACTATGACAGCATACTCCTCCTTTCCACCCCTGATTTCCCATGTCCATTCAACCAGCTCCTGACCCTCTCTGCCTTCTTGTCTCACCTTTAGACAGAAGCTACCCATTTAGTCTCACGTATCTACTTGAGCTAAGAAGCACACTTCTCACAAATATCACCGTATGTCCCACAGTCCAGTCTAATCCCAGTCTGAAGAGATGGCCTCGGGAATGGTTTCATTTCTGAGTTGACAGAGAGTCCAGGGGCCATGCTTTATGGGGTTCCTCCAGGCTCCATCAGACCATTAAGTCTGGTCTTCTTACTAGAATTTGAGTTCTGCACCCCACTTTTCTCCTGCTCTGTCAGGGACTCTCTGTTGTGTTCCCTGTCAGGATGGTCATTGGTGGTAGCCAGGCAGACTTTCTGACCAATATATCCTCTCATAAGCTTTTAACCTGGGATAAAGGGTGAGGGTGAAATGTGGATATGTATTTATAACAGCAAAACAAAAACAAAACTAATTAAAGAACAAAACTGAAAACAATTTAAATATGCAACAACTAGGGACTGGCCTATTAAGCTACATAGAAAGTCAAATACCCTGCAATCATTAAAATTATGTTGCAAAAGGTTATTTAATGTCATTGAAAGCTATTCTTTTTAAGCTGGAAATGATATTTACAACATGGTCTTATTTTCATAGAAAAAAAATCCATGGTATTTGAATATATAAAAATATGCATAATGAAAAGTTTGAGCAGGCAAATGACATGATGTAATCAGTGGGTGGTAAAACTGTGAGTGAATATCTATTTTCAAACGCTTCTACAATAAACTATATGTTTCAATTTATAAAAATAACAATTTATTGAGATTTCTAAAATGTATAGAAGTATAGCAATATGCAGATGACACAGCCTTGCCTGCTGTAAGTGAAGACAACTTGAAGCATTTACTGCTGAGGATCAAAGACTAAAGCCTTCAGAATGGATTAGACCTCAACACAAAGAAAGCAAAAATCCTTACTCCTGGGCCAATAAGCCGCATCATGATAAACAGAGAAAACATTGAAGTTGTCAAGGATTTCATTTTACTTGGATCCACCATCAACGCCCATGGTAGTAGCAGTCAAGAAAGCAAATGACATATTGCATTGGTTAAATCTGCTGCAAAAGATCTGTTTAAAGTTTTCAAAAACAAAAATATCACCTTGAAGACTAAGGTGCACCTGATCCAACTCATTGTATTTTCAGTTGCCTCATATACACTTAAAAGCTGGACAAAGAGTACGGAAGATCGAAGAAGAATTGATGCATTTGAGTTATGCTGTTGGCAAAGAATACTAAATATATGGACTGACAGAAGAATGAACAAATCAGTCTTGGAGGAAGTATAGCCAGAATGCTCCTTAGAAGGGAATATAGCGAGACTTCGTCTTGCTTACTTTGGGCATGTTATCAGGAGGGACCAGTCCCCGAGGAAGGACATCATGCGTGGTAATGCAGAGGGTCAGCGAAACAGAGGAAAACACTCAACAGGATGGATTGACACAATGGCTGCAACAAAGGGCTCAAACATAGTAAGGATTGTGAGGATGGTGCAGGACTGGGCGGTTTTTCTTCTGTTGTACATGGGGTCACTATGAGTCGAAACCAACTCAATGACACCTAACAACAACAGACAATTTTTAAAAAGGCTCATTATCGCCACAAGGTAATTGTTGCAGATTTTTTTTTCTATAAAAGAAAAATTGCACAATGTAAGGGGAAAAAAAAACCCAAAATGGTATAAAAGGAAAAACAAAAGCTTTCCTACGTGCCTTTTGCCTGCCTCCATTCGTCCCACAGTAACCTCTAATAACTTTTTTTTTTTTTTAATTCATAGATTTGTTTTTCTATATTTACTTATTTTGCCAATGTCTGGAGAATTCACTATTGTAAGGACATGCAATCATTCATTTAAGCACTCTCATAATGACAGACATTAGGATTGCTCTCAGTTTTTTGTTATTGTGAGAAATGAACCAACCACCTGGGTGTAGAAAAAATCTCTAAAACTATAATTACTGAGTCAATGTGTGTGTGCTTTTTTTCTCTTTTGATAGATATTGCAAACAGCTCTCCAAGAAGAAAAGTGTCAAATAACATTTCTGATTTTCTTGAGGGTTGCCTCTTACTTCATTATGGTAATCATTAGGATGTTTCATTCTTTCACTTAAGTAATGAAGAAAACTAAAGCCTCAGTGTTCTCTGAGTACAGAATCCGGAATAGGAGATTTCCAATGCCACTTTAAGCACTAAAGTTTTAAGGGCTATTCAAGTCACACTCAGAAGCATGGAAAGTATCACTAGAATTGCACAGTAAGGAAGAATATTTGGAATAGGAGAAAAAGCACTGGAGTGAGAGCCCAGACCCTGCACTAGAATTGTTTAATAGGCATGGGAGTGACATGGGGGGTTTGTGAGGCCTTGAATTTGGGGAGAAGCCTCAGTGTCATTCAGACATGACCTCTGAATCTAAGAAGTGGGCCCTGAGCACAGCTCACAATGGCCCAGTGTTATGAGCCCACAATGGAAATGCAATGTCCCATGGCAGGCGCGACCACTGTGTAAAGGAAAAGGTTATGACATGGCCCCATGGTGCCCATTTTGTGGCTGGACCATTGTGCTCCTTAGAGTACGTAGACACAGACAGAGTCAGTCAGTGACACTGGAAGTATGTGGCATTCACATGGAAAATCCTTAGCGGGCGAGTTAATCATGAATGACCTCTTTAACATCTAAAGTTCAACATTAGGCCTTTTCTACCAGGCAAGGTGACGGCAGGAATAAAGTGTCTGTGGAATATTATCCTCATAAATAGCCACTCAGTAAGAGGTCCAAAGGAGCCTTTTCACTTTTTATGAACCTGAATGTCTTGGTACAAATTGGATTTGCTTATTCCATCTGTCCTCAGGTATGCCTAAATCCTAGTGTATTCTACAGTTTTCACAAACAATGTATTGGTTTTACTATGCTTAAAACCCAGCCATTTGTGGAATAGAATATATGGAGATCATACAATGATCCCGAATAATTACTATGGACTAGATAACAGTGAAGAAATTTTTGTTAGGCTGAAGCCAGAGTAAGATTGCTAAGAAAATGAGATTACTGTGGCTCAAGATACCACCCTCTTCCAGAGGGGGAAAAGTGGTTGGTCATTTGGCTATGCACTAAAAGTATTCTTTGGGGGAAAGAAACTTATAGTAGTGGACTGGGACTCAGGAAGAAGAGAGGAAGGTGTGTTGTAGGGGTGGGTGGGGTCCAGAGGTGGATACAACAAACATACATTACAAGTGACTATAAGGAGGCAGAATGGAGGCTGCTGATACTGAGGCTGGTTAACTCAAAATGGAACTGAAAGTCTCAACAAAAAAACTACAGGTGGAGTGCAATGGTTTGCTTTTGTGTGGCCTTTCTCGCCATAGTCTTGTAACTCCCAACCAAGTGTTTGGGTGGGACAGTGCAAATAAAGTCATCCAGTAGGCTTAAAAGAGCCAGTTCCAGAGCAGAGGGAGGATCTCACCATCGCCAAGGAAGAACAGCCAAGAGCGAAGCACATCTTTGGACCCAGGATTCCTGCACTGAGAAGCTCCTAGAACCAGGAAACAGAGACAGAGACAGATAGCGAGAAGCAGTGGCAGAGAAACAGCGGCAGGAGAGACGGGCAGGAGACGGCACAGTGGGCGTCCTGGCCTGAGTTGCCAGAAAGCTGAGGGCCTTTCGGCTGAGGCTTACTAGTGGGATGGAGTGCTTCTGGGCACTTACTGGCAGAGCTAAAAGACCTTTGTAACACTTGCCTGAGCAGGGCAGAGGCAGAGGGACCAGAAAGAGGCATGTCTGCTGGCACCACTGAGAAGAAGCTGTCCTGACGGAACCACTGTATCCTTAGCATTCCTAAACCTGAGTGGCAACTTGTTACTTCCCTAATAAACCCCATAATCATGAGTATTGTCAGTGAGTTTTGCCAGGCCATTGAAATGAATTATCAAACCTTGCAGAGAAGTAGAGAGTGCTGTGGGAGGGACAGTTGGTGTCAGAATTGGTAAAGATGGCAGAGCGAGGAGGCATGTCTGACCTCTGCCTCATAGGAATCAGCCTTGGGCTATTGATCTTGGTCCTCCTCCCTCCTTGTGAAGTTAGAGGAGGTCAGATGCCGCCCCCACACCATTTTTACAATAGGTAACACTTACTGAGCATTGACTACATGCCAGGTACCAATCAAAACTTTACATGCAATAATTTATCTAATTCTTGTAAAAAGCATTTGATGTAGATACTATCTTTTGCCCATTATATAGATAAGAAAACCAAGCCTCAGAGAGGGGAAGAAATTTGCCCTCTGTTACCAGCTAGTTCCTGGTGTCACCAAGCTTCAAATCAAGACAATCTGACTCAGAAGCCCTCACCCTTAATCAAATCTACCTAGAAATTGTGAGACCAGGAAATCCAAAGGCCTTGAAGAGTTTGTCACCTCAGCTCAGCATGTTTGAAAGTTTTCTCCCCAATGCTCCAATGCTGACCTTGTCACTTATATCATTTGTGGCCTTGAGCAACATCTCCGAGCCCCAATTTTCTCATTAGGAAACCTGAAGTCGAGACAAGCAGCAGACTCTGGAAAATATATGCTGCATTTCATAGTGCAGATTCCTTAGTGGTGCAATCAGTTAATGTGCTTGGCTGCTAATTGAAAGACTACAGGTTTGAATCCACGCAAAGGCACCTTGGAAGAAAGGCATGGCAATCTACTTCTGAGAAATCAGCCATTGAAAACCCTGTGGAGCACAGTTCTACTCTGACGCACATGGGGTTACCATGAGTCAGAATCAACTCAACAACAACTGGTTTTCATAGTACAGGATTGTTGCTGGGAAATACCTGCTAAGCCAAAGACTACATTTCCCAGACTGCCTTGCATCTAGGGGACATCATGTGACTGGTTCTGACCAATGAAATGTGAGTGGAAGTGTTCTATGTGTTCTATGTTACTTTCAGGACAAAATGAATAAGTATCTGTTGTGTCTCATACTCTCTTCTTTGACAACCTTGGAGACCACATGATGAAAGAGGACTAGATCTCATAGACACTGTTTGGAATATGCCCAGGAGAGCCACACTGGTTCATGAGCATTGTACTTTGTGAGACAGAAAATAAACATTTAATACATTAAGACACTGAAATTTGGTATTTGTTTTGTATGGCACTTAGTCCCATTTTTGTTGTTGTTGTTAGTTGCCTTTGAGTCAGCTCTGACACATGGCAACCTTATATACAACAGAGCGGAACATTGCCCAGTCCTGTGCCATCTTCGTGATTGTTGGTATATTTGAGTCCATTGTTGTGGCTATTGTGTCAGCCCATTTCATTGAGGGTTTCCCTCGTTTCTGCTTACCCTCTACTTTACCAACTATAATGTCCTTTTAACTTTGTTTTTGGATTTACAAATGAAATCATATACAAGACACCTGTTACAGTGCCTGGCACACAATAGGTCCTCAATCAATGTTAGTTCCCTCTTCCCTCTACTTCCGCTGTTTTACTTTGTGTCAAATATAGATTAGATATTAGTAGGTACATGAAGGTTTATAAATATACCAGACCACACTATGTACATGAAAGATACGGCTTAATGTCAGTAGCTTGTTTAAAATTTCTATTTTATCTGTGGTAACTTTTGAAATCCTGTGACTATTTTTCTTATGCCACCTCAAGTAATAGCCTTTACCTTAGCAATGTCCTTGGAACCCAGACCCCAGCCACCACATTCCCTTTACAGGGCAGAGACACAGACCACAGGTAAATCACGACACACTTCACTCTGCTCAAATTTCAAAGAGCTGGACCCTGCCACAAAACCGCAGGCTTTGGTTGGTGATATACTCCATCAACCATCCCTCTGATCCATGAGGCAGCTGGCCAATATGATTGACGTCATTGTTGCCTGGACAGACCTGTTCCCCACCCACCTTGGATTCTAAGACAGTCTCAATCAAGGCAGAGGACGACATATCCCCAGGACTCTGGTCATTAGGCAGTTGATTATGTCCCCAGAACATATTGCTACCTTTCCCAGATAGTCTTTTCTCAGATCCTGAAAATTAGCTACACTGTTGTGTCCATGAGACCGCTACAACAAGGTGCATGCATACCTGGTGGCTAGGATTTTATGAATCAGGATAATATGAGGCAGACTGGTAATATTTGCCTTAACGATCTCCCTCACTTCTTGTTTTTTGAAATTCCATCATTAGAGAATGAGTTCTTTGGGGCTCTAAGGCTTTGAGTTTATTCAATACCAGTAGGGATTTCAAGGGTTTATAGCTTTAATTTCAACATTGGTTTATCTTTGAATGTAGGGCTTTCAAAAGAATCACTGACATAATGAACTTCATTAACAAGAATTCACGGAGACTGACCTTAAGTAAACCACAGTATCTGCCTAATCTTCTGTATGATAAATTCTGACCATGAATTGTACCAACACTGACAGTAAAAATTAAATAGGCACACACTTTGTATCACTTATCTACTGCTGCATAACAAATTACCATAAATTTAGCAGCTTAAAACAACACACATTTATTAACTCATAGTTTCTGTGGCTCAGGTGTTTGTTAGCCGGGTCCTCTGCTTCAAAGTCTCTCACAAGTCACCCTACCTGCTCAAGTCAAAAATCTAGGAGTCATCCTTGAGATAGACATTGTTAATTGCCCACATAATATCCATTCTTCCCTTCTGCCTTAGTTCCTTGATACCAGATCCTCCGGAGACAGGAAATAAGAGGCTGAAGTGTCCTCTCCCTTTTATATCCTCTTTGAAGCAAAAGAAACCACACAGCCTGATGGGATTCAGTCAGACCATGAAGGTGGTTAAGGTCAAGATCAAACTGCACCTTTCCAGCAATTTATTAACAACGGCATAGTCATTTTAAGACTTGGAAAACATTTCTACATGAAGGGAATACACTGAACCAAGGACTCAAGGACCAGTTCAAATTTTGACCGTTTCCAATAATTGGTCATATATACTTAGTACAATACCTCTCCTCTGTGTGCCCAGTTTCTCTTATCTGTAAAACAAGGGGAGTAAACACAACTAAGGATCACATTCAAATATTTCCAAGAGCTAGGCTGGTCGTGCAGATGATCAAAGTGTGCCTGTGTAAGGTATGCTGAGCAGTAGGGACAGTGGAGCCCTGAGAAACACATGCCCTGTTCAGGGAAACCATTGCATGAAAATAAACAAACAGATCAATTAACAAATAACAAATGGATCCTCTGAAGGCCAAATAAGTACGCTCGCAAGCTACTTTGTAGCTCCCAGAAAAGAGAGCCTCTGAGATCCCTTTAAGGTCTAACACGATTCAGCAGTTCTACCAGTTTCATTGCTCCTAGAAGAAATGAGGAGCCCTGGTAGCCCAGTGGTTAAAACTTCAACTGTTACTAAAAGTTTGGCAGTTCGAATCCACTAGCTGCTTCTTGGAAACCCTACAGGGCAGTTCTACTCTGCCCTATAGGGTCGCTGTGAACTGGAATCAAGAATAGACTCAACTGCAATGGGCAGAAGAAATGCGAGTTGCGTACACCGTCTTGGTTTCAGAAGAGTCTTAGTTCATTGAATCAAAAGCAGGATGGAAGAACTCCCTGGTGTCTGTGTGGAAGAGAGGAGCCTTTGATTTTGCCCCATGGGGAAGCAGGGCTGCGCTCTCAGTGTGATCCATGGACACGTGCCCTCTACGACAGCCACTCCTCTCCTGTCTAGCTCCCACTGCCCCTCTGCAGCTGTCCACGCAGCACATTCAGGTCTTCGGTGTCCCTATTCAATTCTGCTCACCCCTGTGAGAGTAAAAGAGAAGTGAGGGAAGAGGCAAAGCCTGCACTGATCTATAGGGCTTCTCAGAGTATATTAGGAAATAATGCCCTCCCCCCCCGACACCGGACCAACCATAAAACCTCAGGCACATGGCTTTGTGATGGAGCACTGGGTGGATTTCAGATCCTCCTAATCCGTTTAGTTGATACCTCTGTACAGAGCAGAAACTACACAACCATGCACAGCTGCTCTGCAAGGAAGGGAAGAGATGCCTTTCTCTGTGTGTCCCCGTATAGGGAAGCCTGGAGGGAGAGATGGAGGGCAGCAGTGAACAGAGGGCGGGCTCACAACACCAGTGCCAGATTCCTGTAACTCTGGCCAGCCCCAGGAATGGACAAGTCAAAATGCAAGATGGCAGAATGAACCTCAATATCAGCTCAGCTTCCATGAGTGTCTCAGTCTGAGAGATGGCCCTTGGTGATGACAAAGCCTGACATCATATAATGAGTGCACATTTTGGACACATCTCTTCTGGCAGAACTGGAGGTGTACCCAGCTCTCCACTGGAACAACATCTGGCTCTGCCTTCCAGCTTAGTGTGGTGGATGATGGGTAGATGGCCCCCACCTACTCAGAACCTCAGCAGAAACACCTCCTCCAGGTCTCCCTAGACGACACTGGATTTGACCATTAGCAGGCCTTTTATTCATGTGATCCTCCTCTCCCAGCCTGACTCCAACAGCCGCCTGCAATTCCTAAGTGCATACGTTGTAAAAGTGCCACTTCAACACCCTGCTCCTTAGAGCACTTCTTAAATGCACTCTGTACCCTCCCCACCTGTTGAAGCCTAGAAATACTAAATTCTTGGCTTCGGAATTCTCAGCAGACTCATGAATATCACAGAGATGCATCACAGCATCTTTGCACTCCAGCCCCCAACAGGTTGATACCGGACACACGTTTGTGAGGAAAAGGCCACTAGATGGTTTTGCTGGGGGAACAACCTCAGAAATAAATATCCTGGGTACAATCATTTACCTTCCCCCAGTGAGTGTGTGTTTCTTTCTTGGGTGCTGGTTGCTCTCATTGCTCACTACTTGTGCCCGCAATGCCATCGTGGTGACGGAGGGGCTGTCAGAGCTGTCAGCAGACAGCTTTTGGAGAAGGTGGATCACTGGGAGTGAAGAAGGCCTGCTTTCCCGGCTCAGGCAGACAGGCACACGGCTCCCAAATCAATCTCTTCCTCCTTTACACAGGCCTTCCTTTTACTTATCATGCCAGAGTAAGAAAGCTTTTTAAATAGGCTCTTGGGCAATATTAATTTGCATCAAGCAGGTGGTACGTGAGAGGGGAAAGAGCCGCATTAAATCTGTACCTTCGTCCCCTCCAGGGTAAAATCAGACAGCTTCTCATCCAACACAAGGATGCTATTCTCAGTCCACTGTGCCCTGTCCCCTTGGCATCTCCCCTATCTGCCATCATCTGCAATTCTCCCCAAGCTCCCTTCAGGGGCTCCATCAGCTGCTGTCCTTCCTGCTGTGGACCATCCTCGCTTGCACCTCTGCGCTGATGCATGAGAGCACTTCCCACTTTGCCTGCCTTCCTTGACCCTATTCATCTTGTCAGATTTGTCTAAGTGCCACCTGTTCTGGAAGCCTCCTTTGACATCTCCACCTCCTGTCTGTTTCTCCATCCCCCAGAGCTCCCCCAGCCCCATTGGACTGTAGCAACTTTCATGCAGAAGGTTGTATGTGTAGGACACTCGTCTGCCTCCCGGTCTACGATTGCGGAGTTCCTGGACATTAAGGGCTAGATTTCATTTATCTCCATGTCTCGCCAAACTTTTGAGACAGTCTTAGGACAGAATGACAACTTCTCCCCAACTCCTGCTAAACCATGGTACTGGTTCCTTAAAAATTGGAGAAGGAGGAGGGCTTTAAACTCACCACTTACAAGGGACATTTATTGATTGGCACCATTCTCAAGGAGTAGTAAAGAAAGTGTGTTTTGTTTAGATTTGAACATTCCTACTCTACTCCATTCTAACGATGTGACTGAGATACTCAACTTTCCAGGTAGCAGTTTTCTCATCTGTAAAATGTGGCTAATGACATCCCCTCTTATTTTATAAATCAGAGATGATGAGTGAAGTGCTGAACGCATAGTAGGGCACCAGATGTTAGCTATTGGTATAATTTTCTTTCTAACATTTTGTACCCTTTAAATTTATTCTACAGATAAAATCCTGCTAAAAAAACTGTTGTAAGAAAAATCTCTGTGTTAAAAAAAGAGAGAGAAACATCCCAATCTCTCGCTGATGATTAATTTACTCAAAGTGATATGTGTTGTTGTTGTTGCTGTTGTTGGGTGCCATCAAGTTGATTTCAACTCATAGAGACTCCAGGTGATAGAACTGCCTCATAGGGTTTTCTTGGGTGTAATCTTTACAGAAGCAGAATGCCAGGTCTTTTCTCCTGCAGAGCCCTTGGGTGGGTTCAGCCCTCCAATGTTTTAAACAACAAAATCCCCAATAACCACAAGTATGGACAGTCTAGCAGCATTCTTTGGAAGTTGACTATATATGATTTTGGGCTTAGTGTCATTTCTTAATAAATTATAATAATATACAACCCTTAATAAATTACACAGAATAAATTACACAGATAGATACAGGTGTGGATGTGGATGAAGATGTAGATGAAGATATAGATGTAGATATAGGTATAGATATTAATCTAGTTCCCAAACTTTAGAGCAAGAGTTCTATGTAATTATTTTGGTTCCTTCCACAGATCACTTAGCACTGGGCTCTGAAAACCATGAGTGATCCATTTCATTTGAAGTTGCTTGTTGACTGATGTCTGTCATTTGTACACAGTGACATTTAGACCACAGCCTTTTTCTTATGAATCTTATGAATGCACGTGGACATCGCTATGTGCAATTTTGCTAAAGCTAATTGCTATCAGAATGGTGTTATAATAATGGTAACTTCCTGTACTTCTCTAGGGACTTTTTCTGTCTTTCTCAGAATGCTGAAGGGGCCTTTTATGTCATTTGTCCTCAGTGCCCCAAGCAGCAGGAAGAAGGAGTGTGTTACCATTTTTGAGACAAGAGAATTATAAAAGTGCCCACACGTTCTCCAACTTAGAGAGAGTGCTGAATTTGTAATTGCCACATTTAGGCAAGAACATTTTTCTAGTTGGAAGCCCATCACATTTCATTCTAATCTCATTTCCAGCCAAATTCCAGCCTTCTCTGATACCTACCTTCAAATAAGCACCATGTTGTTCGATGTTTTAAGATACGAAATTCCTAGGAAAATAATCCACCTTCACAACCCAGTTTAAGGGAACTTCACTCAGGTTTTACCAAAAGCTCTCCATTAGTTGAGATATTCACTCATTCATTCAGAGTGGTTATTGAGCACCCCTAAAAGTATCTGCACCAGGTTCTGAGAAGAGGAGTGGAGACAGAATACAAAGGTTCATCAGACCAGCTCCATGCCTTCAAGAATTTAGAGGTTACAGAAGATATTAGATAAATATACACATAACCAAACTGCCAAAGGGTATGTGTGACGCCATGAAGGTTCCAAGTGAAAACACTGCCCCTGAAATATCTAAAAGAAAACCTAGCCAAGCAGTATCTACTGCCTGGCAGTCAGCATAATAGAAGACAATAGAAGACCTGGGTTTCAATTTCTGATTTGACCCTAATTGGGTCTGTGATTTGTGGAAGGTTATTTTCCACTCTGAGTCTCCGTCTCCTCATCTATAAAATAATGCTAATAACAGCTACTGGCATGTACGTTATGACGTTTAAAGGTGTAGCAACTGTAAAGCACAAGAAGTACTCATGAATATGAGCAGCCCCTCTCCAAACCCAGCTCCCTGCTAAGTGATGTTTGTTCACTTGTGTGCGTGCATACATGTGAGTATGTGTGTGTGGATGTGTGTGTGTGTGTGTGAATGTGTGTGTCCGTCTGTTTTGTGTGCATATGCTCACTCCCTTTGTTCCTTTGATGTTTCTTATTTATAGTCCACTTCTGGTTACCTGGTTCTTGTTCTGGGACCTTATCATAATTGTAACATTAGGGGGAGATCAAAATGGTGTGTGCCCACTGAAGTTCACAGACAGGAAAATTGTTTCCCTCAGAACTGTGTTAGAAATCTCATAGCTATATGAAACAAGCCATCTAAATTCTGAAACATCCACCAGGGCTCTATTGGTTACATTTGTCAATTTTTCATCAAGATAGAAAATAAACATTGAGAAAGTGTCACCACCACTTGAATTGGTCCATCTGGTAGAATGACCTATGTGAACCCTAATCACATGTGTTCCAAACACAGGCACATTTACTTAATAGTGGGTGTTCCTTCCATTGCACCATCTTGTGGGGTTCACTCATTTATTCAACAAGTACTTATCAAGTGCCCAGTATATACTGGAGTTGGTGCTAGCTCCCCATCATGTATCAGCCTCTTCTACTGGGACATACAGACAAAATGGCTCTGTGGAATTGTGTGTGCATGCATATGTATATCTATATGCATATACGTCTATGTGTGTGTTTGTATGTGAGTTTGTGTGTGAGTATGAGTGTATATGTCTATATGTATATGTATTTACACATGTGTCTATTTGTATTATATATGAAGATACATGTGGGAATATGTGTTCAAGTGTACGTACATGTGCATATATCCAAGTGTGCGTGCACACATGTATGTCAATATGCATGTGTGCATGTGAGTACATATGTACACTTGCATTCTATATATGCGCATGCATTATCCATGTGTGCATGTGTGTATATTTAGGTGTATGTGTGTATGTGTGTGTGTGTGTATGTTTTAGTCCTTCCCAATGAGTTAGTCCTACTCTTTTAAAGGAACTTTATTTTGGTGACCGGTGTGGAAATCATCTTTTTGGGATGATGAACAACTCTAGGGGATGTTCTGCTATTTTCTTGTAGAATATGGTGTTGTCTTCTCATATTTTACTTTTCCAGAGAGGAATTCAGGAAAGAAATTGTGATTCCTGTTACTCTCTCAGAAATTTCACTTATCCCCAGCACCTAGCACAGGGCCAGGGGCAGATCAGGTGCTCAATAAGGACTTGTTGAATTGAATGATAGTGAATCTCTGCCCTGTATTTGTCCATCACCCAGAACTGTCCATGTAGATGTAGAGATAGATGTAGATGTAGACATAGATGTAGACCAATGCAGGTGCAGATGTAGATATAGATATAGGTATGTTCTGGGCACCGCTGGGATGGCTTTGGCCTGTAATGAGGCACTCAGTGGACTGAAGCAAGTGTTCTAGGCAAGAGAATTCAAGGTTCTCCTAGCTCCAGAGTTGGTTCACTGGTTTGTTCCAGAAATGACAGATTCAGCTAAAATGCACTGTCCTTGGCCCCTCCCTGAGGTCTGTCAGCTTTGCTCTGACCAAGACACGGCTGTCACTCTCCCTGATCATCCCACATTCCCAAAGGGGGGCCCCCTAACAGTTGAGACGAGTTAAAGGCTGTTGAACAAAGAGTCAGCAAGTAAGTAGCCTGTGGTAACCCTGATGCAGACTTAGGGAGAGGAGAGCAAGGGGACACAGACACTGCTTCTGATGGCACTGCCACGGGAGGAAATTAAAGGAGGAACAGAGGAAATGAAGCTGAAGACAGGGACTGGGAAAGAACAAGGTACAGCCAGGGCAACCACCCTTAGAAATTTCCATTCCTGTGGGAGGCCGCGCACGGAGACAGTGCCAGCATGAGAATTTTCAGAGCTGGCCTGAGCAGCCTGGTGGGGAGGAGCACCAGAAGTGGAGTCCAGTCAGGTTCTGCTAATTCCAGTAGCCTGGCCAAGGACACATCATATAACTTCACTGAATCTCAATGAGATGGAGAATTATAACATCTCTTCACAAACCTGTAGAGCCAGTTTACTGGGACAATACATGTTTAAAAGAAAACAAACAAAACTCTGATATGTGATTTAAGTACAATTCTTAGACTTTCTTTTGTTCCATTACATATTAGCATAGATATCAAGCTAGTTTCCTGATGCTCCAGAAGGTGCTGCTTCTCTCTGACTGAGATTACCTGTTGTGCGATGAGTTACTTTTGTGTGTGGCCCTTCTAGCCATGGCCTTGTGACTCCCACCCAGGTGATTCGGTGGGGCTGTGCAAATAAGATAACTGGGGCCCATCCAGGGGGTTGGTCAGTTTTGCCTTAAAACAGAGCAAATTCCAGAGCAGAGAGGAGAGCCTACCACCCCCAAAGAAGGAGAGACCCACAGCAGAGACCCGCAAGAGACAGCACAGAGGGCTTCCGGGCTCACAGAGAGAGAAAGCTGAGTGCCTTTGGGCAGAAACTGAGGGCCAAGGAGAAGTCTATGCCTGATCCACAAATTGGGGACTTGCCAGCCTCCACAACCACGTGAGCCATTTCCTTTCTGTGGTCTGTGAGACACTGCAGCAAATTAGGGAACCCCAAGACAAGAGGGAGAGTCCTGAAGCGAGAGGAATTAGTTGCTGTTAGAGATGATGGTGTGGTACAGCAGCTTGGAAAAGTTAGACATCAGGGACATCTTTAACCTCTGCCTTATAGGATCCAGCTCTGTGCTGATCTTTATGAAAGGAACTATTCATTTACTACGCCTGAGAAAATTTCCTATGTGTCAAACCTATCTTCAGTTTTATCATTTTCACATGTAGCTCCCCTGTTCCGAAGACATGGGTACTAAAAGAGCAAAGATTCAGGTTTGGTGACAAGCGCACCATTATTTCCTATGTTACTTTGGGCATGTTGCTTAACTTTTCTGAGCTTTACTTCCTCATCTGCAAAATGGGAATACTATCTCAGAGTTATGTGGTGAGAAAAGACTAAGACATTGACTATAAAGAGATGAACACAGTTCCTTGAAATAATGAGTATTCAGTAAACATCGCCTATGCTAATAATAATCGCAAGTAGTTATACTGTTAGCCCTTACTATTAATAATAAAGTGACCCTCGTGTAACTGTTGTTGAAAGTGCCTTGCTTGTCAGCCAGGAGGTCTCCCCTCTGGGGAGGAAGTTCTCGACTCCTAGAATCACTGGCATGTGGCCAGCTGCCACCATGCCCTGGCATTCTCATTCCAAAAGAAGTCGTGGGGGCACCCTGGGGTCTGTCAGCTGCTCTCACCTCTCTCCCTTAGTAAAATTGTGAGCCGATGTAACCATGTTTATCAAGGACACACCACAAGTTGCAGGGATTGGTGACAGGTTTTAATTTCCTGCTATTATCCTTCTGGAAATGCAAGCCCATCCCACCCCATACAAGGCAGACAGTGCAGAGTTACTGCAGGGTGGGAAGCCGAGACACGAGGATGAGCGCTGAGCAGAAGCCAGTCGTTTCCTTTCTGATTTAGCCGCCCTCTCAGCCCTCACTCACTGAACACCCAGTGCGCCCAGCTCTGAACCAGGCACTACAGCACATACAGGAACCCTTAAAACAGGCGTCCACCCTTGAACAGTTTCAGTTTACATAAAATATTTAGGAAATTATCTCACACAGTACGTAGTCACCTGCTGTTTCCTGGAGTTGAGAGAATTGTGCGAAGAATAGTAAGAAGTAGTAGCCTAGATGTGTGTTTCCAGGGAGAGATGGGAAGGGGGGAAGAAGGTGCTGGAAGGGGCTGTGTGTGCCTCTGCCAGAGTCAGGCTCAGAGCAACGCAGGCAGGAGGAGTGAGGGGAGGTGCTTGTTCCCCGGAAAGAAAAACACTCAGCTTTATGAGTGGCAACCCAGAGCCTCAAGGATCAAATATAATTAGATTTTGATACTTCTTAAAACAATTCATTTTCACTAAATCTGACTATTGTCTCTTTACCAGCTGAATACAGGTCTTCTCTTCCTTCCATTTTTTCCCCTCTAATATTGCCCGTTTGTTATAAATAAAAGTTTTACTGATACAGCCAGTGACGGAGTAAATATTGTCACTTAAAGCCTCAGGCGTATTAGGCTGCAAATAGCGGAGACCTGGGTGGCGCAAGTGGTTAAATCCTCAGCTGGTAATCAAAATGTTGGAGATCCGAGTCCCCTCAGAGAAGCCTCAGAAGAAACGTCTGACAATCTATTTCCGAAAGGTCACAGCCATTGTAAATCCTATGGAACACAGTTTTACTCCGACAAGCATGGGATCACTGTGAGATGGAATCAACTCAACGGCATCTGGTTTTCTGCCTTCTGCCAGTCTCTACTTAATGTGGCAGCAGCCAGCCCCTTAGATAGAGAAGCAGTTTGTCTCTTTGCTCAAAAAAGCATCTAGGATGCTCCTGGCATCCCATCAATACTTCCTACAACTAATTATATTGTAGGTTTTGATGTTTTATTCTTGGGTAGTCAAGCGTTTTGCATGCTGGGGGGGGGAAAAAAAAACACGTTTCCTCAGAGCAGGCTAGAGAGCCAACTGAAAAAAAAAAGTGAAATAAAGGAAATGTGTCCTCACCTCTCTCCTTCGTGCTCTGTTGCTCTGTCCTTTTGTTCTTTCCTTTCTCTGTCAATCTCGGTACTCTGTCTCTTTGTCTCTGTCTCTCTCTATCTCAGCTTCTCCCCTTCTCTCCCTTCACTCTCCTAGTAAGCCAGCTCCTTAATGATGTCTACTGTCCACTGTGACACCACAACCCTGCTAGCAAATTGTCATACAGGGCCCACACAATCACTGGTATTAGAGGCAGCTCGAACTGTCCTCATATGGATAAGGATCGGGCAGACTGGGTCTGGCTGCTTTGCCCTGATGAGTTAACCACGTGTCTGGAGGACGTGTGGCAGGGAAGGACACAACACCACACCTGGAGCCGCCTGGGAAGAGTGTCAGGCTTCAGAGACCTAAGTCCACTGCAGGAGGCTGCAAACCCTATCCGCCTCCAAATATCACATCCATTGGTATCAGACAAGGCTAGAATCAATCTCAATCCTAGATTGGAAAAGCACATCAGGAAACGTAGAATACATGAAGCCTTCCCTAGTTCAGTTAAAGGAGCCATTATCTTTGTTCATTCAAAATCCTTGACTCGGGACTTCCAAGCACAGTGCTAGATGCAGAGAATTCAGAGATGAGTAAGACACAGGACCCTGCCCTCAAGGAGGCTGCATCTAGTATGATGTCAGGGATGTAGACCTAGTGGAACTGAAACTGTAGGCAAAGTTTGTTGATGGTCTTTGCTTACATTCCCTGAAGTAATTTGAAAGGTTGAGCTGTGACTTAAACCTATTGTGACCGTTTATTAGACATTAAGATGAGTTACAGTTCTGGCCAAGATGGAGTAGCTCCATTGCCCCAGTTTGTGCATCTTACAAATACAAACCTGAATGTAAATCAACAAATAAGCATAGGAAGACTGAGGGTGCTCAGAAGAAGGCAGACTGCCTAGGGACCTCAGGACTTGAGGAGCAAAAAGCTGGTAAGACCGAAACAAATGAAAAAGTAGAAAATCCCAGCAAAGAAATAGAAGTTATAAAAAGAGAACCAAATGGAAATTATAGAACTAAAAAATAAAACAACCAAAAGAAAAAAAACTCACAGGGTGGGCTCAGTAGTGAAGTGGAGATGACAAAGGATAGAATCAGTGAACTTGAGGAGAGATAAATAGAATTTACCCAATTTGAACAACAGAGAAAGAACAGGCTGAAAAGAAAAATGAACAGAATCTCAGCAACCTGAGAGACAATAACAAAAGAACAGACATTCACATCACTGGAGTTCCAGAAAGTGGGGAGACAGAGAATGGGACTGAAAATGTATTAATATTTATATATATATATGGCTGAAAACATCCCAAATTTGGAAAAAGATATAAATCTACAGATTTAAGAAGCTGAGTGAACCCAAAATAATATAAACACAAAGAAATTCACACTAAGATATACCATGATTAAACATATGAAAACTAAAGAAAAAGAAAAATGTCTTGAAAGCAGGAGAAATGACACATTATCTAGAAAGAAGCACCGATCTGATTGATGGTGGATCAGCCAGACCAACACACTCTGCTCATTGGTTAGGATCCAGTGACTCCAGCAAACAGGAACAAGGGAAATCACTTTGAGTCATGAGCAGTGGGCAGTGACTGGAACGGTAGCAATGCTTAGCGTCCAGGGGCAGCAGGGACAGCATCAAGTGTTCAGTGCCCGTCATGGTGAAAGGACAAACTCTGGGATCAGTCCCCAAAGACACTAGCTTTGGCATCCTTAATTAGTCTGGTTTTATAGCAAAAGTTCTCCGGAGTCATGGCTGCTATGTGACCTCCCTTGTTTCTGCCTGTTTTCTAAGTTTAATTTTATAGTGTCTCAGGAGATCCTGTGAATAACCTTT
>NW_004443945.1:626975-627973 GCF_000243295.1 Trichechus manatus latirostris
GGCAAACCCATGAACATCAGAACTAAACACTACTGGGTCCTACGCCATCCTCACAATCATTGTTATGTTTGAGCCCATTGTTGAAGCCACTGTGTCAATCCAGCTCATTGAGAGGCTTCCTCTTTTTCGCTGACCTTCTACTTTACCAAGCATAATGTCCTTCTCCAGGGACCAGTCCCTCCCGGTAACATGTCCAAAGTACTTGAGACAAGATCTCGCCATCCACGCTTCTAAGGAACATTCTGGCTGTACTTCTTCCAAGAAAGATTTGTCCTTTCTTCTGGTAGTCCATGGTCTAGTCAATATTCTTTGCCAACACCATAATTGAGAGGTGTCAGTTCTTCTTTGGACTTCCTTATTCATTGTCCATGTTTCACATGCATATGAGGCCATTGAAAATACCATGGCTTGAGTCAGGCACATCTTAGTCCACATAGTGACATCTTTGCTTTTTAACATTTTAAAGAGATCTTTTGCAGCAGATTTTCCCAATGCAATACATCATTTAATTTCTTGACTGCTGCGTCCATTGTGTTGATTGTGGATCTAAATAAAATGAAATCCTTGACAACTACATTTATCACGAGGTTACTTATTGGTCCAGTTGTAAGGATTTTTGTTTTCTTTATGTTGAGGTGTAATCCATGCTGAAAGCTATATATAGTCTTCGATCTCCATCAGTAAGTGCTTCAAGTCCTCTTCACTTTCAGAAACAAGCTTGTGTCATCTGCATATCACAGGTTGTTAACGAGTCTTCCTCCAAGCCTGATGTTGCATTCTTCTTCATATAGTCTGAATTCTCTGATTATTTGCTCAGCATACAGATTGAATAAGTATGGTGAAAGGATACAAACCTGACGCACACCTTTCCTGATTTTAAACCACACAATATCCCCTTGTTCTATTCCAAGGACTGCCTCTTGGTCTACGTACAGGTTCTGCATTACACAATTAAGTGTTCTGGAATTTCCAGTCTTCATAATGTTATCCATAATTTG
>NW_004443945.1:629928-630805 GCF_000243295.1 Trichechus manatus latirostris
GTTCTGCTGCTATTCATAAGGTTTTCACTGACCAATTTTTTTAGAAGTAGATCACCAGGTCCTTCTTAGTCTGTCTTAGTCTGAATGCTCCACTGAAACTGGTCCACCATGTGTGACCCTGCAGATATTTGAAATACCATCCAGTAAGGTCCATGTTTATAATTGCCATTTATGTTGCTGAAAAAAGGTATTCACAGTTTCTCAAATGCTTAATACTTATTATCACAAATAAGTGTTGTTGTTTTTATTGTTTTTGTCATCTTTGTTGGTAGTGGTGGTGGCGGGGTTGGTGGTGGTGGCAGTGGGGCTGCCAACTTTATGAATGGTAATAATACATTATGCTTATAAATGGCTTTTGTGTACTGAAAGGCCTCAAGTTCATTGCTGATGAGACAATCCTTATTATCTCAATTTATAAGTATCACAGAAGTTAGGTGTCTTGCCCCAGAGCCTGGAAAGTAACTGACGGATCCAGGAAGTATTATGTGCCGGTTAAGAGTTTGGCTTTTGGCTTCAGACAGGAATATGAATCCTAGCTTTACAATTCACTAGTTATACAATATTGGAGACATTGCCTAACCCTTCCAGTCCTCCAGTTCTTCACCTGTAAAATGAGAACAATTGTTTCTTACCTCATAGGATTGTTGTGTGATTCAAATAAAACAATGCATGAAAATACCTAGAGCCTCACCTGGCATATAGTATTACTCAATAAATTTTAGCTGTTATTATTCAGCTTAGATTTTCAGAGTCCATGCCTCTTTCCACCATATAACCCTAAAGACCATACATTGCAGTTTTCTGTTTTAAATTTAAAATGAACTGGAAATTTGGAAATGTTAATTTCCTAAGGTTGCTGTAACAAATTGGGACACAT
>NW_004443945.1:632541-656667 GCF_000243295.1 Trichechus manatus latirostris
CATTCTCCTTGTGTGTCCCTGGCTCTGTGTCTCTTCTCCTCTTCTTGTAAAGACTCCAGTCATATTGGAGTATGACTCACCCAAATGACTTCATCTTAACTTGACTACATCTACCAAGAACCTATTTTCAAATAAGATCACATTCGTAGACACCAGGGGTTAGAACTTCTGCATATCTTTTGGGGGAGCACAATTCAACCCATAACATAAGCCCACTCTCATCTAATAACAGTAGATACCTAGGGACTATGCTCCAGAGCAGATATTCATAGATCAGAGATAGATTACAAGTGGGAAAGTCTTGGATTCTATTTTTTAATAAGGGACAACAGATTCAATACAGAATGCAAGTATTTTATAACCCCTTTCTCAACGGCCCAAAGATATGACTGATACCTTCATAACCAACACCAAAAACCAAATCTATTGCTGTTGAGTCGATTTTAACTCATAGCAACACAGTAGAACTGCCCCATAGAGTTCTAAGGAGTGGCTGGTGGATTTGAACTGCTGACATTCTGTTAGGAGCTGAGCTCTTAACCACTGTGCATCCAGAGCACCACCTTCTTAATGTACATTATCAAATAGACATAAAGAAGTAAGGAGGAATTTCAACTATCCCAACAGTGTTAGGAGTCCAATTCTACTAAAAGTAGAGTATCTCGTAAATTCCTATCATGTTTCACTGATAATAGACTTCTTTCAGAAGACAGAAGAAACAAGGAGACAGCTTAGGGTGGGAGAAACAGAGTGGTTAAGAGTTGGACTGATAACTAAAAGGTTGGCAGTTCAAATCCACCAGCTGCTCCTTGGAAACTTTATGGGACAGTTCTACTCTGACCTATAGGGTCGCTGTTATAGATTGAATTGTGTCCCCTAAAAATGTGTAGCAACTTGGTTAGGCCAAGATTCCCAGTATTGTGTGATTGTCCACCACTTTGTCATCTGATGTGATTTTCCTGTGTGTTGTAAATCCTACCTCAGTGATGTTAATGAGGTGGGATTAGTGGCAATTATGTTAATGAGGCAGGACTCAATCTACAAGATTAGGTTGTATTTCAAGTCAATCTCTTTTGAGATATAAAAGAGACAAATGAGCAGAGAGACACAGGGACCTCATACCACCAAGAAAGTAGTGTCAGGAGAAGAGCTCATCCTTTGGACCTGGGGTCCCTGTGCTGAGAAGCTCCTAGTCCAGAGGAAGATTGATGATAAGGACCTTCCTCCAGAGCCAACAGACAGACAAAGCCTTCCCCTGGTGCTGACACCCTGAATTTGGACTTGTAGCCTACTAGACTGTGAGAGAATAAAGTTCTGTTTGTTTCAGCCATCCACTTGTGGTATTTCTGTTATAGCCCCATTCTCCTAGTCCAGTGAGACAGTGCTGGAGCCAACCTATGGAGATAAAGAGCCGAGTGCCTTTCCGCAGGAGGCTTCCTGGTGGAGTGTGGTGTTTCTAGGCACTTATTGGTGGAGCTAAAGAGTTTTGGAACACTTGCCCCAGCAGGGCAGAAGCAAGCAGTGAGGCCCGAGGGGCTGAGAGGCCAAGGAACCAGGAAGCAGAAACTGAAGAGACAAGGAACACAGGAAGCAGAGCTGCGTCAGTCTCAAAGGGTAGAGTTGCCACTCAGATGGACTGGGAGAATGGGACCACCCAAGTCTGAGGGAGCAGAGTTGCCATTCCAGTGGGCCTGGAAGGCAGAGCTGAAGCCCAGGACTGAGGGGTCTCCACTCAGAATCTGGAGAGTGTGGCCAATACCTAGAGTCTGGAGGGCAGGGCCACTGCCTAAATCATCTCAGAGAACAGAAGATTACTTTCAAGCCTTGAGGGCTAAGGTAATGTGTTCTGCTGACTTGCTTGATGCCTGTTATTCCTTCTTTCCCTCCAATTTCTTCCTTTTGTAATGGAAATGTCTAGCTTGTTCCTGTTCCACCTTTTTACTTTGGAAGCAGATAACTTGTATTCTAGATTTCACAGATGAAGAGGAATTTTTGGATTTTGGACTCTGAGTTGAATTAAGACTTTTGCTATGATATGATGGAATGAGTATGTTTTACATGTGGCAAGGACATGAATTTTGGTGGGCCAAAGAGTGGAATGTTATGGATTAAACTCTGTCCCCTAAAAATGTGCGTCAACTTGGGTAGGCCGTGATTCCCAGTATTATGTGATTGTCCACCATTTTCTCATCTGATGTGATTTTCCTTTGTGTTGTAAATCCTACCTCTAAGATGTTAATGAGGTGGGATTAGCAGCTGTTATGTTAATGAGGCAGGGCTCAAACTACAAGATTAGGTTTTGTTTTAAGTCAATCTCTCCTGAGATATAAAAGAGAGAATTGAGCAGAGAGACATGGGGACCTCATACCACCAAAAATGTAGTGCCAGGAGAAGAGCTCGTCCTTTGGACTTGGGGTCCCTGCACTGAGAAACTCTTAGTACAGGGGAAGATTAATGATAAGGACCTTCTTCCAGAGCCAACAGAGAAAGGAAGACTCCTCCTGGACCTGATGCCTTGAATTTGGACTTCTAGCCTCCTAGACTGTGAGAGAATAAACTTCTGTTTGTTGAAGCCATCCACTTGTGGTATTTCTGTTACAGCAGCACTAAATAACTAAGACAGTTGCTATGAGCTGGAATCAACTGGATGGCAGTGGGTTTGGTTTTTGGGTTTAAAAGATGGAAAAAGCTGTATAATGACATAGAAGAGATTAGATCTAGGAAGAAAGTGGACATGCAACCTTACTTATCTTAATAGAAGGAAATACGTTCCCTGAGTGTGCCACTTAATGATTTGCATCTTGAAGCAAAGATTTGAATTTGAGTACTAATTCCACCAATGGTGTATACATGGCCTTCAATCATTTACTGAAACTATCTGAATTTCATTTTCTTATTTTTAAAGGAGATATAAACTTCTAATAGAACTATTGGTAGAATTAAATGAAATGATGTACATGACAAATTTAACCCTCGTCTGGCACGTTGCTGTTGTTAGCTGCTGTTAAGTCAGCCCCCAACTCATGGGGACCCCATGCACAATGGAATAAATCACTGCCCAGTCCTGTGCCATCCCCATGATTGGTTGGGGATCAGACAATTATAATCCGTAGGGTTTTCGCTGGCTAATTGTTGGAAGTAGTTCACCAGGCCTTTCTTCCTAGTCCATCTTATTCTGGAAACGCCACTGAAAACTGTTCAGCATCATAGAAACACACAAGCCTCCACCGTCTGATGGATGGTGGCTGTGCATGAGGTGCCCTGGCCAGGAATCAAACCCAGGTCTCCTGCATGGTGGTCAAGAATTCTACCACAGAACCATCACTGTCCCTGTGCCTGGCATATAGCAAGTGCTTTAAAATTTTTTTTTCTTTTCTTTTCTTGTGTTTTAAATTTCTCAGAGCTCATAAAAAATGATAGGGAGTCTCCCATGGCCAGAGAATTCAAGAGAGCACATGAATCACATAGGATGGGGATTTCTGCAAAGTGAAAATTATGGCTCTACAATTATGGACAATTCCAATGAAGGAGGAAATGCTGCTAAAGTAAGAAGTGTAGTTTCACAGGGAGCACTACTACAAGCGTGGATTGCAAAAGGCCAAGGATAAAAACATGGATAGAAGGACATGTGAGCAAGAAGAAACATAAAACAGGTGTATAAAAAATCCATGGGGATGCTCTGTGCAGGGTTGAACCACAGCAAACCAATACTCTCAAAAATGCTACAAACAGCCAACAGAGATTTTGAAGTTTGTCTGGTGTAGGCAGAAGAATAAGGACGCCACAGGCATCCCACTTCGATGGAAATGATATAATACAAACCTAGGAGAGCACTGTGGCTGAACGCTGTACACCTCCTCTGCTTACCTTCTCTCCAGTCAGAGTGGTCTTCAAATTGGAATAGTTGAATAAAACATTGTAAATTGGGAATTGTAGTATTAGTTGGCGCAGAGGTAGTTCCATGATAGAATTCTCACCTTCCATGCAGGAGACACAGGGTCGATTCCAGGTCAATGCACCTCATGCGCAGCCACCACTCATGTGTCAGTGGAGGCTTGTGTGTTCTGAACAGGTTTCAGTGGAGCTTCCAGACTAAGACAGACTAGGAAGAAAGGCTCGAAGATACACTTCCAAAAATCAGTCCCTGAACTATGAATCACAATGGTCAAATCCAATAGTTTCAGATAAGGAAGGAGATAGAATGGGGCCCTGAGCCCAAATTAAATGAGCTCAGATATTCAAAGGGTAGAAGGTAGCAGGGTCCTGATGGGACAGAGTCCCTTATGGGCTGGTATAATAACTCTCAAGTTTACTCTGAGTTATATGTGCACTGTTTTGAGCAGAGAAATGACAGGATCTGACTTGTGTTCAAAAGGATCACCATGCCTACTGTGTTGAAAAGAGATGAAAGGAGGACAGGAGTAGAAGCTGGGGGATTCTAGAATTATACTAGAATGCTTCAAGTTATATGCGGTGGTAAATTGGACCAGGAGGTTAGCAGTAGAGGTAGTGAGGAGTAAAAGGTTTTTGGATATATATATATGTATTGCATTCAATTGTTTTAATGACAACAACTCAGTATGTATGTTTGTTTTTGCCAAGTGAAGGCCAAAGAATACCATAGCATAATTTTTTTATAATAATTTTTTTTAATGTTGTAAAAGTATAGAGAACACAACATTTGCCAATTCAACTTTTTTCACATGTACAATTCAATAAAACCAATTATGTCAATCATGTTGTGCAACTATCAGCAGTACACGTTGCCTAACCATTGTTTAGGCAGCAATTGAGTTTTCATTTATGGGTCTGGACATTTTTTAAAACTTTTTTTATGAAAAATTTCAAACACATACAAAATGGAGAGAACATAAGAGTGAGGACCCATCAAAAACTTCAGCTCATGGAATATCTTGGTCTTTCTATGTCCATTCCCCTCTACTCCCATTGGATCAGTGTGAAGCAAATGCTAATCCATAAATAGTTCAGTATATATCTCTAAAAGACTCTTACTAAAAACAATCACATCGCCATTTTTACATCTGAAAACCTTAAAGATAATTCCTTAACAGCATCAAATATGGAATCAGTGTTCAAATTTACTCTATTGTCTCATAATTTTTGTTCTTACAATTTTCTTTTTGGAATCAGTATTTGAACAGGTCCATGTATTGCATATCTTTGACGTCACTTAAGGTTTTGTAACCTAAAGTTTTCTCTCTCCTTTTTTTTTTTTCCCTTAAACTAACAACTAGTATGTTGCTAGTACTGTAGATTTTCCTGCATTCTGGTTTGCTGCGTTCATTCTGTAGGGTTGCTTAACATTTCTTTGTCCCCTCAATGTCCTATAAAATGGCAATAAGATTCACCTCTTTGATCAGATTCAGTTTGACTTCGTTTGGCAAGAATACGTCATAGATGGTGGTGGGTACTTTCATTAGGACTACTTAATGTTTGGCTGTCTCTCTTTTTTTGCGATGTTAAGATTGAGTAGGGATTCAGGTATTGTCACCCTCATCCATTTTGAATTTTCCCCTCAGCTTTTCACCTGATGTTCTTAGTGGATATTGAGAAACATTGCATTGATCTATTATTTCATTTGGGGTTGCAAACTAGTGATATTGCAATATCATTTTTTTTTGCTTATTTTCTATAAAATTCTATTAAGATTTTTTTTAAAATGTTTGGTTATCTTGCGGTATAATTAAAACAATAAAAGGCCTATAGATGCTCGATTATTGTTGTTGTTCAGTGCCATCAAGTCCGTTCTGACTCACAGCAATCCCACGTGACACAGTAGAACTCCCCATGAGGTTTCCAAGCCTCTAATATGTATGGAAGCAGATCACCAAGTCTTTCTTCCGCAGGGCCACTCACTGGCTGTGTTCGAACTACCAACCTTCGGATTAGAAGCTGAAAGCTTAACCGTTGCACCACCAGGGCTCCTTGACACTTGATATTTGCCTTTTTTTAACCAGTTTGCAGAGTAATTAGTTGTTTCCCTAGTATCCTCCAAAGGTTACCAATGTGATATTTATTTTAAAATCATTCTGAACTCATGGATTTTATCATATTTGATGTATTTCAATCTATACTAGTAATTATTCATTTTTAATTAAACTTTTTTATTTTGAGATCATTATAAATTCACATGCAGTTGTAAGAAATAAAACACAGAGATCCCATATACCATTCACCCGGTTTTCCTCAATGATAACACCTTGCATTGTGGTTGCTAGTTGCCGTCCAGTCAGCTCCAATCTTGAATTTATGCTAGTATTTCCATTCAAATTTAGAGTTTCAATTAACTCCTTTATTTTACATCTCCATCTCTTTTCTGTAGTATATCTTAGCTCTTAATGACGTAAACATAATTATACATAGCTTTATCTTACTACGTGTACCTGTACGTATTTTAAAATAATAATATTGATATTATTAGTAGCGATATAATTGCTGAAAGTAGTTTAAGATTTTTTTTTTTTAGCAGTTTTATTTTTCACTTTGGGTGCATCACACAAATTAATTGTTTTTAATCCATTTGAAATAATTCCAGTCTGTATAGTTACGTAACAAATGCCACAAATGTGATACTCTTTAAGATTTGTTTTATTTTCCTTCTGAATTTTAGAAATTGTTTTATTTCCATTTTGATTTAATTTTGTTTTATAATTATGTAGAATATTACTTAAATCTAATGTCAGCTATGCAAAATAAAGTATATTAAGAGGTATCTAGCTTCCATCTCTGTTCTCGCCAACCTGATTGTTCTCTTTTCCCATCGACTGAGGTGCTGACTTCATTGTATGATATTTTTATTATCTATAATAAGGTCTATTTCTAGATTTTCTATTCTGTTATATTGGTCTTTCATTCCACTTATGCATCAATAGGCATCATTATAATTATAGAGGCTTTATAATATGTTCTAATATCTTGTTGGGCTAACACTTCCTCTATTGTTCATCTTTAGAAGAACTTGTTTTGCTTGTTTGTTTTGCCAAGTAAACTTATAATTAACCTGTCTAGCTTTTGAAATAAATCTAATGGTATTTGGAAGAGCTATCACATTAAGTTTATAAATTAGATTATGGATGTACATTGAAGGCATAGCCAACAAAATTTCCAGGGAATTGGATGTGGAGTGTGAGAAACTGAGAGCAGTCAAAGATACATCCAAGGTGTATGGCCTGAGAAAATGGAAGGATAGAGTAGCCATCAATTGATATAGAGACAGTTATAAATAGGAGCATATCTTAGTTCTCTAGTGCTGCTACAACAGAAATACCACAAAGGGGTGGCATTAAATAACAGAAATTTATTTTCTCACAGTTAAGGAGGCTAGAAGTCTGAATCAGGGTGCTGGTTCTAGGGGAAGGCTTTCTCTCTCTGTTGGCTCTGGAGGAACGTCCTTATCTCTTTGAGCTTCTGCTCCTGGGCTATCTTTATGTGGCTTGGCATCTCTCTTCCCATATCTGCTCTGCTCACTCATTTAATCTTTTATATCTCAAAAGAGATTGACTAAAGATACACCTTACAGTAATCCTACCTCATTAAAGTAATAAAGACAACCCATTCCCAAATGGGATTTTAAACATAGGCATAGAGGTCAGGACATATTTTTAGGAGGAAGTAATTCAATCTATAACAGAGCAAGATGAGGAGTGAAGGTCACGTGCTTAATTTCGGATATGTTAGTTTGAGAAGCCTGCTAGATATCTAATTAGAAATGTCAGGTAGGCTGTTGGAAATACAAATCTGGAATTCAAGGTAGAGGTAGGGCTGGAGACATACATTTTTGAGTCACTGTCAAGGAGTTGGTATTTAAAACTATGCATCTGGCTGATATTACCAAGGGAGGAAGTGCTGGAGAGAGAAGAACTGATCCAGGCCAAAGGGACAGCAAGCTGTACTGTGGTGACACCCTTGTTGCTTAGAAAATAAAGTAACTGAGAAACAGAACAAGGAGCCTGAAGGAATGCTGAATCAAAGCTGAGACTGTTGTTGGATCAAAACCAAGACACAGAGAGGGATAGCAGTCCAGGAAGTGGATTAAAAAAAGAGCGAGAGAGAGATAGGTTGACTCGGGAATGCCAAGTCTGAAGAGGACCAAGCATCATAAAGGGAGCCGATGAGGCCTGCAAGGGGATGTGCAGATACAGAGAGTGTTTTGTGCCTATGATTCTCTTCAGGAAGAAACGTCCTTGGGAGGCAGTGTCTTGGCGATGATTACACCCTACAGTACCTACAGTGCTATTTTTCTTGGAGTTCTTTGTTCCAAACAATGGTTAAGATCTTAGCTATCTTAAATATGTTGTCGTTGTTGTTAGCTGCTGACTGACTCATGGTGGCCCCATGTGTTAAAGAGTAGAACTGTTAAATAGGGTTTCCTTGGCTGCAATCTTGGCTGCCGATCACAAACTACTTGTGTTATGAAGGCTCCATCTTAATTATAGAAATAATGTATTTGAAAGATAGGGAGTTTCATAAAACTGAGAGAATGAAGAGCTAGGCTTAGAAAATAGTAAGACCTATGAGGATCCCTGGTGGCACAGTGGTTAAAGCAATCAACTGCTAACCAAAAAGTAGAAGTTTGAAACTACCAGCTGCTCCATGGGAAGAAGATGTGACAGCCTGCTTCCGTAGAGATTTACAACCTTGGGAACCCTATGGGGTCGCTATAACTTGGAATTGACTCAAAAGCAGTGGATTTTTGGGTATGCGACACTTGAGGAAAAGTAACATCTGTGTTATAGGAGGAACCATTTGGAAAGGACACCATAGCGCTGGAGGCAGCTGCAACTTCCCAGGGAAATCACTACAGCTGCTGATTTCCATCTAAAATCCCCTCATCTTTGTATCACTTGTTTCCAAATCAAATCCCTAAACAGGAGAATCTGATTGGCTAAGGCTAGGTCATGTACTTCTACCCTAGCTCCCACGGGAGAGCTCTCACCTTTGGCTTCCATAGAGGAAGGCATGGCACTGCAATCTACCAAGAGTAGTGCAATGGATAATTTTCCAAATATACAGGGAGTTTGAATGGTACGTAGCCAAAATTAAATGACAAAATGCCAATCACCTGTGCTAGCAGAATTTGTAGCTATGATAGCAGTCTCAGTCAGTGAACTCTGAGGAACTGAGGGGAATGGAAGAAATATGTCTGAAGACATTATTGTAATCCTAATTTTCCAGAAGTGGCAATGGGTGGATTCTGGAAACTGTCAGCTAATTAACGTGGGAACATTGGTAGTAAGGAATGAGCTGAGATGGGGAGTTAAGGCTGAGCAAGACCAAGGTTCAAGAAAGGAGTTAGTCCAGCAATAGTCTAAAAGAAATTATTAAATGGCTGATGAATTACCATTTAAAAACTATAATGCCCAAGAGTTAAAGCATTCAGTAATGGGATCATGATTCAAAAAATCTCAAAAGCCGGGAACACTGAGCCAAAACTTAACTGGAATAAATGGGACAAGTGTTCTTGGGACAAAAACTAAAATTTTTCATGTAGGTTCAAGAAAGCAATTGCTGTCTTAGAAGATGGGATGGACCAGACTCAGAAATTTAGCAGTGTAAGAGATTTAAGAAATCTCCTTCAATTGCTTCAGTAGTCGAAGAGTTTAACTTGAAGTCCAGAAAAGGGTAGGACCTTCCCCAAGGACTCACAGCCATATGGTAGTAGAACTAGAAATAGCACTCGAGTCTCATGACTAACTCCCTTAAAGTACTTAAAAATCACCCTGGAGTGCCGTTTTCTTGGCATCCGTTCCTAAGAAAATACTTTGACAAAGCTTAGGGAAGTGTGCATTTAAGAGGTGCAAATAACATTACGCAGCTGCTAAAATACTAACACAAACTTAGCCTGCATTGACAGAAGCACAATGTCTAGAGCTGGAAATCAATGACATAGCATCCTCTGCCCAGGTCAGTCACCCCTGGAGGACTGTGCTTGCTTCTGCCAATCACATTTAAGGAAGATTCTGGCTAGCCAGAGAGAATCCAGAGGAGGGATGGAGGCAGGGGGTTTCTGGAACAGGACTGTGGAAATAGTGGAAGGAAGAGTGGAGGTTCCAATGGGAAGAGAAGCAGTCATAGAAGAGATAGTATCTGTCCTCAAATATTTGAGGAGCTCTTGTGAGAAGAAGTAAGAAGGTTTTTCTGGGTTACCCTGATGGTAGAACTAAGACCACTGGGTGGAAGCAACAGAGTAAAGATATGCCACTACAAGGGAGTAGGGCTAGGTAAGTACAATCGTATCTACTTTTCCCACCAGCAAGGCATGAAGCATTTAGTAACACATGGTCCTTTTTAACTCTTAGCTTTTTGTGATTCTAGTACTTTCCTAAGGCAGACATTCAAATTTGTTCTATCAGATATTAAGGCCTTTGAAATTAAGCTCATTATAATGACTCAGAGAGGAGCAACCCTGTCTTACATCCTCTGTAGTCTCCACAGTGACTAGAACAAAGAAAAATACACAAAAAGTGTTCAGTCAATACTGGCTCACTGATAGAGCCTTTGATATTCTTTTCTATTCCTCCTCCTTTTCCCACAATCATTGATCCTGATCCACTTACTGCAGAGTGGCAAAAAGAAAATTGTTAAGCGTGCGCACACACACACACAGTATTATAAGGGTATCTTTAAGGAGAATCAGGTTTTGAAAGTCACATACTTGTGCAGCATAGCACTTAAACATACAAGTTGTTGAAAACAAGAACTAACACTGGCTTCCTACCTTCGTACACAAGATCACACACAGCAATACCTTGCATCGTTTCTATGCTTAGGTCCATCCTCTGCCCCTTCTTTTTCTATAACCATTCTCCTTTCATGTTGAGATGCATGGTATTACAATAAGATAAAAAGGAGTTCAGTCTGCAGGGCAGGAAAAGGGTAGGGTGGAGCAGATCTATGGCAGAGCTCTCGGCTCAGATATTGAGTCTAATCCTGACTCTGTCACTTGTACCACCGTTTGTTGGGAAAAGAACTTAAATGATAAGCCCTCACTTCCTCAACTGAAAACTAGAAATTATGTTGCATACCTCTACAAGTTATCATATGGATTAATACAAAGGCTGGACAGACACTCATTAAAATTAGTTGCCTTGCATCTGCCTCTGATATTCCTCCATCTGAGGATCATTCGATGAAATTTCAAAGGCTTTTCTCGGCAGAGATTTTCTATTCCAATACCATTTGGGCAGTTCCAACCTTGGTGAATAATGGAATTATGTGTTAACTCACTTGCCAATTCTTTTCAGTTGCTAGTGATTGCCCAAAGCACTGTCCCAAGTGTTTCTAAGCCATTCTAGGCTCCTTAGGAAGGAACAAGGAAACCAGGATACTTACACTGGGTACCAGAGTGGAAAGTGGCAACATAAGTGCTTTAAATTTGCCATACCTGCCTTCAGCATTATCAACAAGGAAATGAATGATGAAAAAATTAGGATCATTAAAAAGTAAAAAAATAAAATAAGTTTTGATCTGAAGTCTTAATTTGCATTATGTTTAATTCATTTAAATTACTTAGGTCTCAGTTTTCATAACTGTAAAATAATTGACTTTTATAAAAAATAGTGATGATGATGATACTTGCCATATCTATGCAATTTGAGAAATTGATAAGATGGATGTAGAAGTGTCTGGACAGCCAAATGCCATGGGCCAATGCCAGACACAGCTGTCTATCTGAGGGTTCCACCAAGTGCACACAGTAAGCCAGACAGGTAGAGTGGAGCCTAGATGGGGGTCTGGGTATTCAGGAGTACCAAAGGGAAAGGAAAGAAAGTCTAAAAGGGGAAAGAAAAGAGGCATGAAATAATTTCATCTTTGTCTCAATTTGCATATAGCCAGCTGGTAGCAAATGTACCCCTTCAGCCTGTTGTCTTAGTTATCTAGTGTTGCTATAGCAGAAATACCACAAGTGGATGACAAATAGAAATTTATTCTCTCACAGTCTAGGAGGTTAGAAGTCTGAATTCAGGGCTCCAGCTCCTGGGGAAGGCTTTTTCTCTCTGTTGGCTCTGTGGGGAGGTCCTTGTCATCAATATTCCCCTGGATCTACGAGTTTCTCAGCACAGGGACCATGGGCCCAAAGGACACACTCTGCTCCAGGCTCTTCTTTCTTGGTGGTAGGAGGTCCCTATCTCTCTTCTCTCTCTTTTTATCTCTTGTAAGATAAAAGGTGATGCAGGCCACACCCCAGGGAAACTCCCCCTACATCAGATCAGGGCTATGACCTGTGTAAGGGTGTAGCATCCCGCACTAATCCTCTTTAACAAAACTTAATCTTTCCTCATTAACCACAGGCAGAGATTAGGATTTACAACACATAGGATGATTACATCAGATCACAAAATGCAGGACAACCACACAATACTGAAAATCATGGCCTAGCCAAGTTGACACGTATTTTTGGGGGACATAATTCAATCCATGACACTTGTGATTTTGAGGAATCACTGTAAAACAAAATCAAGGACATTGTAAAAGAAAATGTGTCACTGCTGAATTAATGGGCTGTTTATCTATTCTTCTCTACTCTCATAAAGAGGGAAGATGGCATGTGAGGGCTGAAGCTTCTAGAACAGTTATCATCTTCAGGGACACAGATTTTCTTGCTAAAAGAAACTGACAGGCCTGGGTGTCAGGCCCTTCCTTTCAGGAAAGAGCAAAAGGTAGGGAAAATGGTTTCTGATAAATGGTGTTAAAGGGTCAATTATTCAAACTATGTCACATTTATTAAGCTCCAAAGATGTATGAAGCACCCAAGTGTGGGAGGTTGAAAAGGTGAATGGTGTTTGCACACAAGTTTTTTTTTTTTTTTTTGAAGGCAGCTTTAATAGAGAAGGTGATATTTCATATAGGAAATGCATCTTTGGTCAAATGACCTCCTATAAACATTCTCCAGAAAGATTTACACACATGAATACAGTTGGGAGTAGTTTTGATAAAGAAGTTGGTATTTGGTATAGTTGGGGACAGGTTAAATAAAGAAGATGGTGTTTGGTATAAGGAAACGTATCCTTGATCAAATGGCCTCCTACAAACATTCTCCAGAAAAATTGCACACATGAATAATACAGCCTTCTCGTGTAGTACCCAAAGTGAGTGCATATGTACATATATGAAAATCTGTGTGTACATCTGTGTGTAGTGCTTGGTGGTGGGATGGGAGTTAGGAGACAATGCGTAGTAAGGGGAGTTGGTAGTGCCAAATCGGAGACCCAGGTAAAACTCAAGAGAGGATGATTCAAGCCCTCCAGCCAAGTCACGAGAGACAGCAGAGAACAGCAAAAGGCAAGGATATCAAAGTTGATGAGAGTACAGGTTTTGTAATATCATCCTTAATAACCGATTTGTGATTTTGTTTTATGTCTTTAGTTACAGATACAACCAATGTCAGTTCTGTTTTAGTTAAACAATTAAGAACTCTGTTGGCTTCCTAGTCTCTGTACATTAAGTCACGCTTTTCTAGCCCTGATGGAGAATAGATGGAGAGCCTTCATTTTTTGTCTTACACCTCCCTTTCTATTCCCATTACTTACTAAGTCACATTTCATTTTTCTTTGCAATGTTTCTGATAGGCTCTCTCTTCCCTTTCCTTTGCTCATCAACAGGATATAGATGGTAATATCTCGCTAGGCCCATAGGCAGGATCATTACATAATTTGCAGAGCTCAGTGCAAAATGAAAATGTGGGATCCCTTGTTCAAAAATTAAGAATTTTCAGATGGTGACAGCAGAGCACTAAACCAAGTGAGGCTTTTCTCAGCATGAGGACAATGGACTGCATGGGTCGCACACCCCTGGAGGCAGCTCCACCCATGGGCTCCTAAACCATCTTCCTGTCTCCTGCCCTCTTCCTTCCTCTCCAGACAACATCATGGGCACTAATGCCCAAATGGTTCTTTAAGAACACTGATGTATAATGTCATTTGTGGAATGCTGGGAATTGAGCTATGCCTGCATTATCTTATTTAATCCTCGCAAGAACCCTGAATGATAAGTCTTACTATACCCATTTCTCAGTGAGGACTCTGAGGCTCAGGAAGGTTAAATACTTTTCCCAAAGCCACAACTGATGTGGTAGAGCTGAGATGAGACTCAGATCTATCAAACCTCACTGTGCTAGATTCCTTACATAAGACCTTAATTGTCTGTAAACTTACAAATAGTTATTACACTGAATTCTGAGAAACTGGCTTTTGAAAGTGAGGAAGAGGCCAAGTACAAGCAGTCTTAGTCCCTCTGTTTCAAGAATAAGGATACATAGAATAGCTCCACCCCTCACCCCAACCCAACGCCCCAGAACTTCATCTTCCGGTACAAACTCCCCTGGCATCATTATAGAAGGTTTATTTGGGGTTCTGCTCCCTACCGCCATCTTCTCTGGGAATCTCCCCTCATACAGTCTCTGCTGAACAGTTTGCCTAATCTCAAACCACTTTGTCTCCATTGTACACAGACCACAGAGTGGACTCCTGCATGGGATGGAATTCAGGAATTCACACCACACCACAGAATTCAAATATGTACCTGATGGTGGACAGGAAAAGACAGAGACAGAGAGAAAAATAACTGTAATAGCATGGGGAATTCCTAGCACCACTTCCCTCAGTGAGAAGACATGTGTCCAATGACCATGAGATAGCAGACGTGAATCTCATGTTCCCCTAGACTGCATCATTTTCCAAGAGCCTCTCGGAATGTGAGCATCTCACCAAGCTAAGGGTTATGCTTGTGCTAAAACACTCATGTCTGATAAAGCCTGGCTCAAATCAACAACTTCATCTCATACTCAGCTAAAGAATCCCTAACCTATTCCAATGCTAGAGAAAAAATTGGTTGTTGTTGTTGTTGTTAGATGCTGTCAAGTTGATTTCAACTCATAGCGACCCCATGTGATAGAGTCGAACTTCTCCATAGGGTTTTCTAGGCTATAATCTTTATGGGAGCAGATCACCAGGTCTTTCTCCCATGGAGCCACTGGGTGGGTTGGAACTAACAACGTCTCGGTTAGCAGCCAGGTGCTTAACTGTTGTACCACCAGGGCTCCTAAACTTGACAGATTAGGAAAGTGAGGCTCCAAGAAGTTAACTAACCTGTCCCAGGTCATTTAGCTAGGAGTGGATGACTTGGATTCAAACCCAAGACTTCTCATTCTAAATCTACTTCAACACATTGCTATGAAGAAAAGAAACATGAGCAGTGAAATAATTGGGGGAAAAATAGATGAGAACTTCAGAAAGATTGTAAAGATTGTAAAATTTCATCTCAATGCTAGGCCTCCTATGACATTCTAGAAAATTCATAACCATAACCTTGGTTCTAGATCACTGAATGAATGACCTGAATTAACTCTCTCTGCTTCTGTTTTTTGCAGAAGAGAAATTTAATAGCAATGAGATTGTCTTTCTTATTTCCCCAGGAATTTGAGGCCACCTAACAGGAATGACACTTTTTAAAATCTTGATATTATAAAAATCTGTAAATGTATGAAAAAGCAGAAAGAGTAGTACAACTACTCGTATAGCTGTCAAGATTTAAAATTTTATATTTTCCCACATTTACTTTATCTACCTTCGATCCATCCACCCATCCATCCACCCATCCATCCATCCATCCATCCACCTGTCCATCTATCTATAATCTATTATCTATCTATCATCTATTTATTATCTATCATTGATATTTCAATCAAGCTAATCTATTTTATCTATGTACCCGCATTTTTGCTGAACCACTGCAAAGCAAGAAATTGCGACACACTATATTTAAGTAAATCAACTTGCATCTACTAAAATAAAGATAGTGTCCTACACGTCCACATAGCCATTGTCACACCTAATAAATTTAACAATGATTTTCTAATATCACATAACAACCAGACCATATTCAAATTTCCCCACTTATTCCCAAAATATATAGATTTCAAATTTTTTTTAATCAGACTCCAATCAAGAAGCACATATTACATTTGATTGTGAAGTCTAATAAATCTCTTTAATCTATAATAGTTACTTCCCCCTTTTTCATGTCATTGCTTTGCTGAACAGACTAGCCTCTCTCTCATTTGTACCAATATCCCAAATTCTGGATTTGTCCAATTTTTTCCTCATTGTGTTGTCCAACTTGTTTATCTATTCCCTGTATTTCCTGCAACTTGAATTGTAGAGCTAATGGCTTGATTAGTTACGGATGATTTTGGGCAAGACAAAACCGTGGGTGGTACACTATTTCATTCTGTATCAAATCAGGAGAGTCACCATGTCTGGTTGTCCTACTCTTTGTGATGCTGAGTTTAATCAGGGAGTGACAGGCAGATATTTTCCTTGTAAAGCTACATGCTTCCCTGTGTGAACAGCAAGATATGTGTGGGGTGTTACACTGGCACCATGCAAATATCCATTTCCATATCAGCCTTTCCCAGCTGGTTTAGCATGTGTTGATGGTCCTTACCTCGTGGACAGCATTTAAACCACCTAGTTAGGATGAGCATGCAGTCCATTCTTTGGTCATTGAGGAAGGAAGCTCCACAGGTACAGGCGCCATGTCTTGTCCATCTCTGGGTTTCTCCAGGCTCAAGCACTAAATCTAACACAGAACATGTGCTCATTATGGGGTTTTTACAGTTTGTTATTTTTTTTTTTTTTAATGATGCAAACTCTTTAATACTTAAATACAGAAGTCAATGTAGCAGGTACCTGGAAATCTATGGAAAAACAATAACCAAAAGCCAAACTTGAAAGATAATTAATACACTACCAACAGCTATTCCCAAGAAATGTAAAGGTATAACAATGGCATGTAAAGAAAAAAAAATTATATATATATATATATACACATACATTTTTTAGATTGTGATGAGATACTCTACTTGCTCCCCAAATCCTTTTGGTTTAACCTGAACTTCTTTTTGCCTATTTGAAAACTGCTGATGGAATTATTTCCAGGCCTTGGCAAGCCGATGTTTTCCAAATTCTTTGGAAGAAAGCTCACAAGCAGTATTATACATACTCAATAGTATTAGAATAACTCTCTATTGATTGAGTTAATACGCAGCCCTCAATGAATCAAATCAATGCAAATTGCAACAACAAAATATAATTTTCAGATGTCTGATTACAAAAGATTTTAAACTGTTTAAAGAAATGGTGGCATTAAATGCAATTAAACAGGGCTCAAAAGAGCATATAGAATATATATTTCTTAAAGCATAGAAATAAATATTCCAAAATGTTAATACTACGACCTGTGGGAGGTAAGATATATAGGTAATGTTGTTCTTATCCTTTGTATATTTCAGTATTTTCCAAATGTAGTTCAACAAACACGTTCATTATCAGGGAAGCTGCATTTAAAACCAAAATGAGTCCTTGCCCTGCTTCCTCATGGAGGACACTGCATGCTTGGAAACAAAGACCCCGGGAAGGCAGAGATTATTTTGATGGTTCTGTACAGAAGTACTCTAGGGCTAAATGCCTAAATGACCTTCACATAGTGGGCATAAATATGTGTGAGTATGCATGTGTTTCCTTTTCTTTTTTATTCCTTTTTTTCCCCAGCAGGTGTGTTTGAATAGCAGCCCATTACTGCTCTCTTGGTGCTATAAATATTTATAAGCACGCTCTAAGGAAGCTATTGTATCATAAACCGGCCAGTAGCATGACCAGCTGCTATTTCTGAGTGGAGGAGTGAGACAGCTTTTGAGCATGGGGGCCCTACCCAGCATTAAGCACTGTAGTCTGTGAGGCATGAAGGTCTAGGCAGAGGTTCATGAAAGGCATTGAAGTCAATCTCTGAACGGGTGTGGTTGGCTGCTATAGAGTAGGTTGGAGCCAGGAAGGAAATGCTGGGTTGCATTTGAGAGGAAGGGCTTGTGGTGCCTTAGTTTACGTAAAGAGTTTTACAGCTCAGTTAGCTAATGTGGCCCTTGTGACACACAGGGTGGAATTTACTCCCATTTGTAGGTTTAAGGAATGGTGTGTGTGTGTGAGAGAGAGAGAGAGAGAGAAAAGGGAGAGATACTGAGGATAATATTAGTGTTACAAGGGGCCGTCAAGGCTGCCAACCAATGAGAGTGGACCAGAGCCATAGGAGAGTCCTGCCCTCTTGTGGTGTGGAGGGAAGAAGGTATGCTGGTCCTGCGGACCTCAGAAAAGGGTCCTCTACGCTGGGATTTGTCGCCCTCAAAACCTGAGAAAGGTTGAACACATTACATTTGACCATCATAAGTTGACAGACAATGGCAGATACCCTCAGTTCCAAGCAACTGTCCCAAACATTGCTCACACCAGAATGGCTTTCGGTTGCTAAGAAATGAGTTATCTGCATACCTAAGGTTTCTAAAGAGCTGAAAACTCATCCTCAGTATCATGTAGCGGCGAGAACTCTGAATTTAGATTCAGAAGACTTCCCCAGCTCCATGTCCTAACTCTGCTATCTATGGTACTTGGGCCACCACTTGTCTGTCAATTTGTTCTACTGTGGTGGCTTGCATATTGCGGTGATGCTCGAAGCTATGCCACCAGTATTTCAAATAACAATAAGGTCATCCATGGTGGACAGGTTTGAGCAGAGCTTCCAGGCTAACACGGACTAAGAAGAAAGATCTGGTGATCTACTACCAAAAATTAGCCAATGAAAACTTTATGGATCACAACAGAACACTGTACAACTAGCTTGCTTGAGACACGTCGTCAGGAGGGATCAGTTGCTGGAGGAGGACCTCATGTCTGATAAAGCAGAATGTTTAAAAGGTTACTGGAGACCCTTACTGAGATGGATTAGGACAACAGCCACAACAATAGACTCAAACATGCTGGTGATTATGAGACTGACGCGGGACCAGGCAACGTTTCGTTCTGTTGTAGGTAAGGTCACCATAAGTCAGAGTCATCATCTCGATGGTAGCTAAAAATAACAACAAATAGTACTCAGGATGAGTCACTTAAACATGGGCTCACTTTTCTCATTTGTACAATACACCAAGTGCATTAAATTTGTTAAAACATACAAAGTGTTTTCAACTGTGTTTAGCACATGGTAAGTGCTCAATCAATATATTTTTTTGAATTTTTTAACCTGGAGAAAGAGTGTCTTAGACTGGGCTCCAGTTCCTCCTCCTCCTCCTCCTCCCCCACTGTTGCAAAACTTTGAACAAAGTCTTGCAGGCATCACAGTTTATTTGGAACATGACCCCAGAAGCAAAAGCAAGAAAGAGGGGGATGAAAGAGAGAAAACCCATGTAAGTATATTATCTACCAGCCATAATTACAGGGAACTGGTGCTTAACCCTGCTAGAACATCCAAAAAATTGAATGAAATGCATCTCAAAGCAGTGGCCTGGGGATGAACAGGAGAAACATTTATCCACTGGGGCAGGGCAAGGTGCTATTTCATTGCGCCTGCGTGAAGCCGGTTGAAATCTGCTTGGAAATATTCACCACACAAGTGGCTATAACATGGTGGGTTCTAGAGAATTTGCATGACTCACAAGAGGTGTCTTATCCAAAGGGCCAAAACTGTGACCCTTTCAGGTTTAAACCCATCTGGGCCGGACTAGAAGGCTGATGTCCCAGGTCCACTTGGGACTCTAATTTGAAAGAACTAAGGAATTTGATAGAAATGGTAAATAACTACACACTTCAGAGCTGTCAGTCTGTGAATAAGACCTCTAATCCATTAGGAAACAAATATCATCCCTCAACAGTCCCAGCAGTGCAATGAGGGAGACAGACACAGGTGCAACGTTTGGTGAAGGGGTGACATGGAGGCCACAGAAGGAGAAGGGACAGTGGCTTGATTCTGCAACATGTTTGATTCTGCCTCCGCCCACAACCCCACACTGTTTGGGTATCAGAGTTAGAGTGAAGAAGCCATGTAATCACGCAGACAGAGTCAGACTGAATGCTGTGTCATGGAACTTTCCAGATGATACTGAGGAAAGGAGACACTAAGGGCTGTGACCATTGGTCCAGAAAGTAGAAACCGTGAAACTGTCCCAAATAGACAATAGAGAAGCATTTTATCGTGGAATCCTGAGGATTCTCTTGGGGTCAAAACACAGGTCTCAGACACAGTGGGGTCAGTGAGGGGTAGTCATTCTAGAGACATAGACCTGGGAGTCCACAGAGAATGTGGACAACCACTAGGTATGAGACATACCAGAGGGAGGAGTCCTTACAGTCCTGTTAGGGGGTGAGACCAGAAATTCTGTCTGATAGCATTATTGTTTTACCCTAGTATAACATCGACGATAAGCCTGAGTAACAATGGCTAGAGTAATATCTATTTCATGGGTTCATTTAAAGGCTACATTAGACAATATAAATGATAACAAAAAAATTATTTTGGTAACCTAAGAGGTCCATGAAAAAAAAAGATTTTATCTCTTCCTTCTCCTCCTCTTCCTCCTCCTTCTTCTTCCTATTATTAGTACTACTATTGTACTATTACTGCCTTAAAGCATTAAGACATTCTAATCATTTTCAGTGGAAATCTTCCTAATGCCTATGCGATGTATATATCAAACCAAACCTGTTGCCGTTAAGTCAATTCCAACTCATAGAGACCCTCCAGGACAGAGTAGAACTGCCCCCATAGCGTTTCCAAGGGGCAGCTGTTGGAGTTGAACAGCTGACCTTTTGTTTAGCAGATGAGCTCTTAATCACTGTGCCACCGGGGCTCGATTTATATCTATATTCGTGTGTGTGTATATGTATATATATATATATATATATATATACACACACATATATATGTGTATAAAAACCAAACTCGTTGCCTTAGAGTTGATTCTGACTCATAACAATCCTATAGGACAGAGTAGAGTAGAATTGACCCATAGGGTTTCCAAGGAGCACCTGGTGGATTTGAACTGCCGACCTTTTGGTTAGCAGCTGTAGCTCTTAACCACTACGCCACCAGGGTTTCCATATGTATGTATGTATGTTTCCATATATATGTGCGTGTGTATATATATATATATATACACACACATACACGCATTTGTGTGTATGTATAGTTATAGACGTAAGTATAGACATAGATATACTGACATTTTTAAACAAAGGATACTGAAAACAATATTTCTTTTTCATTGCCGTTCCAGGATTTTCATTAGTAATACCCATTATTCGCCTCTGCTGACATACAGTGTTGCTATGTTCTGAGTGATTTGTCACTACCCAGAATGGCTCCCCCCTGCCATGTTTTTATATTTATTTTTGCCTCCTCCATCACTACCAGCCTGTCAGCTGTCACTCTTTTGTTATCAGTATTTCTGCCTCCTGTTCTCTGCTATGTCTCTAATCTGTATAGTGGCCGTATATTGTTAAGCAAGTATCAAGACACAATATCTAGCAAAGGATATTTGTTTCTCGAGTGTGTGTTGTAGTTTATGCGTCAGCGTGTGTGTGTGTGCACGTGCAAGTATATGCAGAACAATTTGGGACGCGTCTCTGGATGCCTGAATATTAAAATTTCCGGGACATATTGCTTGAAACAGCACTGTCCTTGGAAAACTCATGCATACAGTTGTCATGACAGCTAAATTGACAATAGCCAGGGCCTTGCTGAAGTGCCATGTGGAAAGGGCAAATCAAATAGCACTAAATACATGCAGATTGAACATGTGGCAGCACAAGTTTTGTCCTACGAATGGCATTCATTGCACTTCTTCTCTCCTTCCAACCATTACAGAGGCTGCACTTGTCCGCACATGTTCTCTTCACACATTCTTGGTAATGCACAGCCACAGCCTCTCTGAGGAATCTTAATATTGTGTCTGCATGCCAGGGCAGCTGGTAGGAAATTGAAAAATTCCTCCAAATCCTTAAAACTGCTGACACGCTGAACTCAGAATTGGAAAACCTGGGTTCTACTCAACTGGGGGACTCTGGGCAAGTCACAGCCCTTTGCTGAGGGATGCGCCCTTATTTGTAAGATAAGGACCCAGCTGACTTTTGAAGTTCCTTTGACCTCTGTGTCTGTGCTGTGAGTTTGCCAAAGAAAGAGACTTAACCTTTTGAAACCAGGATTTACCAACACTAATTGTTTGTACTTGGGATATCAATAGGAAAGGTTAAACCATCAAAATGTGTATTTGCTCTCAGGAGAGAAGTCAGCTTTGAATATAGTCATTCTCTATTGTTTAATATATTTGATCTAGGTATGTTGTTGTTACTACATGCCATCAAATTAGCTCCAACTCATGGCAACCTTATGTATCACAGAATGAAGCATTGCCCAGTCCTGTGCCATCTTTGTCATGATCGATATGTTTGAATCCATTGTTGTGACTATTGTGTAGGGTCTTCCAATCCAGGGAGCTCATCTTCAGCACTATATCAGACAATATTTTGTTGTGATCCACAGAGTTTTTGTGGGTTAATTTTCTAAAGTGTATCACCAGGCCTTTCCTCCTAGTCTGTCTTAGTCTGGAAGCTCCACTGAAACTCATGTCCAACATGAGTAACCCTGATGATATTTGAAACACTGGTGCCATAATTTCTAGCATCATAGCAACATTCAAGCCACCACAGTACAACAAAGTGACAGATGGCTTGTGGTATCTAGGTATAGCTAAGTGTAATAGTTAAAATATTTAACAACTTGCATTGCACAGATGCCAACCAATTAGAACAGATAAATAACCAATGTGGTCATTCTGGTATATCCAGTAGAATATCAGTTCTAGGACATCACTTTCTTGAGAACAGCACGTTTCACTACTTTGCTCAGTGCCTTTCCTGTGACAGCCGAGAACAAATGGCTGTGGTATAAATGAATGATTGTGCAAGTGCCATGAACTCAAACATGTTACAAATAGTTGATGGCAGTCACAGTTTATGCCTCTAAGAAAGAGGAGTGTGTAGAGAGAAGGGCAGAAGACCGAAGAACATTACATTTTCTGAGCAAGAGGAGAAAGAAGGTCCAGTTAAGGAAACAGAGAAGGAGTCATTAGAGTGTTTGTTTGAAGAAAAACAGAAAGGACAATGCCATGGTTAACCCAGGAAAGAAAAATATTTCACAAAGAATTTGGCAATCGACAATGTCAAATTCTGCAGAGGGAACTATGTCCTATTGCTTTTGGCCTTCTGGTCAGTTTCTTGTTTTCTTTGCTCCCCACAGAGAAAGAAGACAAAAAAGAGAGGTCATGGAAAATATCAGTCCACCACAGTCACTTGTTTAGCAAAGGTCCAAAGGGGAAGGGCAGGCATAACTGCAACATGAGAGCATATCTGGGGACTTCATCTATGCATGAATCTCTTTCATTGCCATCATTCCACACATGCTGAGAAAGAGAGCTTTGTCACTGCAATCTACCATATGTCACATTTCTCTTGGATTTCTATTCTGCCCGCCTGGTTCTAGCTAGCTGCCAGATAATTTTCCAGATGTTCTAAATGTGGACATGATGATTTAGTTCCTAGGGACAGCAGCCTCTAATGCCCAAACGTTTTAAGTTTTGCTTAAGATCTTAGGGCAAATAAATTTCAAATAAGGATGAAAGGAATGGTCGCCAGAGTGGAGCGTGTGGTATTGCTAGGAAAGTCATCTAGTGATATTGAACTGATGGACTCTATCTCTTTCTATTAGATTTTCTGTTTTATAACAAGAGGTGAAACCATGCTAAATTCACAAATAAGCAACCCAATCATGGTCAAATGAATTTCTCCTCATCTAGATATGAGACAAGATGCTTGCAGAGACCTGGTAATCATCTCTTCTTGTCTGAATCCTTCTACATTTGTTAGCACCCACAAAGGGATAGGAACCACATTCATGCTATAGCTTTATCCATACTCATCATACTTCTAAAATGTACTATTTTAGGGCTAATTAGAGCATCTGGATAGAGCCTCTTGCTGAAAAGTCCCAATCTCCTGCTCAGTCCATGAATGATTCAGTGGGTTGGGTGCAGGGACAGATTATCCAATAAACAAGGTATGCACCAACTTAGTTGTCTCACTAACTAATCTGTAGTGCATAATTTCACCTGTTTTTCACCATGTCAAAGATAAACACAATTAAGCCCATGTGTATCTTGCTTACTGTAAGCCCATGCATGTCTTGCTTACTGGTTAGTCCGTCCCTGGTTGGGTGCAGCCTCTGCCT
>NW_004443945.1:657083-661449 GCF_000243295.1 Trichechus manatus latirostris
CTCTGCGTATTCTCAACAACAACCAAAAAATAAATTATAAAAAGAGACCCTTACATGCAATAGTCCTCAGAACTTTCAAATGAAGCAACAGCTATTATCTCCAATGCAGGCATGAGAACCAAAGGGAGAGAAGTTTAGGGATCCAGAGTCACATAGCTAATAACTGGCAAAACTAGAACTGGCCATTCAGAAAGCCCAAAATTCTTAGCTACTACATCAGTTTGTTCTTATCAGAAAGTCATCATATTGTTGGAGTTTAGCATGATTTTCCCTTTAAGGCTATATGTTAGCACTTCACCATCCTGGGAATGGCAACAACAAGAGCCTTCTTCCAGGTCTGTGACTCCCAGACTTAGATGCCTCAGATGTCTCTCACAGGATGAATAATGAAGAACTGACACTGTTTTCACAAAGTAGAGTAGTATTACTCTCTCTTCTGCATAAATTAAATATACATAAATGTATATGTACATATGTATGTCAGCTCTATCTCATCTTCCAACTGTAAGATACTTGCACATTTCTATACCTGTTGCCCACTTTTTGGAGGGAGGGAGGAGAAAGAAGAACTATGGCTAACATAACAAGACATCACTGTAAAATTATAAGGGACATTTATTCATGGAGCTTTGAACAGTGGAGTATGCCCCCATCACCATCCTAGAAATTCTGGCAGACTGTGGAGTACCCTCTCAGAATCTTATGGACAAAGCTTGCTTTTCTTCTTCTGAGACTCTAAGCATCTTCTCTAATCATTACCTAGCTACTCTCTGGATTTTGGCATTTTGTTGATGTTGAAGTTATATAAAGGAGCTTTTATAGTATTGTCCACTCATGGATAAAACTTGTGTTACCTTATTCCAGGAACTTTCCCAGAAGGAGAAGCTTGGCCCAAGGAAGTGTCCTCATGTGGCACAGGCTTTTCTACTGAATAATTTCTGCCACTGTCATATTCTATACTCACGCTCACAGATATGCATACATAGAAGAAAGCCCTTTCTGATACCTGGTTGGGCCGCGGACTTTTACCGCCAGCAATATCATAGGATAAAATACATGTCATTTGAATCAGTTCACAGCTTGACTTTCTTTAGTTTTCAAGAGCAGATGTACATATTCATTGATTCAAAAATATTTATTGTGTCTCTATTATGTGCTCAGCACTGGCTAATAAGCAAACCAGACTCTCTCCTTACCTTCATGGGGTTTACAGTCTAGTAGGAGAGACAACTCAAATGATCACTTGGAAAATGTGAAACTGTATCTCTGATACCAAACCAAACCACACCCATTGCCATCGAGTTGATTCCGACTCATAGTGAACTTATAGCACAGAGTAGAACTGCCCCATAGGGTTTCCAGGGTGTGGCTGGTGGATTCATACTGCTGACCTTTTGGTTAGCAGCCAAGCTTTTAACTACCGCACCACCAGGGCTACATATCTCTGATAAGTGTTTAAGAAGAGAGGCAAAGTGAGTTACACTTGTGGGAAAAAGCGTAGGTGTACTTTTCCTTATCCTGCTTGCTAAATACAAATAAAATCCTCAGTTTATATGAGACAAACATGAGAAAACTCTAAAAGGTGAATAGAAGAAGGCAGATCAGGTAGAGGCCTCAGGATCCAAGGAACAACATGGAGGTGAGTGCCCTAGAGTTTCTATTTGCCTCATATAACTTACTCTTGGAGCAGAAGAAGCTGGCAAACAACAAACTCCAACAAACTACAGTAATTAGTAACAACAACAAACCTGAGAAGGAAGGAAAAACTGTTTTCCAGAGTTGCCACATTATATTATTTAAAATGTCTAGCTTTGAAAAAAATTATGAGACATGCAAAGAAACAAGGAATTATGACCTATACACAGGAAATAAAGTGACCGATAGAACTTGTCCCTGAGGAAGCCTAAACATTGCACTTACTAGATGAAGACCATAAATCAGCTATTTAAAAATATATTCAAAGAACTAAAAGATAGCATGTTTAAAAACTAAGGGAAATTAAGAGAATTATGTTTTATAAAATAGAGGATATCGAAAGGCAATATAAATTATAAAAATGAATCAAACAGAAATTCCAGAGTTGAAAACAAAACTAAAATGAAAAATTACTAAAGGGGATTAATAACAGATTTGAGCAGGTGGAGAAAAAAAATAAGCAAACTTAATGATAATTCAATTAAGTTTATCCACTCTGAGACATGATACAAAAAAGAATAAATAAAAATGAACAGAGTTTCACAGACTATGGACCACCATCAAGTGTACCAACATGAGCATGATGGGAGTCTTAGAAGGCAAAGAGAGAGAAAAAGGGGAAGAAAGAATGTTTCCCAAAATTGGTTAAAAACATTAATCTGTTCATCTTGGCTTTGCCCTTTCAAGTGTTTTTATTGATTTTATTGTGAACTTATGTTCATATATCTGTTGGAGTTCTTTGAGGTCTGGGTTTGTGTTCCTCCAGACAGGATTCAGATTTGCTTTTGCAAGGGACCTGGAGGAATGGCCAACCTGGACTACTTTAAAATATATTTTAAGCTTGGGTTTTGTTTTTCCAGGCCACAAGTCTAGAATAACAATTTTCAAATATTAAGTCCTAAAGAAAAAAAAAATGATTCTACATGGAATCAAAGATAAACTTTCCATGTATCCTATCCCCATTGTCTCCCTCAGCCGAATTTTTTTTTTTCCCATTTTATCCCATGTGGATTTATTTCATCCTTTGGAAGTTTCAGCTTTATTCTGGGTATCTCTTATTCTACCTCCACCTTGTGTTGGGCCAGGCTTTTATTTATGTTTTCTGTATACATGGTTCATTGAAACTCAGGGTATAAGCTGTCATGGAAAGTGCCAGATCCTGCATATTTACACTTTTATTCCATGTCTTATCTCTAAGAAATTCCTTTAATTTTTTTCTAGCACAGTCATGCAATATTTTTATTTTATCTATCCAGCACATTTAGTTGTCCTATACTGGTAGAATTTTCTATGACTTGTAGTCCACCACATTTCTCAGCTTCTTATTTTTTAAAGATATCCTGTCTCTGAACTGGGAGTTTAAATTAAAGTAAAATTAAGAGTAGGGGTGGAAGGACACGTTAGGAGTTATTGCAATAGTCTAGGCAAGAAACTGTAGTTTCAGCTGCTATGGAATTGATAGAAGTGGGGAGTAACGGATGAGTCTGAGAGATACATAAGAAAAAAATCAACACTAGTGAACTGGATGTGAAAGTTGAACAGGGAAGTGTTTAGGACAATGCCAATGTTCAGGATAATGTAAAACTTGTATAACTGGAAATATGGTAGTGCTGATCACTGAACGAAGGGACAGGTTAAGAGAGTAAATATTATGGACTCATTTTTGAACAGACTGTGCTAACTTCGAGTTGGCATACGTGGGCATGGAGTTAAGAGAAGAGGTCTGAGCTAGAGATATGAAATAATATGTCATTCTCATAAAGGTGTGACTGAAACTGGGCATGGATGATGTTGCCCAGAAAGAGGACACATAGTGGAAGAGAAGCAGGGTCAGGAACAAGCCTTGAGTACTTCAATCTCTAAAGACCAGGCGAAGGAGGATAAGCCTTCAGAGACAAAGAAGAGCAGCCAACAAGTTGGAAGGAGCCCAGGACTATGTTGTGTTTCCTTTAACTTCATTTGCTCTTATGTCTACAGTCAACCATATTGACCTTCTCACCATTTCCTACATGCTTTGCTCTTCTTATTCTCTATGCCTTCAAACATGCTATTCCTTATGCCTTATTCCATATTCATTCCTCCATCCCTTTCTGCCTTTCACTGTTGTTCCTGATGGGCTCTTACACATACTTTAAGGTCCTCCTCAAATATCACCACTCTACATAGTCCTTTTCCAACCCTTGTCCCAACCCCATCCCACGCAGGTTCATTATCCTTTTCTCCGTCCCTACTGCATGTGTTTGGTTGTATTACAATGATCCTTCTGCCATCTGACTACAATGTGTTCCCTTAATTTCAGGGTCCCTGTCTTGTATACGACTTCTTCTTCAGTGACTAGCACAACATTTGGACCATAGTTGAATCATTTGTTGAATAAAAAGACTTAAAATAGGTCTCTGGCAGGGTACAGAAAGCATTTGGGAAGAGAGAAGGCAGCCCACCAGCTGACATTAAAAAGCACTAAGGTGTTCATGCACATATAATCAAGGCAATTTGGAGCTGCTCATTGGTGTTTACAGGTATCAGTCAATACATACACACACATACTTCTCCACCTTCCCTTCCACTCTTACCCTTCAGTGACATCTTCTCTTCCTATATCCATTAAAGGCTTCCTTCTATGTTCTATTCAATCATATTTTGCCTAAATGAAATATTAAGAGATGGATAT
>NW_004443945.1:662370-664199 GCF_000243295.1 Trichechus manatus latirostris
CTGTCTGTCAGCACCCAACAGCCAAAGCACTCAGAGCCTAGACTTCCAAAATTAGCATTCCACTCTTCCTATAATTTGGCCCAAAATTTCCTCTTAATTCATTTCCCATCATTTTCCTATACAATCCTTATTTTCCTGGCAATGAACATGCCATGCGCCTTCTTAGTTCCATTACATTTTTTATGCCTTTTGTTCCACTTGGACTGCTCCCCTTCATCCCTCTGCTGTTCTACTCAAATACAACCTCTTTGATAGTTCCTTTATTGGGCATTCCAGTCAGACCTGCCATCTTTGTAACATACATGTACATATCTACCCACCAGTGTGCCTGGTAGCTCATAGCAGAGCAGAAATAAAACAAACATTAAGCCTAAGTAGACCAAGTTAGAATCTGGCTCTGTGATCTTGGGAAATTTACTTAACTTCTCTAAGACTCAATTTCCTCATCTGTTATATTTCCATCATAGGGTTTTAGAGAAAATTAAATAACATACATAAAACACCTATTCTAGTTCCTACCCATAAACCAGTTGCTGTTGAGTCAATTCCAACTCATGGTGACCCCATATGCTTCAGAGTAGAACTGCTCCACAGGGTTTTCAATGGCTGTGATCATTCAGGAATAGATCACCAGGCCTTTTTTCCAAGGAGCCTCTAGGTGGACTCCAACCATTCGGTTAGTAGCTGAGCACTTAATCATTTGCGCAGTTCAGAGATTCTGTTCCTGTCCATAATAAATGTTAATTCTAGCCCTCCTCCCCCATCCCTTATATAGAACTTATTTTGCACTGCCCTGAACGTGCTTCTCTCACTCATGATTGTGCAGGCTCCAGGAGTAACGCTATAATATTAGTATCTTTTTCTTTATCTCTCCACAGGAGACACTCAACAAACCAATGAAGAATGAAAGAATGAACAAAGACACGAGTAGACAGAAATTCCACTATTCTTTCAAGTTTGTCTGAACTGCTTTCTGGGCAGCAGGAATTGTGGTATTTTAAACAAAAACAAAAGCAAACTCAAAACAAAGGTCAAAGACCCCACTGAGTTATTTTTGTTCTGTGAGTCCCAATAACCCAAACGACTCTGTAATACCCCTGAGGGAAAAGCTGTACTTTGTAAAGGCCACCAGGAAATGCAGACCCTGTGTCTCAACTAACTTAAAACAGGTAAGAACTTTGCTCCAAACCCAGACTCTTGCAAAAGTTGACCTTTGGATTACCATTTATTAAAACTATTTTGTTTTCTGAGCTCTGATTTTGACGCAGGACTTCAAGAATTTCAGAAGTCAATTCCACTTTCTGCACCACAGTTCTTTTTAGAAAGGAAGGGGGTGGCTTTGGAGGAGAGACACCATGGTGGCTGGGGAGATTGGGAGGGTGAGATTGGACCAGATTGTCTCTAAAGATTTCTCCCAACTCTGGAGTCTGAGTCCATACAAAAGGGACAGACAAGCACCTTCCAGTGTAGGCAGCAGTATAAATTTCATACCCAGCCCCTCATTTCTCGCCAAGAATAAACCACCAAACAAATGAACACCTTGTGCTAATGCCATTCTGTGCACAAGATGTAACTCCCCAAACCTTACTTACCAAGCCTCGGCTGAGCTTCCCTTACTAATTCGAAACAGGCAAACTGGGAACGAGTTTAATGAGGTAAAGCAAGTAGAGTTGCTGCTCTCAGGAGCTGACAAGGTGCTAATTGTCAGTAAAGATTTTATCAGACCTTAGTTAGAGGCAGCATTTAACCTCTAGCTCCTGGTGGCTGCTTGCCTAGGAGAAGCGCCTTCTCCCCAACAGACTTTCTCAATGCCCAAGGCCTGCAGGAAA
>NW_004443945.1:665552-666728 GCF_000243295.1 Trichechus manatus latirostris
CAGCAGTGTTCTAAGCACCTTACACATATTAACTCATTTAATTTTGCAATAACTCTATAAAGTACATGCTACTATTATCCCCATTGAAGAGTCAGGGGAACTGAGGAACACAGAGGTGCAGGAACTCACCTTAGGCTGCACAGAGAAGATGTGGCAGATCCAGGATTCAAGCTGTGCTCTCAGCCACTGCAAGGCAAGGATGGGTCCAGGTGCTTGCTCTAGGGTCTCAGGGCTCTGTTCTTTTCCACTGCTAGGTCCTGTGTTACATTGGGCTGTCCTCACTGTCAGACAGACAGTCTTTTGTGGGGACCCATGCATGTTCTGAATGATGCCCCTTAATATTCCCAGCTGCAGAGGAAAAAGGGCTCCTTTCCCTGAATTGTTCTAACAAAAGCCGTGGGATTGGCTCTGGTCGGACCTACCTGTGCTTCATGCCCATCCCTGCACCAATCACTGGTCTGCACCAGTTGGCAGGCTGTGTCATGCAGCCACTCTAGGAGTGAGGATGAGAGTTTGGTCCTAAGAGTTTGGAGGACACTTTCTCCAGAGTAACATAACCCAGTGGAGGAGGACAACTAGCTTGGCAAAAACTAGTCTTATTGCACGCCAGGCTCTATTTTCAGGGCTTTATACATGTCAGATCATTTAACCATCACAATAACTCTATGATGTTGGGATTGCCATTGATCTCACTTTTCAAACGGGGAAACGGAGGCACCAAAAGTCTAAGCAACTTGCCCAGGGTGGCATAGGTAGTACATGGCTGAACCAGCACCGCAACCTTGGCTGCCTGGCTCTGGAAGTCTCGGCCCTTAGCAACTAGACTGACCTGCTCTTCTGAGGTCTGAGCTAAAGACACTCATTACCATGTTGGTTAGGTTCAGCTTCCTTGACTCACCTCCTTTCTCAGTGAGGAGACAAAGAAAACTTCCCGACCTGCCCCTCTGGGGGTTTCTCCAAATAAAGAATACATTCTTTCTTTACTGGTAAAAAAAATAGCAAATATCTCAAAGTAGCATTGCCAGATTTAGAGAATGAAAGTACAGGATGCCTAGCTGAATTTGATTTTCAGATAGACAATGAAAATATACACATGTATATGTGTATATCTATGTATTAATATACATAGTATCTGTATACTATACTAATATATATATACACACATATGACATGTAA
>NW_004443945.1:667928-674538 GCF_000243295.1 Trichechus manatus latirostris
TATTGGTCCAGTTGTGAGGATTTTTGTTTTCTTTATGTTGACATGTAATCCATACTGAAGGCTAAATACAGTCTTTGATCTTCATCAGTAAGTGCTTCAAGTTCTCTTAGCATTCAGCAAGCAAGGTTGTTCATCTGCATATGGAAGGTTGTTAATGAGTCTCCCTTCAATTTTGATGCCACTTTCTTTTTTATACTGTACAAATTCTCAGAATATTTGCTCAGCATACAGATTGAATAATGACGGTGAAAGGATACATCCCTAATTCACACCTTCCCTGCTTTTAAACCATGCAGTATCCCTTTGTTCTGCTCGAACTCCTGCCTCTTGGTCCATGTACAGGTTTAGCATGAGCACAATTAAGTGTTCTGGAATTCTCATTCTTTGCAAAGTTATCCATAATTTGTTATGATTCCCGGAGTTGAATGCCTTTGCAGAGTCAATAAAACAAAAATCTTTCTGGAATTCGCTGCTTTCAGCCAAGACCCATCTGACATCAGCAATGATATCTCTTTTTCCACGCCCTCTTCTGAATCCAGCTTTAATTTCTGGCAGTTCCCTGTAGATGTAGTGCTGCAACCATCTTTTTCAATTATCTTCAGCAAAATTTTACTTGCACGTGAAATTAGTGATATTGTTCGGATCACGTTTCTTTGGAATGGGCAATGTATATGGATCTCTTTCAGTGGGTAGGCCAGGTAGATGTCTTCCGAATTTCTTGGCATAGACAAGTGAGCACTTCCAGCACTGCATCCATTTGTTGAAATATTTTCATCGGTATTCTGTCAATTCCTGGAAGCTTGTTTTTCACCAGTGCCTTCAGTGTAGCTTTGACTTCTTCCTTCAATTCCATCAGTTCTTGACCATATGCTACCTCCTAAATGGTTAAATAACAACTAGTTGTTTTTGATACAGTGACTCTGTGTATTCCTTCCATCTTCTTTTGAAGGTTCTGCGTCATTCAATATTTTGCCCATAGAATTGCTCTATATTGCAACTCAAGGCTCGAATTTTTTCTTCAGCTCTTTCAGCTTGAGAAATGTCGAACATTTTCGTCGTTTTTGGTTTTCTAACTCCAAGTCTTTGCACACTTCAGTCTAATACCTTACTTTGTCTTCTCTAGCCACCCTTTGAAATCTTCTGTTCAACTCTTTTACTTCATCACCTTTGTGATAGAAATGACGCCGGAGAACTCATAATAGAATTTTGCATAACCAACAACTTATTCATTGGAAATACCCTTTTTCAGCAACATAAATGACGACTGTACCCTTGGACCTCTACAGATGGAATACATAGCAATTAAATCGACTATATCTGTGGAAAGGGATGAGGAAGAAGTTCAATTTCATCAGTTAAAACAAGGCCAACGGTGGACTTCCAAACAGACTATCAATTTCTCCCATGTAAGGTCAAGGTGAAGCTGAAGAAAATTAAAACAAATCCACGAGAGCCAAAGTACGACCTTGAGTATATCCTGCCTGAATTTAGAGACCGTCTCAAGAATAGATTTGATGTATTGAACACTAGTGACAAAGACCTGATGGTGCAGGACCAGGCAGTGTTTTGTTCTGTTGTACACAGGATCTCTGTGAGTTGGAACTGACTCGATGACACCTAACAACGACAACAACAATCAAGGATATCATAGATGAAGAAAGCAAAGGGTCATTTAAAAGACAGGAAAGAAAGTAAAGACCAAGATGGATGCCAGAAGAGGTTCTGAAACTTGACCTTGAATGTAGAACAGCTAAAGGGAATAGAAGAAATAATGATACAAAGGAGCTGAACATAAGATTTTTAAGGTCAGGTCAAGAAGACCAAGTAAAGTATTATTAAATATATATATATATATATTTATGTATGTGTGTGTGTATATATATATATATATGGAGCCATGGCAGTGCAGTGGTTAAGAACTTGCTTGCTAACCAGAAGGTTGGCAGTTCAAATCCACCAGCGGCTCCTTGGAAATATTATGGCGCAGTTCTACTCTGTGCTATAAGGTCGCTATGAGTCAGAATTGACTCGACAGCAATGGGTTTATATATATATATGTATACACATATATATATACATATATATATATATATGCACATACACACACACACACACGTGTGTTAGTATAACTTTGTCCCATGCAACATTTTATCTGACTACTCTATCAGAATATAATTTGCATCCAGAGTGACCAACTGTACTGGTTTGCCCAGGACTGAGTAGTTTCTTTTGATATGGGACTTTGAGAGCAAAAAAGCAAGAAAGTCTGGGCAAACCTGAATAGTTGGTCACACTGCACCTAACTCAGCTGTCCCTGAACAAGGAAACTTCCAGAATTAACAGGTCTCTAACTCTTCCCTGTAGTCAGCCCCTCAGCTGACTTCTGTCATCACACCTTTATATTTGGAGAGCTCCTTTGGGGAGCATACACACCTACAAATCGCATGGTTCCTTGTTGCCTAGTTCCTCATCTAATTAACTCCTCAAGGTCTCACCCTGACACCTTCAAAGTGAGCTGACATGCTGACTGTACAAGGGAGAGAGGCCATTTTTTTCTTCCCCACCTTTCTTAGTACCTCTGATGGTCTCCTCACCCTTCTACAGGACCTCAGCGCATGAGGCATGCTGGAGTCTACCAACAGGCATAGGCCCCACCACAAGAGTCTTCTAAATCCCCCTTATCAACAGTGCCTGGAGCCCCAAGAAGCAGAGGTGGGGGTTGTGGTGAGCATGGAGTCTCACATGGGAAACCTCCTATTAGTTTCCCATTACATATCTGGGCTGCCATAGCCCAGAACATTCCGAAGCTGAAGATTCCTGTTCAGTCTTACTTATCTTGGCTGGCTTCCTACCTGAAGCTTAGAGACCATGGCGCATGCAAGGCTGGAAAAAGGAGATAGCACTGTCCGTGGGGAAGCTGCTCAATTGAAAAAAGGCAAAAATGGAGGCACCATGGCCATCACATATTACAACGGCATTCAGATATAGAAAGTCACCCCACCCAACCAATCCTTTAAGGACAACCTCTTATCTAGTATGTAGCATGGAACTTTGATCTCTCTTATTCAATCAATCAGTTAAGCAATCAACGAAGCAAACATTGATTCATTTACACTAGGGCTTTCTGAGCTGAGCTGGCACATGTTTCAGAATGAGCTGGTCATTGGGCTCTAAAATCCTTTCACATCTTCCCTTGAACCTCCTTCCTTCCTCTCTCTACTCCAGGAACCCCTGTTTTCCCTAAACCTAGCTCAAGAAAGCAAAGCTGCAGCAAGTAGGTCCCTTTGTACATATTTGCATAACCTAGCATTTTCCCACTCAAATATAAGCTCTATGACAGCAGAAACAGTCTTCTTGCCACTGTTTTCTCCAAGGCTGAGAAGTGTGTCTGGCACAGAAGAGTGGCAGTATGTAGAAAGGTTAAAAACACAGACTCTGGAGACAAAATTGCTTGGGTTAAAATCGCAGCTCTTCCATCACTAACTGTGTGACACAAACATGTAACTCACCTTTTCATTGCTCGAGTTTCCCCATCTTTTGATGGGGATAGGATAGTACCTATTTCTTAGGGCCATTTTGTGGACTGAGTCAATCTATACAAATCAGTTAGAAATAGGATCCTAATTAAAACCAGTTGAATGAATGTATTTTCTTGGTTCCTTCTCTGTACCAGGTAGAGGAGTGTTGAGGATGAAGAAAACATATTCCTTACCTCCAAAGATTTGAAGCTGGTGATTCCAGATGGGTAAACGACAGAATGAAGTAAATAACTTACAGGGGGCAATAGTGGTTCAGTGGTAGAATACTTGCCTTCCTGGTCAGTGAAACTCATGTGCAGCCACTACCCATGTATCAGTAGAGGTTGCATGTTGCTATGACGCCGAACAGCGTTTCAGCAGAGCATCCAGACTAAGACAAACTAGGAAGAAAGGCCTGATGATCTACTTCTGAAAATCAGCCAATGAAAACTCTATGGATCACAATGGTCAAATCGGCAACCAATCATTGGGATGGCACAGAGCCGAGTAGCATTCATTTTTTGTGTGTGGGGGCCCCCATGAGTCAGGGCTGATTCAATGGCAGCTAACAGCAGTAACAAAGTGCCTTAAAAAAATTACATACCTGGTTCTGTGGAAAGGCACAGGAAGAATCACCTAAATTTGCCCAGGTGAGTCAGGTAAGGCTTCACAGTGTAGTTGTAACAAGAAATGAACCTCAAGAGAACAGAAGGAACTGGCAAGGTTTCTATAGACTAAATACCAGCCATAGACTGAACCAAGCACCCAGAGGTGCTAGCTCAGGTCAGGAAGACTCTCAGGCTAGAGAAAGTTGTAGAGGTGCCCCATATGCAATGGAATGAGGAATGATCCTGCTCAGCTGGGGTGCCACCTCTATGTCACCTTGGTAACAGGCATTCATCCGTTCCTTTAAGTTCCATATTTTAGGAAACTTGATCACACACGAGGATCAAGCCGTATGAGTCTGGAGAGCCAGACAAGGCCATGAGGCAGCAGGCGTGGGAGTGATAGGCTCCAGTAGACAGGGCCTCTCTTGGGACAGGTTTTGTAGAGATGTACACAGAATTTAGAATCAGACAGGCTTAGGTCTTGATGCATGAGGCAAGTTACTTCACCCTTCTGATCCTTTGAATCTTCATCTGTAAAATGGTTTCATCGTGGTAATTGTTAATCTTAAGGATTAGCAAGGTACCAGGCACTGAATAAGCCCTCAAGAAGTAAAAGCTATTATTATCCATAATTAATTCCTCATCTCTCTTCATCCGCCTTGATATTATTTGACAATATAAGCTAAAGAGGTAGGCTACTAAGGAATAAGAGCTGTTGTTTTACACTGCCTGGGTGTGAATCCAGCTCTGTGGATTAGAAATGATACCTCTTTTCTGTGCCTTGGTTTCCGTATCTGTAAAACAGGGAAAATAATGGTGCCACCCCATGGGATTGTTTGCAAAGTAATTACAATGAATATATGTATAGCACATAATATGGTGAATGCTCAGTATGTATCCTGTTGTTGTTTTTGTTGTGTGTGGTAGAGTCAATTCTGACTCATAGCAACTTTATATGACACAGTAGAACTGCCTCATAGGGTTTCCTAGGCTGTAATATTTATAGGGGCAGGTGACCAGGTCTTTTCTCCTGAGGAGCCGCTGGATAGGTCCTCACCATCAACCTTTCAGTTGGCAGCCGAGCACTTAACCATGCACCACCAGGACTCCTTCAACATATATTAGCTGCTTAAAATAATAATACTGACAAATATTAAGATTAGCATTATAGAGACTTAAGATTGCAAAGATGGCATTGTGGAAATGTTGAAGACAGGAGAATAAAGGTGCAAACTGTCCCCCGAGGTAAAAAGCTAGGAACACCTATGAATAACACAGCTAGCCTTCTCAGAGAGGGTAATCCCTAGAGTTAACACTGGACCAGCTTTCATTTTGCTTTTTACAGCAGCTGCATACCAGGATTGGAGGCCTGCTGCTGCTCCCTTCATCAGCCCAGAAGCCTCCGAGAGAGACCAGGCTCTCAGCTGACTCCTGATGCAGCAGAGTGGGGTGAAATGCTGCCAGTCCTCTGCGCTGCCTGAGATCTAGAGCCTGTGGAATTATAAAGCTACAAGATGTTGTCAAATAGATTCACTGATCCAACTCCCAGGTGGAAATGTGTTGTGTTCAAAACAGAAGCAGCTGCAAACACCAAAATACCAAGATTGGGATATTTTGTTTTGTTTTTTGGCTAAGAGAGAAAGAATTGTTTTCAGAGCTTGAACCTTGCCTTTCCACTCCCTAAATCATCAGTTCCTCTTGCTCCACTGCACCTCAGCATTTCCAACAAGCACTCAGCCATCTTCAGGATTCACCACCATGGCCAGCTCCTGTCCTCGCCTTCTCCCACCCCTCCTTGCCCAGCTCAGATAGATCTAGTTATCACCAGTCTGCACACCGCCCGGGTGAGCAGGAATATATAGCATAGTGTAAAGAGTATGGATTTCCAATCCAGGAACCCTGAGTTTGAATCTCAAATCTGCCAGTGACCAGCTGTGGGACAATGCAAGATAATTAGCCTCTCCGTGCCTCAATTTTCTTCTCTGCAAAATGTGTATGATAATAATTCCATTTCTAGTCACTACTGTTTTGTAACAATCCAGCTCAAACTTAGTGGCATAAAAAAATAGCCATTTGATTATGTTATAGATTTTGTAGGTCAGTAATTTGGAAAGGGTGCAGTGGAGACGGCTATTCTCTGTCCATGACTTCCACGGCCGTGGCTGGGAAGATGGAAGGCTGAGGGTGACTTGATGGCTGAGGGCTGGAATAGTCTGAAGATTTGCTTACTTACATATTCGGAGACCAAATTGGGAGGACTGGAAATTTACAGCCACTGACCAGAGAAGTAACATATAGCATTTCCATGAAGCTTGGCTATCTTACAGCTTGTTGGCCTCAGGGTAGTTGGAGTTCTCACATGGTGACTCAGGTCTCCAAAGGTTGAGTGTCCTCACTAACAAGGCAGAAACTGTCTTATCTTTTATGACCTAGCCTTGAAGTCATGATGTATCACCTCTGATGCAGTCTATTGGCTATAAGTAC
>NW_004443945.1:675344-677325 GCF_000243295.1 Trichechus manatus latirostris
TGCAAAATTCCCCAAAATTTAACAATCATCTCTCACATGAAGGTTCCAACACACCATTGGCACCTTCCGTCTCCACTTGACCTCCACTCATGCTTAGTATGTGCTGACAGTGAATCCCTTCCCTCTTAGCTCTGTTTATCTATACTCCCAGCATGCTCTGGGGCAAGTGCCAATGTTGTGTGTTGGAAAATAATATTATCAATGCTACATTTATAATTTGAAATTACTTAATCTTTCTGAAAGGTCCCTGGTGGCACAAACAGCTTATGCTTGACTCTTCACCTAGAGGTTGGTGGTTCAAACCCACCCAGCAGTGCTGTGGAAGAAAGGGCTGGTGATCTGCTTCCATAAAGACTACAACCAAGAAAACCCTATGGAACAGTTCTACTCTGTAACACATGGGGTCACTAAGAGTTGGAATCTGCTCTATGGCAACAGGTTTGATTTTTTTAATCTTTCTATTTCTCAAAGTCACAATAAATTTTCCTTCTTTCAGCCTGAGGGGACTTCTCAGGTCTGTCTTCCTATCCCCTGACTATCAGGGTGCAATTTATGGTAAAGCCTGTTTGGTTTCTTCCAGTTTGGCTGATAAGAGAAGTCACCTCCAAGTGGTTTGCTCTGCTTATGTAAATGTACCCATCAGCCCAAGCCTTACTTAGAGATGCTCTCAGATGCAAGTTGTTCCATTTTACATCCACGCAGGAACTCATTAAAATGGTGTTTCACTCCAGCATTCTGCTCATTACAATGGGCAGAGAAAGTTTTGCTTCTGGGAAGCACAGTTATAATGAGAGCAAAGTGTTCAGCACAAAAACAGCTTCTAATAGCTCATTAGGAAAACTGACTGGTTAGGCAGAATTGTTGTCCCCTCACTTTGACTAAAAGTCTGAAGGCCTTTCCTTCTCTGAGGGTTGGGTAAACTTATGATCCACCCCAGGCTTCTAACCAGGGCTGGCCAGTCTGGGTGGAAGCTCTTGCTTCATCCTGGAAATGCCTTGGCATGTCCTGGTGGTCAAGTGTGGTTGACAGTTTGCCCCAAGGGATAGGCTGTGGCATTCTGTAAGTGCATGCACTCTTGTGTGTTTGCTTGAACAGGAATGCAAAGAAAAGATAGAAAACAAGGAGAGAGTGAGCAAGGCAGGCGTGGTGACTACCCTTTGAGCTTAACCCAACTCTAGTGACCAAAAAAAAACCAAACCCATTGCCATCTAGTCGAGTCTGACTCATAGCGACCCTATAGGACAGAGTAGAACTGCACCGTAGGGTTTCCAAGGAGCACCTGGTGGATTTGAACTGCCAACATTTTGTTTAGCAGCTGAACTCTTAACCACTAGACCACAGGGTTTCCAGGAGCAAGATGTTATCAATTGGTGCAGAATATTGAGATAACCAGTCTTTTTCTCGGCAGTTCCTCCAGTCTTTGCCTTGTAGGTATTTCCTCAATCCCTGATTAGAGACAGTGCAATTTTGGCCTCTTAACCTCAATGAAAATCATCATCATTATTATGATAATTAAAAGCATAACTTCCCTGAGTCACTGGAAAATCAAGAACGTACCAGTTCAAGGACACATAGGTTGGAACAAACATGCATTTACTCAGCTAGCTTGTGTCACCAAGTTGCAATGACTTGTAACATGATTTTATCTGTGGCTTTCAAACTTTCTATAAATATATTTTAAAACCAAGAAATCATTTCTTCAAACAAAACCTGACATGGAGCCCAGACTATAAAGCTGATAAAATTGAAGCTACCTGAGTTGAGATGAGGCAGAGAGCCCAGGGCTTTGACTACTTATTCTTCCCCACTCTAGTTCCCCATGGGGGTCCCCAGGCACCTCCTGTGATGCTCTGTGGGGCATAGATTGAAAACCACTGCCAAGGATCAAAGACCTGAATAACGTACATATCCTTTGACTCAGCAATCTTACTTCTAGGACTACAGGCAGTCTCTGGATTACAAACAAGTTCCCTTCCTAAGT
>NW_004443945.1:679235-755160 GCF_000243295.1 Trichechus manatus latirostris
CCAAAAGGTATCGTTGCTGTTAGCTGCCGTGCAGACTGATACAATCCTATGCTCAACAGAATTGGACTCACCTGATCCATAGGGATTTCACTGGCTGATTTTTGGAAGTAGATCACCAGGCCTTTCTTCCTAGCACATCTTAGTCTGGAAGCTCCATTCAGCATCGTAATAACATGCAAACCTCCACTGATAGACGAGTGGTGGCTGCGCATGAGGTGCACTGGCCAGAACTCAACCTGGGTCTCCTGCATAGAAGGCAAGAATTCCACCACGGAACCACTAACCAAACATAGTTGAGCGATCTTTTCCCTTCCCGAAAGCAAGGATCTTGGTGTTTGCAGCACGGCCTGTTTCCCTCACTGAGACTGGAAAAGCAGCACCTGCAGACTGCCTTTTCCCATACTCCAGGCTATATAACCCAAACAAAATGCATGTGCCTCTATGTGTGTGTTGGGGGTGGGAACTGCAGAGACAAGGGCTGGGGTATGCCTGGTGCTTTATTACTCTGTAGTCTGAGAATCTGACTCTCTCTACACATCCTCTACTTGTGGGACCAAAGGCAGCCATAACAACAACAACAAAAACCTAACCCACTGGCCCTTACCCTCACCTCAGCACCCGGTTTTGAAAGCACTCCCAAGTGCTCCTTAAGGTCCTACTATCTTCCTGGTAACTGCAGGTAAGGCTGCTGATTTTCCAGGTGTCCTTGTGGCCCATCAACTTCCACGCCCACTGGAAACTGGCAAGTCTCCCTGGAGCTGCTCTGAACAGAAGTAAAAAGTCCCACTCCTATTTAGTCCTCCATGTCAGGCTTCGAGAAGTCCCTGAGCAGTGGAGCTCCAGTCCCCATGTTCCTACACTTCAGAGCAACTCATTGAAACAGCTCCTTTGGCTTCCGCCCACAGCCCTTTCTATAAGGCTTGGATACCAGTGTCCAAGACAGGAGGACAGAACTCAGGTGTCCGCCAAGAGCCCCTCCCCAAGTGCCTGCTTGTTCCCTTACCCCCAAATGACCCCTTCCCCTCAAGCAAATAAACTCCCACAAGCACTCACTCACAGACCAGTAGGCTGCAAAGATACTGCTCCTTCTTCCTTCCTCTTAGCCTAGAACCTGTCCTTACTATCTCTTATTGCCTCTGTTGCCTTCCAGAGCTTTTCAAGTCATGAAAAACAGAAAGCTACTGTCTTAGTTCTCTAGTGCTCCTATAACAGAAGTACCACAAGTGGGTGGCTTTAACAAACAGAAATTTATATTCTCACAGTTTAGGATGCTAGAAGTCTAAATTCAGGGCGCCAGCTCTAAGGGAAGGCTTTCTCTCTCTGTCAGCTCTGGGGGAAGGTCCTTAGAGATTTCACGTAGTGTGACCTCTGTCTTCCCCCATCTTTGCTTGCTTGCTCTATGCCTAATCTGTTCTTTATATCTCAAAAGAGATTGATTTAAGACATGTCCTACACTAGTACTGTCTAATTATCATAACAAAGAAAACCCATTCCCAAATGGGATTATAACCACAGGAATACTGGTTAGGATTTAGAACACATATTTTGGGGGGACACAATTCGATCCAAAAAAAACCAAACTTGTTGCCATCAAGTCAATTCTGACTCATAGCGAACCTATAGAACAGAGTAGAACTGCCCCATAGCGTTTCCAAGGCTGTAATCTTTATGGAAGCAGACTGCTACATCTTTCTCCCATGCAGAGCCTGGTGAGTACCAACCATCGACTTTTCGGTTAGCAGCCAAGCACTTTAACTCCTGAGTCACCGAGCATAGAATGTCTTTATGTGATTTGTGGAGCTTTTATTTGTACTGCCCTGCTTATCCGTGGCCCACCCTGACAAGGGAGGAATGAGGGAAAGGAGTGGAACATTTATTTATGGAGGGCTTTCAATTTGCCTCTTACGTATGTGAAAGCTGGACAATGAAAAAAGAAGGCAGGCGAAAAATTGATGCATTTGAATTGTGATGTTGGCAAAGAATTTCGAATATATTGTGGGCTTCCAGAAGAATGAACAAATTAATCTCAGAAGAAATACAACTGGAATGCTCCTTAGAAGTGTGGGTGGTGAGACACTGTCTTGCCTATTAGGACACGTGGTTAGGAAAGACCAATCATTATAAAAGGACATCATTTTCGGTAGAGATTCAGTGAAAATAAGGAAAACTTCGATGAGACGGATTGACACAATAACAGCAAGGGGCTCAAACCTATCAAACATCCTGGAGGTGGCACAGGAGTGGGCAATGTTTCATTCTGTTGTACATAATGTCAGCTTGAGTCAGCCAACTCAGTGGCAGCTACCAACAACCATGGGTGCAACACGGTGCTAGATGAGGGATGTGTCGTTTTCACCTTCCCAGTGTTATGTCCTGGGTATCATTACTGCCATTTAACAGATGAGCAAGTGAGATTCAGAGAGGTTAAATAAACTACCCCAAATCATTCCATAAGTAAGTGATGAAATGGACTTGAACTTTGGCCTGTCAGGCTTCAACAAAGGGAGGATACTCCCCCATCTCTGCTAAGTGGGTATGGGATTTGAAGACCCACGTGGTAGCCTAACTCCTAAGTAAAAGCCTTACCTAACTAGTGCAACAGTATTCAATCATCTCTCCCTCGCCTGAACATCTCTGGTTATCAATCAGTTTGGTGAGTCCCCTTGAGGCATCTCGTCTAGACCAGCCTTGAATCATCCCTCAAATCATTTACAATTATTTTTCTTTCCAAGAGCTTAAGTATCATCTTTCCCCAAAGACAGCCTCCTTCCGGGCACTGGCTATACGGCTTGTTCATCTTCATACACCCCATCAACACCTAACATGATCCTCAAGGTATGTTTGTCAGTTTCATTTAATTTTCTGGATATAAATTGAAAAATATCCAGAATGGATTGTTAAAGTTTCCTACTTTGTTCTATTATGCAGTTTATTCATCTTACCATAAAATCAGTCTACAAGAAAATACTTTGGAAATTTCTTACTGTCTTTGTAGGGTGAAAAACAGCCCTGCCTGTATGCAAGAGAGCATATTACAATGTTATAGGTGAAATTACTTATAAATTACATAGCATTATTCAAGTTAAGCCATTATTATTACTAGTTCATTTACACTATTATTACAACTAATAACAGATCTGAATTAGCAGTGTTTCTCTCTTTTGGATTGTAGTAATGAGTGGCAAGAAGGTTTTGCAAACAGCAGAAAAGTGAGGTAATGGGTCTGTCTCAAAGTCTGTTATGGATTGAATTGTGTCTCACAAAAAGATAGGAAACTGTAAATATGACCTTGAATAGGGTTTTTCTTTTGTGATGTTAGTGAGGTCACACCTGAGTAGGGTGGGTCCAAAAGCTAACCCCTCCTCAGTGGTGTCATAAAAGGAAGTACTGACACAGACATAACACACACAGCAGGTAAAGACCATGTGGGGAACCCTCTACAAGGCAAGGAACACAAAGGAACGCCCTGGGCTACCAACTAGGAGGGACCTTCTCCTAGAGTTGATACCCTGATTTGGATTTCTAGCCTCCAAAACTATTAGGCAACAAATTTCTGTTCCTTACAGTCACCCACTTGTGGTATTTTATTGTTATGATTTCTGTTGTTAGCTGCCATCCAATCAGCCCCCACCATCCCCTTGATCAGTTGCCTGATTTTCAAAAGTAGATGGCCAGGCCTTTCTTCCTAGTCCATCTTAGTCTGGAAGCTCTGTGGAAACCTGTTTGGTGTCATAGCAACATGCAAGCCTCCACTAACAGACAGAACCCAGGTCTCCCAAGTGAAAGGCAAGAATTCTACCACTGAACCATCAAGCCCCTAGGAAATTAGGATATGAAGACACAGTCCCTTGAAAAACTTCAGGCCAGAGATGATTGGAGGCCTGGAGACTGAAGAGAAGGAAGGAGCTGGGTTCAAGTTAGTGATAAACCAAGAATTAAGAGTGGCATTGTTTTCAAAGGTTAGGCTTTATAAAAGAAGAAAGTAAAGTTCTAATCAGATAATAAAACAATGAGAATAACAACGAAAATCAGGGTATAAGATAGGACCTTCTATTCTGTTCATAACTCTTTGTGATTGAAGTTCTTTCTGCATCTCTCTAAGGTGAACTGATATACCAGACTCAGGGATCCTGCTGCCTCTTTTCACACATAAGCAGTCTGTTTGGGATGCCTCAGGGGCAGGAGCCAAGGTCTGGAATCATCACTGGCCCAGTTACTCATGGTGTGAGCTGAGGAACGACACTTAAAAGAACAAGCCTCTGTTTCCTTATCTGAATGATACTGATGATAATATCGAAGACATAGCGTTATTGTGAGGATCAAGTGATATAATATTTGTGGAAATACCTAACATATTTTAGGTGTATGCTAAGCTGAATCTGCCACATGTCTTCTATTGCCTGTTAGAAACCAAACCAGTTTTCATCAATTATTATAGCATGTATATTTTCTTGCATTGTTAAAAATGATTGCTCTTGGTAAACAGTATTTTAATAAATGACAACCTCAGTTATAGGATTGAACTTGAAACCACCTAACTCTCCTCAAATGTTGAACATTTAGATTTTGTCCCACTTACTGGACAACTATTACTGTGATGAGCATCATCTGTAAAATGGGAATAATATTTTATCATATCATATTGTTGTATGAATTAAACACATTCTATTGGTACAGCTCTTGAGGTTTGGGAGCATCTCTGGGTAAAAACTTTGTTTGGCCACCTATTAACCATGCCAATCTGCTTGTGCCATACTCAAGTTCAACCAGGGCCTGTGGCTGTAACTGGAATGTGATGACTTAATCTATCCAATCTCCCCATCAGCCTTTTCTCATTTTGTGACATTGGCAATGACTCCAATATATGTGTGTTGTTCTGTTGACTATCAGTGGACAAGTAACTTAGTTGCCTAGAAGATTATGATGCTGATGAGGCCAAGGTCATAAGTTTGACTGCAGTAGAAAACTTTGCTTCACAATTCCCAAGAGTTTAGAAACTCCCAGTATAAGCCATCCCTCCACTTCCCCACAAAAGTCCATGCCACCAAGAATCCCCTGCTTTGTTTCCTTGTTCTTCTGCATCACCCTAAACTTTGTCCCCATGTCTTCCCACCTGCAAATTTGTTGTCTTTATTATCAAACAGTACAGTGTAGTAGGATCATCAGGACATTAGACAGACATGGCTTCTCATCCCACCTCTGCCATTTATTAGCAATGTCCTAAGGACAATTACTAAATCTCTCAGAGCATCAATTTTCTCATTGAAAATGGAGTTAATAAAACCTATCTTGCAGGACTTCTATAAGGAGCAAGTGGGATCATGCACATAACTCTGAGTAGAGATCCTGGCACACAGTAGCAATTCCTCCTCTTCATTTCCACACCCAGTGATACTTGACACAGAAAAGACTAAAGACACTTTGACCTCATCCCTACAACTTCCCTGTTGATTCTGTTTGGTATATTGTGTCCCGAGTTTCCCTGATGGAAAATTGGCTCCGAATCATGGTATTCTATGACTAGTGATTGGGTCCGGCATAGTTGCCCGCATAGCAGCTCTGCTGCCTCCCCATCACTATCCTGTTACCTCCTCCAAGTCTAGACCCCAAGACCCTTCCCCATGGAACCCAGTTTAGAGTCACCAGCTCAATACCCTGCTCATCTAGTAATTCTTCTCTGAAGACTGAGTCCCTCTCCTATGTAGGTCTCTCTCTCTCCTCAGGCTCTAGAAATCCCCCTAAAAATCCCAGCTTTGTACCTAAACTACTGCTATCAGTGGACAGATTGATTGATCATGTTGCCTGTCTTCCAAGACTTTGAAGCATTTCCCACAGTGATTCCCTGTTACCATTCTCCATCCACCCAAGAGCCAGTCAATTATCTGAACTATTCCTGCTTGCTGTACTCTGGGACACAGTGATGTGTGTGCCATGGATCACATTACGGAACGGGGTGAGAAAATTGGGTCGATCCAGGTTAACACATTGCCCCCTGCAAACTAGCACTTCAAATGGATTGCCTGGCCGTTGATTTGAAGAGTTGGGTCTCTCATGGGTTACCGCATACCTATTGCATGACCGTTGTCTGAAGTTCCTTGAGGAAAAGGGTTATGCCTTGTTCTCAGTTGTTTCCCCATTGTATGAGGACAGAGTTAATAAGTGAATGATCACTCTAAGACATCACCCTGCAAGTCCCCCAGGAAAAGGGGTAAATATACATCCATGGCCCATAGGCCCAGTGCAATGAATACTGCTTGGGTCCCATAAAACAGTTCCTCCTGGCAGTTCCATAGTTCCCAATCCCTTTACCTTTGGTTCTTCCCTTGACTAGCTGCGTGATTTTGAGCTAGTCACATAACCTACTAGAATCTCAGTAACCTCATCCATAAAATAGGGGTCTCACTAGCTGCCCTGCTGCATGACTGTTTACGATGGTCCAATAAACTAACATCTGTTGAGTTGGTGATGGTTGCACAACATGACTGAGGTAGTAGATGTCACTGACTATTACATGTGAAAAAATGTTGAATTGGCAAATATAGTGTTATCTGTATTTTTACAACAATAAAAAACTTAACATCTGTTGAAATAAAGCACACTGTAAAGAGCTGCAAGTGACAGTAACACTACAATTCTTTGCCCTTTGGCTGCTCTGCTACTGCCCAGTTGTGTTCACACTGGTTACCCTCTCTCGTCTTTCATTAGGAGAACACCCCACAGCCTGGGACAAAGGGAAGAGAACACAACAGAAAATAGATGACAAAGAAATGATTTTCAGTCTGTTCTTGTTAACATCTCTCATACATCTCATGATGACTCATGCTTTAGTCCTACTCTACCCCTGCAAACAATTCCCTTGTTTTAATATACGCCGATCTCTGTAGGATTTTTGTTTTGCTTGTTTTTCGAGTGGATATATTTGATTAAAGCCAAGAGAGTCTCATTGGAGAAAGCTAGTGTGCCTCCCTGTCTCTGCCACCCTCCTCCCTGCACACATGTTGCTATCTCTAAATATTTTGTAAATAAATAGATTGATCCACTTGATATAGTTCTAATGATTTATGTTGTTGAGTAAACCTAAAACCAATAAAAATGGAGATCACAAGAATGAGCGTCTATTTAAAGAGAACTGATTATTTCTTAACAGTTTCCACTTACTCTTCACACTCGGTTATGCCTTTCAGTCATAATCAAAAGCTTCAGCGTGGGGGAAAGAAAATAGGCCCTTAGAGTTTACTGTCGTGTTCACACCTCCCCCTGTCTCAGCTCTTGTCCCCCACCTTCATTCGCTGCACCAGATGATGGGAAATGTTCAGCATCCACTTTAAAAAGCACAAGGAGAGGGGAAATCTACATGCTCCTCTACACCATATTGTATATCTCTGAAATATAAAATACAGAATATAGCTTATGGGAAATGGTGCAGAAGAGCCAGACCAGTCAATGCAGAGGACTGGCTCACAGCAACGCTGGAATTCTATCTGTGATCACTCAAGGACTGGCTGTTGGTGTGTCACTTACATCCCCTTCACACCCATGGTTCCCAAGCTCACTCAAAGGCCTCAGATGGCACATACCTATCACTGTTTGCCTGAAGGTTTTCTCTGGCTACTGGGACGTAGTTGGACTGGGTGAGGAGCAGGAGGGGAGTGCCAGGAGTCTAATGCCCCTGGGAGCAGCCCTCAGCTTCTGATGGCTACCGCAGCCTCCTCACCGCTTGAGTGGGAGAGGCCTGGAGCATACTCTCTGCCCTCTCCCTACAGGCATTGAGCTCCAGTCACTCACTGCAGTATCCTAGTCATCAACACACCCTGTACTGGCTTCCTTCCCTTCCCTGTCTCACTTCTCCTACCAGTGTTTCCTGGGATCACGTGCTAAATAAACTACTCACACTCACATCTCAGGACCTGCCTCTGGAGAAACCCAGTCTGAGACAATTATTTTGCCAGAATCTCTCACTCATTCTCTTTCAACACCCTGCCTCACAGGCCCAAATCCCCAGTGCCTACTCCATGGAAGACACCCTACAGAGCTCCTTCCCTCTGTGGGACCCACTCAGTGCCTATCCTCTAGGGCAGCATTGTCACATGATTCAGGCTGGCCCCACTGCCCTCTTTTCCCAAACAATTATGCATAATACCTGTCTTAGTTATCTAGTGCTGCTATAACAGAAATACCACAACTGGATGGCTTTAACGAATAGAAATTTATTTCTTTAGCCTAGTAAAGTAGGCTAAAAGCCCAAATTCAGGGCATCAGCTTCAGGGGAAGGTTTTCTTTCTCTGTTGGCTCTGGAGGAAGGTCCTTGTCCTCAATCTTCCCCTGGTAGAGGAGCTTCTCAGATGCAGGGACCCTGGGTGCACAGGATGCGCTCTGCTCCCAGTGCTGCTTTCTTGGTGGTATGAGGTCTCCAATTCTCTGCTTGCTTCCCTTTCCTTTTATCTCTTGTAAGATAAAAGGTGGTGCAGGCCACGTCCTAGGAGAACTCTCTTTACATTGGATCAGGGATATGACCTTAATAAGGGTGTTATACAGTCCCACCCTAATCCTCTTTAACGTAAAATTACAATCACAAAATGGAGGACAACCACACAATACTGGGAATCATGGCCCAGCTAAACTGATACACACATTTTGGGAGGACATAATTCAAACCATGACAATACCACTACAGCCAAGACCATGGTGAGTCAACAATCAGCATGGCTGGGCCCCCATGTCTTCAGGAGGTCACTATTATCTTATCCAGAAGAATTATTTCAAACAAAGAATTTAAAAGAGAAATGAAATGTATTTACCAGAGGGCATTGGTTTTTAGTTTTGCCTGAGACACTAATTTGGACAAGTCACTTTACCATCCCACACTTCTATTTGACCTTTGATAAAGCAAGGATAATAACTGTTTCTTGAACTTTCTCTAAAAGAGTGTGGTTTAAAAAAAAAAAAAATTCAGTCATAAGCTTGGCTCCACTCCCTAGCCACGGCTTGAATAACATACAGGAGACCCTTCAACCCCTGGAAATACGCCATCCACGTAGGTTTACGTCAATGTATTGAAGTGGAATGTGTCCACCATGCCAATGAATGACCCCTGGCTGTTTTCTTTCAATCTCAGGCATGAACACATATTTTTATCTACTGCATATGCTCTGGGGAGTCTTGTGCTTAGTGATACAGCAATATCAATAGACTCCACTGTTTTACTAAGTTTATCAAGTACTAGAATCTCTTGTAAGCAGCAGAAAATTATAAAATCTGTCCTAACACATTGAAGAGCAGCTGATGGGAAACACATTTTGATTCATACTTATAATCTTATTTAAATTCATTCACTGGCTCACACTTGGGGACTCACTGTGGGTGCACATGCTTGTCATCACTCCTGGACTCTAATCTAGGGCAGATGAGGAAGCAGCTCTGCTAATGACAAATGCACCTGCTGGCAGGCCTGCGTCCCATCATGTGAGTTACCCTCAGAGACAGATTACCCAATAAGCAAGGTACAAATGGGCTTACTTGTGCTTACTGACTAATCTGTAGTGCACAGTTTCACCTGTTTTGATGCAGTGACACCCATGTGAAATTGTGTACTACAGATTAGTCAGTAAGCACAAGTAAGCCCAAGGGTAAGTTGCTTATTGTAAGTCTGTGCGTACTTTGCTTACTGTAAGTCTGTATGTACCTGGTGTGCTGGTTAATCTGCCCCTGGTTCTCCTCATGAATGATCCATCATCCTTCACAATATGACTCATGATCATCTCTGTTTACTGGCTAACATCTAATCTCTTCAGCCCAGAACACAAGAACCTCTATGATCTGACTCCTGTATACCTTTCTGGCTTCATTTCTTGCCTCAATCTCTGTTCACTGCACGCACACACACACACACACACATTGACCTAATAATACTCAGTGATTTGTAATCCCTTAACAGATCATATTACTCTACAGCAATTTTCTTTTGCATATCTCTGCCTTATGCTTAAAATGCCCTACCTTCCCCACACATATTTTATCCATGCCTATTCATCTTTCAAAACCCTAATTAAGGGTCACCTGGTGACACAATGGTTAAGTGCTCAGCTGCTAACTAAAAGATCCATGGTTCACACCCACAGCTGCTATGATATGGCAGACTGCTTCCACAAAGATTACAGCCTTGGAAAACCTATGGGGCAGTTCTACTCTGTCCTATAGAGTTGCTATGAGTTGGAATCAACTCAGCGGTGATGGGTTTGTGATCTTGGTGAGAATTTCCCTGACTTTTCCTCTTGCCATGATAATTTTGTAATCTCTGCAGACATTTCTGATTGTTGCAACTAAGGCAAGGGAGAATTACTGGCATCTAGTGGTACAGAGGAGCCCTGGTGGCACAGTGGTTAAGAGCTTGCCCACTAACCAAAAGGTCGGCTGTTCGAATCCACCAGCTGCTCCTTGGAAACCCTATGGGGCAATTCTACTCTGTCCTATAGGGTTGCTATGAGTCAGAATCAACTAGACAGCAACAAGTCTGGTTTAGTTAGGAAAGGGCAGGGGTGTTGTTAACCATCTTACCATGCACAAGACAACCGTTCACAACAAAGGAGTGTATGGTCCAAAATGTCACTGGTGCCTAGGTTGAGAAACCCTGCTCTAGACAAAAGGAGCTAACACTCAAGCCTTCTTCTCTGGCTACTTTTACACCTGTGTTGTTGTATGCCGTCAAGTCAGTTCCAACTCATGCTGACCCTCTAGGACAGAGTAGAACAGCTCCATAGGTTTCCCAGGCAGTAATCTTTACGGGAGCAGATTTTCAGGTCTTTTCTTCCACGGAGCCACTGGGTGGGTTCAAACAGCCGACCTTTTGGTTAGTAGCTGAGCACTTTACCATTGCACCATCAGGGCTCCTTATACCTGTCTATGTCTTTATTATTACACACATCATTTGTAGTTATTTATTTACATATTTACTTCCCTCACTAGAGCAGAGATTGGCAAATGGCAGCCCAGTCTGACTTGTTGCCTATTTGCACAGCCATGAAGCCATTTTGCATATCGTCTATGGCTGCTTTTGCTCTACAGTGGCAGAGATGAGTAGTTGTGACAAAGACCATATGTAGCCTCTTGGTCCACAAAGCCTAAAATATTTACTATAAACCAGTCGCCATGCATGCAGTCGATTCTAACGTATGGCGACCCCATGTATGTCAGAGGAGAACTGTGCTCCACAGTGTTTTCACTGGCTGATTTTTGAGAAGGAGAACATCAAGCCAATCTTCCAAGATGTCTCTGAGTGGACTCAAACCTATGGCTTTTGATTAGCAGCTAAGCGCATTAACTATTTGCACCACCTAGAGACTCCAAAATATTTACTATAAGGACCTTTAAAAAACAGTTTGCTGACCCTTGCACTAGAGTATACACTTCTTCAGGGCAGGCCACTTCTTTTATATCTGACAACCAAGCATCTAGCACGCTCGCCTGCACAAAGTAGATACTGAATGAGCATTGATTGAAGTGAACTCAGAGTGGTGGTGGGCTTGCTTGTTCCAGGCCCAGCCATTCACAACCTGGCCCCACAGTGCACATCTGGCAGAGACTTTGTCAAGGTTACTGGTGGCATCTGTGACCTGACTGTGAGATAGCAAATGAACCAGGTCACACAGGCGTGATTATCATACCATCAGCTCCACTAGCTCTGTGTCCCAAATGAAGTGACCAAGTATAGTTCTCCTTCCATATGTATAGCGAACACCTACCGCAAAGCACGTTCCATCTCATATCCTTGTGTGGATACAAAGCAGCCTTTTCTGATCATGGCAATGTAAGTGTGGTCATCCTGCTTCATAATCTAGAAAATCGTGTCATGTGAACTGGTTGTGAGGTATCCTGGTATCTCAGCAACGTAGCTGGTGAAAAGAGAGAGGAATTTGGAGCTAAGAAAGAGAAAAACTGGAAAAAATAATCCAGCAACATCAGTAGTCTTTGTAAGGGCAGTTGGAGAATCCGATGCACATTAACCAAACAACATGGCCAACTTCAGCTTTGATTAGAAAGGGCCTAAGAACAGAAGAGTCCTGCTTGAGCCAAAAAGCAGGAAAGAGTTGGAATTCAGGGTTAATATAAGATTAAATGTGATAACATGGACAAAAGACAGCTTCTGGCACATAGCAGACACTCAGTAGATGCTAGTGGCAAATACTATTTTATTCCCATTTTACAGATGAGTAAACCGAGACTCAAATAGAGTAAGTTGTATGGTTTCACAGATAGTAAATGACTGTGCTGGTTTTCAAAGCCCAGGCTGATTCGACCCCAAACCATTACTATTACTCCATGAAGTCTTCGCAGTAAGGTATGCAGAGGAGTTCAGGGAGCAAAGGGCAGCGAAGGGTAGGTGGATATTGTCAACAGAGTTTGGGGTCATCATTGTGTTCACCGCAAATCTCCCAGCAGGAGTGAGACAGGTTTGAATAAGGCTCAGCCAGGGTTCAAGAAGCTTTCTAGACCCACGGAGACTAATAAAGTAGACAATAAATAAAGCAGAGTAACAAAGTAGTCCAACATGAGAGACAGAAGTAGCTCAGCAGGTATGTAGGAAGCCAGGGCCCACTGCAGGCATGAGGGAATCTGGGTCTGAGGGCAGCCAAATTAATTCTAGACCTGACTTACTGGTGGAATGAGGCTGTTGATGTTCTTTCTCCAGTCAAAAGGGATGTGGCAACTCAGTGGGCAGATTCTGAGAGTCACGGGTCTTGGTAAGTCACACCTGGGAGGGGTCAAAGTGGCTGAAGCTATTACTTTATCTATGAAGTAGAAATTGTATTTTGTATTGCCACAGTTGCTCTTCCAATCAAGCTCTTTCCAGAAGCAGATACAATCATCATCTGCTGTACTCACTAGCTTGTACAGCGATAAAATGTTCCACATTGCCAACACAGGATTTGAGGCCAAATAAATCTGGGTTCAAAACCTAGCTATGTCACTGTTACTGAGCAAGTAACTAATCTCTTAGAAGTGATGTTAAAACTGTTGTTATTGTTAGTTGCCATCACGTCAGCTCCAATTCATGGCAATCTTATGTATAACAGAATGAAACATTGCCCACTTTTGTGCTACCTTCATTATTATTAGTATGTTTGAATCCATTGTTGAAGCTACTGTGTCAATCCATCTCAATGAGAGTTTCCCTTGTTTGTGGTGACCCTTTACTTTACCAAGCATAATGTCCTTCTGTAGTGATTAGTCTTTCCTGATGATGTGTCCACAGTAAGTGAGTCGAAGTCCAGCCATCCTCACTTCTAAGGGACACTCTGGTTGTATTTCTTCTAAGACTGATTTGTTCATTTCTTCTGGCAGTCTACGGTATATTCAATATTCTTCATCCACACTGATTGTGGCAGCAACAATGGACTCAAGCATTCCAACAGTGAAGAAGATGGCACAGGACTGGGCAACATTTCATTGTTGTACAAGGAGTTGGCATGAGTCAGAACCAACTCAATGGCAGCTAACAACAACAACGATACAGTTGTTTGAAGACTAGAGCTAGAATAAAATATAGTAACTGGCATTTGGTCAGTAAGTGCTTAATAAAGAGTACCTCTTATTATTATTTTTATTGACATTCTGGTATGACTTCTAATTGTCTTGAAGGCTCAGGCCTAATACTGTTCATTTCAGATAGTCACCAGGGAGGTGACTTCACAATGGCCCATTTCTGACCACAAACATGCTTCCCTGTGAGCCTGGCTGTCAATTCACAATATTCAGCTATAAAATACAGATACATTGCTACTCAATGAACTGTTGTATCAGCTTTTAATTTTGTGTTTTCAAAATAACTATACTTCCTGCTCTTATCCATTTCTACCTCCCATTTTATGTGCTATTCTGGGCCATCTTGCCCTGACTTCCATCAGCCTAAACACTCTGAGCAGTTACAGCTCATTGGGCCTGGCTCCTCCTTAAATTTCCTGAGTTTCCAGGCCATTGGTTGGTACTGCTGCCTCCACTTTATTATATTTATGGTATTATTGTTATTATTATTCATACTTTCTTCTCAAGCACAGTTCTGCTAATGTCACTCCATCCTGATCTATGCCCTCTAAGCCATAAGAGCATGCCCCAAACCTCACCCTTCACTGCAGGAACTATAGGCATACAAGTTCCAATAAGGGACAGGAAAGTCACCGTGTGATGACCTTGCCATAAGTCTCCATTACTTAGTGCTGTCATAGCACAAATGTCACAAGCGAGTGGCTTTAAAGAACAGAACTTTATTCTCTCATTGGCATAACATAGTTTATAAAGAAAATGTTCTACATTTTACTTTGGTGAGTTGCACCTGGGGTCTTGAAAGCTTGTGAGCAGCCATCTAAGATACTTTACTGGTCCCACCCCATCTGGAGCAAGGGAGAATGAATAAAACCAGACACAAGGGAAAGATTAGTCCAAAGGACTAACGAATCACAACTATCACAGCCTCCACCGGACTGAGTCCAGCACAAACGGATGGTGTCCAGCTACCACTACCTACTGCTCTAACAAGGATCACAATAGAGGGTCTTGAACAGAGCTGGAGAAAAATGTAGAACAAAATTCTCACTCATAAAAAAAGACCAGACTTACTGATCTGACACAGACTGGAGAAATCCCGAGAGGACGGCCCGGCCCCAAACACAATTTTAACACAGTACTGAAGTCACTCCTGAGGTTCACACTTCAGCCAAAGATTAGACAGGCCCATAAAACAAAACAAGACTAAATGGGCATACCAGCCCAGGGGCAAGGACAAGAAGGCAGGAGGGGACAGGACAGCTGGTAATGGGGAACTGAAGGTCAAGAAGGGGAAAGTGTTAACATGTTGTGGGTTTGGCAACCAATGCCACAAAACAATATATGTATTAATTGTTTAATGAGAAACTAATTTGCACTGTAAACCTTCTTCTAAAGTGCAATTAAAAATATTTCTCATTGAAGAGTAAAGAAAAAAAGAAAGAAAAATTTATTCTCTCAATGTTTAGGAGGCTAGAAGTCCCAGTTCAGGGTGTTGCTCTAAGAGGAGATGCTTCCCGGTCTAGTTCAGCTTCTAGTAGCTGCCAGCTTTCCTTGTAGCTGCATCTGTCTCCCTTATTTGTCTTCTTTTTCTCCCTGTGTGTGTCTCATGTCCATTCTATCCTTTTTATAATCAGAAGTTATGAGATTTAGAGCCCACCCTACTCAGGTAAATGTCCCTAGGTACTGAAGTCACTCCTGAGGTTCACCCTTCAGCCAAATATTAGGCAGGCCCATAAAACAAAACAAGACTAAATGGGCATACCAGCCCAGGGGCAAGGACGAGAAGGCAGGAGGGGACAGGACAGCTGGTAATGGTTTGTGCTTGTCTATTAACCTAAATGTTGGCAGTTTGAATGCGCTCAGCAACACTACGGCAGAAAGGCCTGGTAATCTGCTTCTGTAAAAATTACAGCCAAGAAAACCCTATGGAATAGTTCTGCTCTGTAACACATAGGGTCTCCCTGAGTTGGACTCAATGGACGGCAAGGGTTTGGTGGTTTTTGGTCTACTTGGGTATGGACTCATTAACATAACACAAAGCTCTATTTCTAAACAGGATCATATTTCCAGATATGAATGCCAGGATTTCAATACACATTTTTGGGAGGCACAACTTAATCTATAACAGCACATGTCAACTTTTCTTTAAAAATGTGGCTAGGTAAGCAGGTTTTCCTCTTGCAGCCTTTGTATCTCATCCCTGGTCAGGCTCAAGGAGACCAGGAAAATCTGGCTTGGAACAAGCCAAGATTCTATGACTTCTGCCAAGTCCTACTCATGCAGGACTGCTTTTTTCTTACCTATCGACTGGGAAACAGCCTCAGTATGGACACAGCAGTCTTTTATAATCATCAGTATTCCTTGGAGACAATAGCATCCACTCTCATTGGTCCCTAATATAGTGCCAAGGTGTTTTATTAGTCAATTTCATTGACATCTTTAGGTCTTCTATTGCTTTTACGTTTCAAGTTCGCCTCTGCTGATGCACCGTCACTCCTCCCATGGCCCCTTTGATGCGTAAAACAAGACATCCACACAGCTGGGAAATTACCCTTCATCCTAGATAATCCACCTCTCCAGAAAAAACATCACAGTCTACCAATGAATATAAACATAAATCCCTGTAATCCCACCAGGACCCCATGCCCTTCACTTTGCCCTGGCCCCAGGATGTCAATGACTCCATTCTCTAACAACTCAATCTCCCTTGTCTGACCCCTGCTTCCAAGCCTCCACATGGCCTTCCAACCAAACACCTTCTCTGACTAGAAGAAGCTGAAATATGGTACCCTGCAAGACAGCAAGAGGCAACAACACCAGAAGGAGGCATCTGAACCATCCCCGGGCCTCCTGACCCCCAAGCCTGAGTATTCCTCGTTAGAGCCTAACTTTGTCTTCTTACCTCTTCTCCTTGGATTTATGGTCTCTCACCGGCCTGTCCTGATAGAGCAAAATAAGGAGGAGGCAAGAAGTTAAGGGTCAATCTTCCTCAATGAAAAATAAACAAAATAAACTTCTCTCAGGAAGGAACAAAACCATCAGTCATGCAGAATGGCCAGTGCAGTTTTGACCAGAGGCTAAAATTGTATTACATAAACTAAAAGTTTCCAAGTCCACTCATGGTCCAAAAACTCAACTCTTTTTTATTTTGTAACAGCAATTCCTTTGTGTGTGTGTGTGTGTGTGTGTGTGTGTGTGTGTGTGTGTGATTCATGCAAGAAACCAATGGGAAGGGCCTGGAGACAAGGGCCCACAGCCTAAGATGCCGGGCCACTGTCCTGAGCTTGGGTGTTGAACAAGGTAAAATTGGAGCTCAGCAGAACTTAGAGTGTTTCTGGTGACATGGAGCCTTAGGCGAGGGACTCAGATTAGAATGCAATAGCTCTTAATAGGTGCAACTGGTGAACAGGCTTTTCACATGGAGAGGCCCGGAATTATGGTAAATCTAGCAGATACACCCCAGACTCCTGATTCCAAATTCAGTTTTAGAGATTTCAGGCATCATCCGTGAATGTTCACTTAGTATCACAGATGAAACTGCAGTTTGCAGATCAAGTGTCTCTTTGTCTTTGAAGGTCTGCTGATGCCAATATATTCTACCCATCTCCCTTCTAGATTTGAAATTAATGGAGTAATGGAAACAAGGACCCAGATGAGGCTCAAAGAATAGTTGCAGCTTTATTACTACAAAATAAAGAACTTTAGATGCAGCCTCGAGTTGCTTTGGCTTAGAAGACCTAAAGGAACCCCTTTTCCTGGCTCCCTCCCTGGCCCAGTATGACCTGCAGGGGCCCATCTGGGGGAAACCCTGGTCTAAAGGAAGCTCTGAGCACATGGTCCCAGTGAGGAACACAGAACTCTCAGTCTGCTCTGTGCCCATGGAGCATGAGAAAGGAAAGGAAGGCAGGTCCGAGAGTGAGCCTTCGGGTCTGCATGTCAGTCCACATTAACTGAGTGTGATGAGCGTGAGCAGAAAGTGAGAGTTGGCTCTGCAGCCATGCAGGCAGGGAGGGAAAGAGTCAGGGACCCAGGCTGCCATGAGCAGGGACCAATCCCAGACCCCATCGCTGGAGAAGCCACACCTTCCTTCCCCAAACCTACCACCCCCAGGATTTAACACTCCTTCTAAATTCAGTGCTCATGACCTTTATTTCTACTTACTTCTCAAGGTCTTAAAGAATTCCTATCAAGCTTCAGTTCTTCATATAAATAGTGGTAATTATTTTAACAACTATCATTACTGAACAAGTACCAGGTACTCTCTTAAGTACTTCACCTAATGTATTTCAGTAAAAGGGTGTCCCTGCATGGCACAAATGTTTAAGTGCTCAGCTACTAGCCAAAAGGCTGGTGGATTGAACCATCCTAGAGACACCCCGGAAGACAGGCTTGGTGATCTGCTTCTGAAAGGTCACAAACTTGAAAACCCTATGAAGCAGTTCTACGCTGCACACATGGGGTCACCAGGAGTCAGAATTGACTGACGGCAACCACTACCACCACCACCAACAACAACAACAACAGCAACAACATTTTATTAAAACCTCACAACAACAATGACAACAAAGTAGATATTATGATTATCCCATTTTACAGATTGAGAAACCAGGCTCTAAGATAGTAGTGAACTTGTCCTACATCATGCAGCTAGTATGTGCTACGGCTGAGATTACAGCCCAAGTCTGTTGGATTTACTTTAGGCCATGGCGCGACTGTCTCAGAACTGTACCATGGGGAAAGTGGATATTCTGTTCAACAACAGTTTTCGTGGTCAAGAAAGTATAAGGGAAGTTGCATATTTCATCACCTCTATATTTGCAGAGAAGGCAATGGTGGTTCCTTGGTAGAATTCTCACCTTCCATGAGGAACACTGGGGTTGGATTCCCAGCCAATGCACCTCATACGCAGCCTCCACCCATCTGTCAGTGGAGGCTTGCAGGTAGCTATGATGCTGAACAAGTCTCAGTGGAGCTGCCAGACTAAGATGGACTAGAAAGAAAGGCCTGGTGATCTACTTCTGAAAATTAGCCAGTGAAAACCCTATGGATCACAATGGTCCAATCCACAACCAATCCTAGGGATAGTGCAGGACCAGGCAGCATGTTGTGCACGGAGCTGCCATGATCAGGGCCAACTCAACGGCAGCTAACAATAACAACAATATTTGAAGAAGACCAATTAAAATATTAAGGAGGCTAGTGGTTCACAGAACATAGTCTGGGAAACTCTGACCTTCAAAATACTGACTCAACCTAGCTAGGCTACAAAGGGGAAAAAGCAGAGTCTGTGTTTACTCTGCATAATCAACAGGGGATGAGAGCAACCACCATTTACTGGAGCCTTAATTTGTATTGGTAGCACTTTATAAATATTAATTAATTCTCACAATTATTCCAGCTTAAACATTATTACTTCCAGTTTACAGGTAAGGAAACTGAGGATGGCTCAAAGAATTTAATAACTTGCTGAGCATTATAGAGCTAATAAGTGGTATGGCCTAGACCTTAACCCCTTTCTTGTGCCCCTTAAGCCTATCTCCACCCACAATATCTTACTGCCTTCTCATTGGGAGCTTCTTAACTGTGGTCATTTGGATGGTTGAAACCGAGTCTTGTGAAGATGTGGTATACTCAAACAGTTACTTACACATTTAAGGATGGCCCTGGAACATATGAACTTGGAGTTGTTGGAATGGAAGATATTTGCAGCCAGAGAGCCACCAAAGGTCAGAAAAAAAGTGCCATCAAATGCCCCCAAATGTTAATATACCTGACGCTCACCTCTGCTTTGTTCTTGATGGCTCCTATAAACATTACACTATCCCAAGAAGGAATATTTTTCCACAAGTAGATTCCCATGTTTTAGACATAAGGAAATCGTTTTCAAGTACTCTTTGATTCCTGTGCTGAATCTTTGGACAAATTGTGAGGCAGGGGGATTGAGGTTTATAGTGTTAGGAAGTGTAATTGCTAAGCTCTGTCATAAATGCGTTAAGGGTGTTTACAAAAAACATAATTTCCATTTCCAGGTCTTGTTCTCTTTCCCTACTCTTCTCCCTTCACCTTTCCAGAGCTCCCACACAACACCCTAGTTTCTTGATTTTTTATTAACCAAAACCAAACCCGTTGCTGTCTTGTCAATTCCAACTCATAGTGACCCTATAAGACAGAGTAGAATTGCCCTATAGAGTTTCCAAGGCTGCAATCTTCATGGAAGCAAACTGTCACATCTTTCTCCTGTGGAGTCGCTAGTGGGTTCGAACCGCCAACCTTTTGATTAGCAGCAGAGTGCTTAACCACTGCGCCACCAGGGCTCCTTTGATTTTTATTACCAATCTGTATCTTCCCGAATTTCTGTAGGCTCTTCTAGGGTTGTATCTGAAGACCTAAATAAATGGCTATTTTGTTCTAGTTAGGGCAATAAGCCTCATTCCATTCTACAAACATTTATGAATATTTGTAGGAAACAGGCAAAGTGCTAGGCATGGGGGTGTATCAACCACAGTCTGACCAGGAAAACAGAAACTACTCTGAGCATTTGAAAGGAGGGAATCGATTTCACACACAGGTGATGGAAGACCTGAGAAGTCAGCAGAGACTGTGAGGCAGCCCAGAGATTTGCCAACAGCAGGAGACCATCGCCATCCACGGCTGAGGGGACAAAGGTGGGGTTGAGGAGCCCAGGGACTGGGGCCACAGGGGAGAAGCTGAAACCACAGCAGGCTGGTTCAGCGACAGCTGGAGCCACTGCCAGAAATGCCATCAGAGCAGAGAGCGAGGAGCAGGAGAAGACTCCCAGTCTGCAGAGCTAATAAATGGTGGAAGCCAGTTGTATTTGAACTCACTACTGCCTGCCTCCAAAGCCAAACCACCCCACTCTACCTTCTCACTCATTGTATTCTTTGAGGCTAGTCCCTTAAAATATCTGAATTTCCGTAAAAGGAGGATGATCTACATCGACTTTGCCTCCTGTCACAAATTGGTTGGAATTCTCAAAGTAGGTAACATAAGTGGAAATGTTTTGAAAACGGGAAGACTCACTCACTATATATGGTATTATTTCCACTTCTGCTTCTAGCAGGCTCTGTCTGCTAGATAAGACTCTCCATGTGGAACTGAGCTACTATTTTTGGCCTATCAAGCTGTTTTCGTTTTCCACCAGCATGCATGCTCCATTTGGGTAATGGCAACAGATGTGACAATGGGAACAAAACTCCTACCAGCCATGCTCTAACCCAAACATCCCAAAAGCTGCTTCCAGCAGTCATCCCCCACCCCTCTCCATCTGCGCCTGGCCAGGGAAACATGAGAACGCCAAGCTCGGCTTCACTGTCTTTTCCTAGCCTTGATCACTCCTGATAAGCCTTCTTGCTAATCACTTTCCCTTTCCACAGCTTTGAGTCCTGGTATATTGTCCATATTACATTAATAAAGGTCTACAGGGGAGAGTGATTTGACGGAGGTTAAGAAATAATTGTACAAAAATGTTTTGACATTATGTTAATGCCTGTCAGTGTATTATCTCCAATTTAAAGTTAATCACCACAATTGCATTGCAATTCCAAAAATGTAATGAAATAAGATTTGTTGAGGTATGAAAAATAAAGGAACTGAGAACCTGGAGCTAAAAGAGAAGTAAACTTCTACTTTAACTCTGTCATATTCTCCTAACAAGGGGCAAATAAATAAATGGTGATTTTTTTTTTTGTCATGTGGATCTTGGCAAAAAAAAGTGAGATTCATAATGCAGAGAAAAATAAGAAGTCTTTGTCTCTGAGAAAATGCAACCCAGTATTGAGATAAAAAGTCAAAATTTAAGTCATGTCAAAAAAAAAAAAAACCCATTGCCATCGAGTTGATTCTAACTCACAGTGACCCTATAGGACAGAGTAGAACTGCCCCATAGGGTTTCCAAGGAGTGGCTAGTGGATTCAAACTGCCAAACTTTAGGTTAGTAGCCGAATGATTAACCACTGTGCCACCAGGGCTGGTTTCTAACAATCTGAATGTTTGTCATTATGTGGACCACATTATGTGGATGACTTGAATAAATTGCTCAATGTTCTTCTAGAGTTTCGGTGTCTTGCTTGAGATCTGGCTTTATACTTCCAATGGCCTGTCAAACTTTTCTGCCTGAATGCAGGGTCATCACCTCAAAATCAAACCAAGCCTATCAATTTCCCTCAAAACCAATTCCCTACTTCTGTTGGTGGTAGCAGCACTTTCTCAGGCTCTAACACTCAGAACTTTGGGGTTATCTTTGACCTTTAAGTTTCGTGCTACCCACTCCCAGCCAGGTCTACAATTCTTTTGAGCAGCCCTTTACAAATAAAGATAATAATAACAATAACATCCATTTTGCACGTGCTTTCTGCGAGACAGGCTCCCACTACTAAGTGCTTGTCATTCATGATCTTTAAATCTCGGAACAACTTTGCAATATAGATAATGTTGTTCTTCGCTGCTGTCGAGTCAGCCCTCAACTCATGGCGACCCCATGCACAACAGAATGAAGTAATTGCTGCCTGGTCGTGCACCATTCCCATGATGAGTTGCAGATCAAACCGTTGTGATCCGTAGGGTTTTCATTGGCTGATTTTCAGAAGTAGATCACCAGGCCTTTCTTCCTAATCCATCTTAGTCTGGAAGCTCTGCTGAAGCCTGTTCAGCATCAGAACAACCTGCAAGCCTCCACTGACAGACAGGTGGTGGCTGCGCATGAGGTGTATTGGCCGGAAATCAGACCCAGGTGTCTCATAAGGAAGACGAGATTTCTACCACTCAACAACCACCGCCCCCGTAGATAGTATTAACCCTTTTTAAAAGATGAGAAAATTGAAATTCAAGGAAGTAACTGCCCGAGCCATTTGTGAGATAAGTACTGAAGCAGGGATTCAATTTCGGATATGCTTGCTTCAAAGCCAGGCAGAGCATCATAGCGTCCACCTCATAGGGCTGTGGTCAAGCTCTAACGAGCTAATTCATGTGAAGTGCCTAGAAGAGTAGCCAGCATACAGCAAGCACTCAGGAGGTGTTTGCCGGTGTTACTGTCACTTGGTCTTTCTTTTATGCCACATCCCCTCTGCCCCCCTTAATCCCAACTGCCACTATCCTTATCCTGCCTGGACATTCACTTCCTGTCTGGACAGTGACCATCCTTAGCTCTTGCACAGCCCTGGGTCCCATCTCTTTCCTCCTCCCTGGACGCAGCTGCTAGATTCATCTTCTCAAACACACTTTTGAGAAGATTATGCCGCATTCTAATTCACAGCCCTTTGACAGGTCCCCTACTTTCCTTAGGAGAAATTGAGTCTGCCATCCAAAGCCCGCTGAAATCTGCCATCTTGCCATGTGGTCACTATCTCCCTATTGGAACTCTCACCACCAGTAAAGCAGATCTGTTTCCCAGGCCAGAGTTGGCCCCTCTAAATTGCTTGCATACTTTCTCCCCCTGTGACTGCCTCTGGCCTCCACTAAGACCTAATTCAAATGACGCCTTCTCCAGAAAGCTTTCCAGAACCACCCAGGCCATCTCAGTTAACTTCCCCTGCTCTCACCTCGTATGGTGCTTCTTACTTGCCTCAAACATGTGGCATTAATCAAACGCTGCCTTGGGCTATGTGCAGCTTTTGCCCTCAACCAAAAGCAATGTGATCCAATGGGAGAAACACCAGCTTCCCTTGAAGACTGTCCGGCATTTAAATCCCAAATCTGCCACTAATTACCAGTTTAATTTGTCAAATTACTTATCGACTTGTGTACTTTCTATTTTTTAATAATTGCTTTCATTTACTAAACACTGCCTGTGTGGTTTTAAGTACCCTAAATGCATTATCTATGAGGGAGGTGCTCATTTTATCCCCACTTTAGAGACGGAGAAACTGAGGTCTAGGGGAGATAAGTAATTTGGTAATTAAGTCGAAAGGGAGGTATGTGTGAGCTGGTATTACTCTGAGATAAAAAAAAAGAGGCTTTAACTGATCTCAGAGAGCCTTTCATTTATATCTTGAAACACATTCCTTGCCATCAATATTTCAGGCTTCTGGAATCAAATGTTACTATGACTCCCTGGAATTCTCTGCCATCCTGCCACCCCATTGCCCAGCCTACCTATTCCCTTCTATTCGCAGTATGGGGAGTGGAGGAGGGAATAGATTGACACACAGTGTTTTACTGGGCTTCCCTGAGTTCATACCAGGGAGTGAGTCAAAGATCTTCAAAGTTAGAAACCAACTGCCATCGAGTCAATTCTGACTCATATCAACCCCATGCGTGTCAGAGTCCAGCTGTGCTCCACAAGGTTTTCAGTGGTTGCTTTTCAGAAGCAGATCAGCGGGTCTTTCTTCTGAGGCACCTTTGGTGAACTCAAACTTTCAGTTAGCAGTTGAGCACCTTAATCATTTGTACCACCCGGGTACTCCTCTGAGTTAGAAGGAGAGTTAGTTACAAATGTCATCCACCTCCTCTGTCGTACAGAGGCAGAAACTGAGGCTCAGACAGGGAAGCAACTGGGCCTAACACACACCCCTAATGAGATACAGTACTTTTCCACTCCCAGCCTACGCCCACTAGCCCTCCAGGCAACCTCCCATATACTCATTTGAAACTGAGGCACCTTATGCATTAAGAGAGATGTCCTTTCATCCACTTCAAATCTGTTTCATTTAATTTCATGAGGCAGGATAAATAGGAACACCCACTTGGCCTTATGGGAGCCCTTCATTACTTCATTTACCTCTACCTGGTTTCCCACCACTCCACGTCTCCATAATATAGAGCTCTAATCTTCAGCTGTCTCATTGCCAGTAAAATCCACCCTCTTGCTTTCTACCCCCACCTCATCCCTGGTGCTTCTAATCAGCTCCACTGCCCTTGGCTGGCCTTTCACCCTTTCTTTATATCCTTGAGATAAGACAGTTGGCCCCAGCTTCTGTTTTCAAAGTGAGGATGTACCACTGATTTATAGAATGGCATGATAATATTTCCGCATCTCATTCTCCATCCTCTTCACATAGTCCTGTGTCTTATCTGCAGCTGGGACCGCCACTGGCCATGGAGCAGATGTCTTCATTGAGTTACCCATAATGACACTGGCTGTAGATCTCTCTTTCTTCTCTGTTCTTTCTCTCCTGTTAACACAGACATTGCAGTTAGCTCAGAGACCATTGGTGTGTGCAGAGCGTTTAAATTACTGCCTTCCAGTAAGCATTGCCTCGCTCTGGTGTGCAATGCAGATAATTGCCTGTCAGAGAAATGCCTTAAATGCAGTGCGGGGCCCCACAGCACTTGAACCCTAGTTTAGGGGTAACTGTTTGATATGAGAGGCCACCTTGCCACTTGAGAATCTCCTGGATTTCTAGGGCAATAAGTCAGCTTTCCAAGGTGAGTCGGCACTGATTTGTTGAGCAATGGAGATTAGGGCCTGAGAAAACTGGCTCTTCTCTTTCAAGGGTGTAATTGATGCCACCAAGAGCAGGTCAGCTTGGAGGGTAGCATTTGGTCCTCTCTGAATCTTTGTAACTGAGTCCTAATGCCAACAGCTATATTCTCTGGTATTTTAGCAAAGAACTCAAGTGCGTTATCGGAATGGTAGTTTGTCTGTGCTTCATGGCCCCATCACAGAGTCTGAATCAGGGTTCTTCAGAGAAACAAAACCAGTAAGAGATTTTATGTATGTATATATAGACATACATTTGCATATATATATGTATATATGCATGTACAAAAATACATAGGAGCCATATATAAAATATATAGTATACATAAAAATATTTTCTATTTATTATTTTATTATATATAAATAATATAAAATTATAATATATAAATTTATTATATACATTATATTATATATGTGTGTATGTATGTGTGTATATATGTATATAATATAATATAGGATTATTATTATAATATCATACTCCTATATAATATAAACCCTATGGGAGCAGTTCTACTCTGTCCTATAGGGTGACTATGGGTCAGAATCAACTGGACGACACACAATAACAACAACAATATAATATAGGAGTTGCTGGGTGACACGAACAGTTTAAGTGCTCAACTATTAATCGAAAGGTTAGTAGTTCGAATTTACCCAGAGGTGCCTCGGAAGACAGGCCTGGAGATATGTTTCCAAAAGGTCACAGCCTTGAAAATCCTATGGAGCAGTTCTACTCTGAAACACAGGGGATCACCCTGAGTCGGAATCAACTCGACCACAGCTAACAATGAGAGAGAGATTACTTCCAAGGAATTGGCTTCTTTGGCGTAAGAAATCGTGGGGATTGGGAAATCTGAAATCTATGGGCAGGTCAATAAGCTGGAAGCTCTCGGTCAGGAGCTAATGCTGCAAGCATGAAGCAGAATTTCTTCTTGTTCAGGGAAACCTCAGTTTTGCTCACAAGACCTTTCAAATTATTGAATGAGGCCCACCCACATTATCCAGGACAATCTCCTTTAATTAAAGATAACTGATTGTCGACATTAGCCATATCACCAAAATACCTTCACATCAGCACCTAGAATAGTGTTTGATTGAGTAACTGGGTACTAAATCCCAGCCTAGGTGATACATAAAACTAACCATCACAGAGTCAAAGGCAGTAGCTGTCGCATGGGGGCTTCATTTTCACATCTCCACCAGCCTAAGTGAGATCCCTCTTTGCACAGCAAATGGCTGCCCCATCGCTGAGCTTTTGAATATAGCTGGCCCAGCCCTGAGCCTGGCGTTGTCCTACCCTTAAAAAACCAGCCACAATGCTGGTCCAGGGTATTTTCCCAGTACCATCCCAAACTTATTCTTAACCCAGAACCGTGGGTGTTGGATTTCCTGAATATAATCTCAACTTTACCCAGACTCATTGCTGTCAAGTCGATTCCAACTCATTGTGACCCCATAGGACCGAGTGGAACTGCCTCATAGGATTTCCAAGGCCGTAATCTTTTTGGAAGCACACTGCCACATCTTTCTCCCACAGAACGGCTAGATGGTGGGTTCAAATCGCCAGCCTTTTGGTTAGTAGCCAAAGCAGTTAACTACCACACCACCTGGGCTCCTCAATCTCAACTTTGAAATATATATTTTGGTAACATATTCAGGCTCTTGCCTCTGGACTATGGGACTTGTTATCCCACATGGCAGTACCACATGTGCCAACTATTTTGGGGACTCCTTCACTTTACTTCTATCAGCCCCAACCATGTGGACCAACCCCACTGATTGGTCAAAGCTCCTCTAGAAGACAAAAGGGATTCAGACCAAAAAAAAAAAAAAAAAGTTTATAAATGTACAAGGAAGGCTAGGAATTAGGGCAAGGCCCTAGCTGCTCAGGTGGATGAAGGCTACCTGGAAGGGAATGGAGGAAAGAATGCAGGTTTGGGGTCAAAAATCTGAATCAAATCTTGACACTGCTACCTACTCGCTGTGACCTTGAACAGGCTATTTACTCTCTCTGAGTCTTAGTTTCCCAGAGTGTTAAATAGGGATGTAAACCTATTTCATAAGTGTGGGGATATTATACTAAACACTCAACAAATGCATTTTCTCTTCTTTCAGAACAGACTATTAGGCTTCATTTCCCAGTCCTCTTTCAATCACTGAGCCAAACGGTGAGGTCGTTTCTGCAAAAACTGTTGCCTGATAAAAGCAGGTGTTCCAGGTATGTATTGCTGTGTAACAAACTATCCCACAACTTAACAACTTAAAACAATAACAGTCTTTTACTTTGCTGATGAATGTGCAATTTGGGAAGGGCTTACAGGGGTAGCCTATCTCTTTCCCTTGTGGCATCTGCTGGTGGGGGCTTGATCAGAGTTAGAGGATCCACTTCCAATATCTCTCACTCACATGGCTGGTAAGTTGGGCTGGTTGTCGACTTGGAGTTAGCTGGAACTGTCAGCGGGTCCTCTGTTCCTCTTCTCATAAGCTTCTCTTCAGGCTGTTGGACTTCCTTGCAACATGGTGGCCTAGTTCCATGAGCTAGTGTTAAGAGACAGGAAAAGAAAGCTGCCAGTTCGTTGCAGCCTGGGCCAGAAACAAACACAGTGTTACTTCTGCTATATTCTATTGGTCAAAGCAGTCACAGAGCTGGCAGTCAGTGCATGCATGTTAAAAAAAAAAAAAAAAAAAATTCTTCAAGTCTGAGGAAAGAACCACCTGAACGGATTAACAGGAAAAGAGCCTGGAGCTCATGTAGGACCAGGAATAATGCCTGTTCGCAACAGCCAAAGTGGAAAACTACATAATTCAAAGAGCATCAGATACGAAGAAATGTCTTGTCTCGCTAAATGGACATACCAGCCCGGGGTCAAGGACAAGAAGACAGGAGGAGACAGGAAAGCTGGTAACGGGGAACCCAAAGTCCAGAAGGGGAGTGTTGACATGTCGTGGGGTTGGCAACCAAGGTCACAAAATAATATATGTATTAATTCTTTAAAGAGAAACTAGTTTGCTCTGTAAACCTTCATCTAATGTACAATAAAAAAAATCAAAAGAAAGAAATATATTGTCTCAGTAGTTGGGAAAAATTAGCCCCAGATTTAATGCAAGGAGTCCCTGGATGGTGCAAATGGTTAGTGCTCTACTACTAGCCAAAAGGTCGGTGATTTGAACCCACCCAGAAGCTCCTCAGAAGACAGGCCTAGCGATCTGCTTCTAAAAGGTCACAGCCTTGAAAACCCTAGAGAGCAGTTCTACCCTGAAACACCATGAGTTGAGGGTGATTCCATGGCAACTAACAACAACGAAGTGTTTCCCTGATCCCGCTTAACAAAACTTAAAAACGAAGACCTGAACAGATCGAAGTGTTTCCAGGTAACTTAACCATGACCTAGAACAAAACTCAAAAATATTTATAGGAATGCTAAAATATCCAACGAGATGAACTGAGTACGTGACTATGGGACAGCTTCAAGTAGCCAAAAGTACACATAACTGGAGGGCCTGAAAGAGCAGATGAGGGGGAAAAATATTTTTAAGAAACAATGGCTAAAAAATTTCCAAATTTGATGAAAACTATAAACCCACATATTCAAGAATTTCAATGAACCACAAGCACAAGAAACATGAAGAAAACTACTCTAAGGCACATGGTAATCAAATTGCTTAAAGCCAGTGATTAAAAAAAAATCTTAAAAGTAACTGGAGAAAAGACACATCGTATACAAAGGAACAAAAATAAGGATAATAGATTTCTTATTGGAAATAAGACAGTGGAAGAACATCTTTAAAGTGCTGAAAGAACCCATTATATTGAATAAGTTAATGGCTTTCCCGCTTCTCTGGTCTCCCAGGGGAGAGTCCAGTGGAACATTCCTAGGTCCTTGTTGTTCTTAGAGTCTATTTTCAACTGATAGCAACCCCATATGACAGAATAGAATTGCCTTATAGGGCTTTCTAGGCTGTAATCTTTATGGAAGAAGATTGCCAAGACTTTCTCCCTTGGGGCTGCTGGGTGGGTTCAAATCGCCAACTTTTTGGGTAGCAGCCAAGCACTGTTGTGCCACTAGGGCTAGTTCCTAAGGAAGGCAAAGCTATTAGACCAAAGGAGGCTGGATTCCTGAATCACTACGTAGAAGGAACATGACGGAACTGTGACATGAATGAGAACATAAAACGTTAGTGTGATAAGCCACTAAGAGTATCATGAGGATGATTATACACCACTGCTATGGGATTAGGTGACACCATGTATGTAAAGGGACTGACACAGGATAGATGCTCAATAACTGGTAGCATGATTGGGACTGTTAATAAAGAGAGGAGAAAGCAGTGAGTCTACAAGAGATCTCAATCTGGGGTTTCTGTGAGCCTTGGGGAAGAGTCAAGCCCTGTTCTCAAGACTGGGAACATTGACAAGCTTATACTCTATTATCAAAGGCTTTGATGCCACTTGTTGTTCTTAGATGCCACTTAGGCAATTTGTGACCCCATGTGACAGAGTAGAACTACCCCACAGGGTTTTCTAGGCTGTAATCTTTATGAAGGAGATTACCAGGTCTTTCTCCCTTGGAGCCATCGGGTAGGTTCAAACCTCCAACCTTTTGGTTAGCAGCTGAGTGCTTAACCATTGAGCCACCAGGGCTCCCAGGAGGGATACATTATCAAGTAGAAAAGCAGCATACTATCATCATACCAAAACTCTCCTCCCATTCCAAAAAAGTACAATTGATTCATTTGGTTTACTCAAGTAGTCATTAAGCAGAGTAGAGAGATGACTCAAACTAAATATTTGACCCACTAGCTGGCAAGTTTCATCACAACAAACCCCAATACATAAAATCTCAGTGTTTGGCTGAGCCAAGGAGGAAATCCGATCATCTGATGTTTCCAAGCAAAATCAGTTTACAAAATTATTTTCTGTACCCCATACATCTTCTGAAATGACTCTAGACCAAATAACCAATTGATCTGGAGCCATTTTTTACCCCTATCCAAAACAGAGAGATATTTTTCACTCCTATCCAAAAGAAAAAATGTTAAATCACATGCGAATTGCAGATATAAGCATTTAAAGACTGTTTCCCTGTTTTGTTTGTGAATAATTTTTCATCTTATGAAGGAGCCAAATATCTCAGTAGGTAAAATCAATAGCAGCCACCAGAGTAGATGGAAAATTCTCCAGACTTAATATGGTTTCATGCATGGCTGTCAAAGCTGAATATCTTAAGGGAACAAAGAGTGAATTCTCTGCCTTAGAAGAGATGTATGAATTAGAGGCTTTTCTTTTTAAAACTGATCTGGTGTATAATGGTTCATTCATTCAACAAATATTTATTACGCATTTATTGTATGCCACATACTATATCAAATGTTTGGAATACATAAAAAGTAAAACTGAGGACCTATCCCAGAAGGAAGAAAGTCTAGTGAAATAGTAAGTAACATTTAAGTCTGCTTACGAAATTTCAAGCACTATTTTAAGAACATTACAAACACTAATTAATGTATTCCTCATTACACCCTATGAGGTGTTGTTAATGTGTATATTGTACAGATAAGGAGACTGAGGCACAGAGAATTTAGAGAGTGTTCCCAGTCCCACAGCTAGTTAGTTATAGCTCCAGGGTCTGATCCCAGGCAGTTTGACTTCAGAGGACACGCTTCTCTTATGCACAGGACAAGTATAGAAGTAAGGGTGAGAAGTACAAAAAAAAAAAAAAAAATCACTTGCCAGTGAGTCAATTCCAACTCATGGCAACCCTTCTGTCCCTGGGTGGTTAAGTACCTGGCTATTAACTGAAAGGTTGGCAGTTCAAATCTAGCCAGAAGAACTTTGCAAGAAAGGCCTGGTGACATACTTCCGAAAGGTCGTAGCCCTTGAAAACCCTATGAGCACAGTTCTACCCTGACGCACATGAGGTTGCCATGAGAGTGAGAATAAGCCATTGATTAAGGTATTTACCAGCTCTAGTGTTGGCCCAAAAGAGAGAGGCAACCATTTTTCTTGTATAGGTTAGTGGGAGTTCACAGGAGAGAAAAAAATGCAGAGGTTCTCACCAAACAAAAGAAGGGTAAAGATAGTTCAGACAGAGGAAACAGCACAAGCAAAGGCTTTGAGGTGGGAAACAGCAAAGTCAGAGATGAGGATGGAGGATAGCCAGGAGTTGGACCACAGTGGGTCATGGTGGTCAAGCTGAGGACTTTAGATGTGACCCATTAGACAATCAAGGTGGGGTGATACTGAGCATTGAAGTCCAGCAGCAGTCATGCCATAACCATATGTGCATTTAAGAACGATTATTGTTTTGAGGGACTTACAGCATTTCCTCCAAGAGTTCATTTGGAGAAAGTCAGTACGGATGGTAGCCAGTGAAACATGCTACGTGTTGTTCCCCGCCTGCTCTAGGTTCTTGGAGGGCAACACAGGTTCACAGATTCTCCTTGTGCTAGAAGACAGCATCATCATTTTGCAAGATGCTGTCTCCTAGATGCAGGGGTTATTTCCCCAAACAAATGCCCTTATTGTCATCTGCCCTATAACATATAGAATCTAAAGATTATAAATACTCACTTCTGTCTAGCTGATTCCAACTGATAGTGACCCTACAGGACACAGTGGAAGTGCTCCGTAGAGTTTCCAAGGCTGTAAATCTTTACGGAAACAGACTGCCACATTTTTTTCTCTGATGGAGTGGCTGGTAACTTTGAACCTCTGACCTTTCAGTTAGCAGCAGAACACCTCTGCGCCACCAGGGCTCCTAAAGATTATAAATGCATCCACTAAATAAGTCTTCTTCTAGGGGCGGAGAGCAACCTTCACAAAAACAAATCTTCCTTAGGCTGCTGATGCCCAGAATTGTTGGTGGCTGAATTGTTGTATATTTGAGCTCCCTGGACTCTTGAAAATAGCATCATTACTGGACCTGGCTTTATTTCTGTGCCCATTTCCCAGGCATCTAGAATGATGTTGTCTGTCTCAGCCAGAATGGACACGTTTGAAAGTTATTCTCAAGGTCAAATGATCCTCTGGCTGCTACTGGTCCTGTCCCCTTATCCTTGCATCCTCCTAGTGACCCTAGACTGGCCTCGTTTCCTTTCTCTTGTGAGGCAGCTATACTGCACAGTGTGCTTATTCAATACAAGCCAACTTTTGATCTCAGACCTAAAGCTCTGAGTTCTTGAATGCACATGGCTTTTGCTTAATTTATGAGGACTATGCAAGGAATAGGAATTAGGCCATTTCCCAGTGCTCCAAAATAACCCTGATACCCTCATGCCAACAAAGGATAATTTTGGACAAGTTTCTCAGAGACTAAAAATTCATTTTCCTAATATTTTCACAAAGAATTGAAGCAACAGTTTCAAACTCAATAGAGACTTTAGTTAATCTGCTAGAAATTAGCTCACCCTCTCTCTTTTTCTCTCTTTCTCGCCATCAGTAGAGACCAAGAATCTTTGTCCACAATTGCACATGTGAAAACTTTCAACTTTCTTTATTTTTCCATAGTTTAATGAATCTGTTTCAAGACCCTTTTTGCTTCATGGCAAAGACCTAATCTTTAATAATTTAGGGTAATCTGAGTCGGTTGAATCTATTCAAAATTTTCTCAGTTCAATCACGCAGTAACTTCTACTTCTTTCCTTGAGTTCAGATCTAAGTTCTAATGTGTTGATGTAGAACCTGAACTGGCTACATAATTTGTAGGGCCCAGTGCAAAACAAAAGGATCTCTGGTGGTACAAAACTTGAGCGCCCAGCTGCTAACCAAAAAGTTGACATTTCAAACTTACCTAGCAACTCAGCAGAAGAAAGATCTGGAGATCTGTTCCGGTAAAGATTACAACCAAGAAAACCCTATGGGGGAGTTCTACTCTGTTGCATGGAATCGGTATGAGTCAGAATCAACTCAACGACACCTAACAAAACAAGTGCAAAACAAAAATATGGGGCCTCTTGTTTAAAATTTAAGAATTTCACAACGACAGCAGCAGAGCATTAAACAGAGTGTGAGGTCCTTCTAAGCGTGCGTGCTGTGCCTCTTCATCAGTCACATGCCCATGGAGTCGGCCCTGTGTGGAGCCGTGGATTGAGCCAGGGGAAAGGCATCTGCTTTATGCGGCATCTGCTAAAAATTTTCAGTCCCTCCATGACTCAATCATTGGTCCAAGCTGGCATTCACTAGAATATCCTCTTCATTCCAACCACAAAACCACTCCAGGTCTGTGTCAAGGCTGAGCTGCTTTTGGCTGCATGGTGACCCATTGGGCCTTGTCATTTGTCATGTTGGCACAAGTAGAAGTCTGCAAGGATGACTCAGACCCTCTGTTATGGCATCTAAGCAACCGTCTTTATTACTTCTTTATTATACTCAGCATTTTCCCAGCTCTCCAAGCCCAAATGAGACTGAAGGACAAGCTTCATCTCTGTTTAGATCCCCAAAGCCCTCTGTGGGTTCTATCAGCTCAAATCCCCAACTTTTGGACATGCTTAGCTCAGAAGGAGCAGGGTATAGAGTCTCTTCACAGAGATCCACAGCAGTAGAGACAGGACCTGGTAGCAGAAATATCACACTGGTTCAGTAGAAAGGACTTCAACTTTAAAAGCCCAGAATTTACCTATTTAATTTTGCTATCTAAGCTCTCTAGTGGCCCTAATTCCCTGACATAGTAAATTCATTCATTCATTTGTTCATACATTGGTTCTTTCATTCAATACTATATTTATTAAATGCCTCCTAAATGTTAAGCACTTGTTTCTAGTGCTGGGAATACTATGGGACACAATGTCCTCGCAGGATATATATTCTAGATCAGGATTTAGCAAACTATGGTCTACAGACCATATCTAGATCACTGCCTGTTGTCGTCAATACTATTTTAGTGGAACACAGCCACGCCCATTCATTTACATATTGACTATGGCTGCTACAATGACAGAATTTAGTAGCTGTGACAGAGACCATATAGTCCACAAATCTAAAATATTTATTATCTGGCCCTTTTTAGAAAAAGTTTGCCAACCATTGTTCTAGTGGATGAGTGAGGCAGGCAGCAAACAGATAAAAATTACAAAATATATAAGATCAGGCAGTGATGAACTCTATTCAAAAAATTTTAAGCAAAGTTGGAGGATTGAGAATTAAGGGGTAGGTAGCTGGTATGGGGAAAGCTATTTCAGATAGAGTGGTCAGAAAAGTGTTTTCTGAGGAAGTGGCATTAGAGCCAGGACTGAAAGATGAGAAAAGGAAGCCACAGGAATATCTGAGGTAACAGTACAAATGCCCTGAGAAGGGAACTAGCTTATTTTAGGATGTCAAATTTAGGAATGGAGGAGATCCAAGGGGTAAGAAGAATTAAACATTGTATAATATATCAAGCAGCCCTGGTGGCGCAGTGGTTAAGAGCTCAGCTGTTAACCAAAAGACTGGCAGTTCAAATCCACCAGCCGCTCCTTGGAAACTCTATGGGGCAGTTCTACGCTGTCTTATAGAGTCGCTATGCATTGGAATCAACTTGACAGCAACAGGTTTGGTTTTGGGTTGGTTTATAACATATCTAAATACTATCCCATTATATGCTTTCTTTCTTTTGGCTTTTATAATGGGTAGATCTTGAGAGGTACAGATTCTAGAGTAAAGGAAAAGCCAGAAAAACAATTCTTAACGATTCTTGTACTATCATTGCTTCCTTTTCCACAACTTCCATTTATCGATAGTTTTGCCACGTCTTCTTACCTTTAGATAAATTTTGAAGAGTGGAAAATGCTAGAGAAAAGTACTGGATGGACAACGTTATCATCATGGCCATGATAAATTGACCCATTAATGAAGGACATGTCACTTCAGTTCCTGTACTCGCCACCAACATGGCTCAAAATATAAGACACTTTTTAGTGTATTGTAATGGAGAAAGAGTGGGTTTGGGTGCCCCACAAATGCTCTCCTGGCTGACAAGCAATTAACCTTCTCTGAGTCACCGTTTTCTAATCTAGAAAATGAGGGTAATAATGCCAGCCTTGGAGGATTTTTATAAAGAAGAAATGGCGTAATGCATGTGAGAGTGACTGGCTGGGTTCCTGGGTGCTTACTGGATATGAGTCTCCTACTCTCACTCTTTTTCCCTTCCTCAGTTGCCAGTGGCACAGCACAGCTTGTGTTGATTCATGACCTAACTCTGGCTTCTTTTGATCCTTTATCAGTCTGTCTAGTATCCCCAGAGGCAGGGTTGCTGCCCTCAGTGTAAGTGGAGTGTTCACATGAGAGATAAGCAGTGCCTGCTCACACCTCTCCCTGATGCCCTGGAGAAGGCAATGGATTAGCCTTTGAGTGCAAACATTTCACTTCTCCCTCCAGAGGTTTCCCTGCCTGAGCCCACTCCATCTGCTCTTAGACAACGTTAAAATCATAGGCCTGGAGCCCTGTTGGTGCAGTGGTTAAGCGCTCAGCTGCTAACCATAAAGGTCGGCAGTTCAAATTCACCAGCCTCTCCTTGGAAACCCTATGGGGCAGTTCTACTCTGTCCTAGAGGGTTGCTATGAGTTGGAATCAACTTGATGGCAACAGGTTTGGTTTTCTGGTAAAATCGTAGGTTAATTTGCTTAAGTTTCAAAAAAAACAGCCTTTTGACTGAAATTGATGAACTATTTCAAATTATTGAAGTCTTTGCTTCTTAAAGTGTGGACTCTGGACCAGAAGCAACAGAATCACCTGGGATCTTGTTAGAAATGCAGAATCTTAGGTTCTACCCCAGGCCTGCTGAACAAGAACCTTCTTTTTAACAAGATAGTTATGTGACTTGAATGCACATTAAAGTTTGAGGACCACTGGGCTAGACCATGGTTATGTATATATTATTTTACTTATTTTGTTGTTGTTGAGAATATGCACAGCAAAACATACACGAATTCAACAGTTTCTACATGTACCGTTTAGTGACATTGATTACATTCTTCTAGTGGTGTAACCATTCTCACCCTCCTTTTCTGAGTGGTTCCTCCCCCATTCACTGCCCTCTAAGATTTCTATCTAATCCTTTCAGTTGCTGTTGTCAATTTGATCTCATACAGATAGTTCTTCAAAAAGCATAATTCTCCAGGCAGAGGTGTTTTACTGGTCAAGCTAAACTATTATTTGGTTTTAAGAAGACTTCAGGGGATATTTTTGGTTTAAGGTTTAAAGATTATCTTAGGGCAATAGTTTCAGGAGTTTATCCAACCTTCATGGCTCCAGGAAGTCTGGAGTCCATGAGAATTTGAAATTCTGTTCTGCATTTCTCCCCTTTTGATCAGGATTCTTCTATGGAATCTTTGATCAAAATGTTCAGTAATGGTAGCCATGCACCATCCAGTTCTTCTCCTTTTATGGCAAAGGAGGTAGTTGTTCATGGAGGCAATTAGCTACACATTCCATATCCTCCTCCTGTTCCTGACTCTCCTTCTTCCTCTGATGTGCCAGGTAAATAGAGACCAATTGTTGTGCTTTGGATGGCTGCTTGCAAGCTTTTAAGACCCCAGGCACTACAGAATGAACTAGGAGGTATAACAAAGGCACTAGACATGCCATTAGGCCAGTTAACTGGGATTAGACCAGGAGTTCTTAATCCTAGCTTTTATACAAGTGTTTTGACCCCATTCCCAGATTTTTTTCACTATTTCACTTGGTCTGGTATCTTTTGAAATCTCCCTGGATGATTCTCATGTGAAGCCAGTGTTAAGAACCAATGGTCTAGGTCAACCCTCTTGTAAAGCTCAGCAAGAATTAAGGATCACACAGTGAATGCCTGCCAGGGTTGGCATTTGAAAACAAGGATCTAAACACTCAGTCTTACATGCATTACACTGTATCCCATTACTCCTCCCTAGAATCTTCAGATGGGTAAGGATCTATGCTCACTCATATAATGATCAGGAAATTCAGAAATTCGTCATGGCAGACAGTTCCAGAATTCACACTTTTAATTTATCCAATCTGCCCAAATCAAACTCTCAAAAAAGTGGTCCAAAAAAATTGTCACTCAATTTTATAAGGGCAGAGGATTTCATTCTTATGAATTCATGTTAATTCATATTCAAGAAAGTTGAGCATGCCAGAAAAAAATCGTAGAAGAAATATCTCCTAAAATGCTCTTTTCCATAAAAAGCAAGGAGAAAACTGACAAAAAAGTCAAAATCAACTTTTTCAGAATTATGGAAATAAATTAAAGGCTCAGAGTATTTATTGAAGAAAACTGGCTGAATCTTGGCAAAAACAATAAATTTTGTGACATTTTAATATGCCCTAGTCCTATCTCTTGCTCTCTAGCTCCATAGTAGGTGTAGAAAGTAACTGCTGAGATTCACAATGGAAGTCAGTATCCTGGCAGCTACTGCAGGGTGGCAACTGGATATTGACACGCAAGAGAAAGAATATGGATGCCTACTTCACAGCATACGCAAGAATCAACTAAAAATGAACCAAAGACCTGATACTATGAGCTATAGCTATTAAACTTTTAGAAGAAAACATAAGAGTAAATCTTTGGGACCTTGGTATAGGTAAGGATTTATTTGATACAACACCAAAAACACACACAAAAAAAGACTTTATCAAAAATAAATACTTCTATGCTACAAATACCATTAAGAAAGGGAAAAGAATGCACAGAATGGGAGAAAATATTTGCAAACGATATACTTCATATCTCATAAGGGACTTATATCCAGAATATGTGAAAATATCTCAACAGTAAAAAAGATAAATAGCCCAATTTAAAAAATGGGCATGTGACCTGAATAGACATTTTTCCAGAGAATGTATACAAATGACCAACAAGGCACATGAAAAGGTGCTCAACATGATTGATCATTAAACCAAAACCCAAACCCATTGCCATCTAGTCGATTTCAACTTGTGGCGACACTATAGGATGAGTAGAACTTCCCCCATAGGGTTTCCAAGGCTGTAATCTTTATGCAAGCAGACTGCCACACTTTCTCCTATGGAGCAACTGACCTTTCAGTTAGCAGCCGAGTGCTTAACCACTACATCACCAGGTTTCCTTGATTAATCATTAGGATCATTAATCAAAAAGACAGACAATACCAAGTGTTGGTGAAGTTGCGGAGAAATAGGAACCCTGATACACTGCTAATGGAACTGTAAAATACTGCAGCCCCTTTGGAAAATTGTCTGGTAGTTCCTCAAAAGTTTAAACATAGAAGTACCATATGACCCAGCAATTCCACTCCCAAATATACATATGCAAGAGAACAGTGTCCAAAGAAAGACTTGTTCATGAATGTTCATAGCAGCATTATTCACAACAGCCAAAAGTCTGAACAGCCAAAATGTTAATTCACTGATGGATAAACAAAATGGTATATCCATGCAATGGAATATTATTCAGCAATAAGAAGGAATAAAGTTCTGATACATGATACAACTGGGATGAACCTCAAAAATGTTATGCTAAGTGAAAGAAGTTGGGCACAATAGGCCACATATAGTACAGTTCCATTTGTATGAACTGTCTAGTATAGGCAACTCCGTGGAATCGTTAGTAGTTGCCAATGACTGAGTAGAAGTGGGAATGAATAGTGATGATTAATGGGTAGAGGGTTTGTTTTGGAGTGATAAAAATACCAGAGTTAGATAGTCGTAATGTCTGCACAACCTTGTTGACTGTATTAAAATACTGAATTGTACACTTTAAAGAGGTGTATTTATGGTATGTGAATTATATTTTTGTTTAAAAAAAAAAAAAACCAACAAAGGAAGGTTGAAAAGGAGGGCAAGGGGAAAGAAAGAAGTATAGAGGTGTAGAAAAATGTTGGATTTGATCAGGAACACTACTACTAGGAGTTCTCTGAATAAGCCTTGCTCTCTCAGACTCCTTGTGTGTTATTTCCTCTCCCAGGGATGTTCTCATCATGCTGGTCTACCCTGGCAAAGTACAACTTCAGCTCAAAATATGACTCCAATATGAAGCATTCAGGGTCCCAGAATAACAAAAACAATTTGAAAAAGAAGAACAAAACTGGAGGATGTACATTTCCCAATTTTAAAACATATTATAAAGCTACAGTAATCAAGTCTTTGTGGGACTGACATAATGATAGACAAATCGATCATTGGAAGAGAATTAAGAGTCCAGAAACAAACCCTTACATTTATAATCAATTGATTTTTGACAAGGGTGCCAAGACAACTCAGTGGAGAAAGAAGTCTTCCCCAGGCATTTAGTCCCTCATTTTCCTGGGTTGTAACAGCCCTTAGAACAATCCTCCATGGTAGTGGACCTGTATTTTCATTTTTTCTTTATCATTTGAACCACAATTTACATACAGTAAAGTGCATCAGTCTAAGTGGGGAGCTTGATGATTTTTTACATATGTATAAAGTCATGTAACTATACTTAGATCAAGACATAGAATATTTATAGCATTCTAGAAGCCTCTCTCATGCCAATTCTAAGCTAGTCCCTTCTTCAAAAATAATCACTATTCTGACTTCTATAAGCATGCATTATTTTTGGCTATTTTTGAACTTTATATCTATGAAGTCATGTAGTACATGCTTTCATGTGTGGATTCTTCATTTAACATTATGTCTGTGAAATTCATCTATGTAGTTATGTGTAGCAGTGGTTCATTCTTTTTCATTGTTGCATAGTATTCCATTGTATGTATACAACAAAATTTATTTGTCCATTTAAATATTTAGGACCCCTAGTGGCACACTGTTTAAGAGATATGGCTGCTAACTGAAAGGTCAGCAGTTCAAATTCACCAGCCTCTCCTTGGAAACCCTATGGGGCACTTCTACTTTGTGAACTATAGTGTCGATACGAGTTGGGTTTGATACAGGTTTGTATTTTTGGTTTTGGTTGTGCAATGGTTAAGCACTCAGCTGCTAAGGGGAAGATTAGCAGTTTGAACCCATCCAGCCATTCCACAGGAGAAAGACCTGGAGATCTGCTCCCACAAAGACTATAGCCTTGAAAACCCCATGGGGTGGTTCTGCTTTGTCTCACAGGGTCACTATAAGTTGAAATTGACTTAATGTCACCCAACAACAGAATAATTTAAATATTTATGCACATATAGATGTTTCCCCTGTGTGGTTATTATGAATAAAGTTTCTACGAATCTTCCTATAATGTACTTTTTGGTAGACATACACACTCATTTCTGTCAGGTATATACTCAGGAGTGGAATAGCTGGGTCATAGTCTATACTCAGGAGTGGAATAGCTGGGTCATAGTCTGTAAGTATGTTTAACTTTAGTACATACTGATAGTTTTTCAAATAGCCTGTACTGTTGTATACCCCCAGAGGTGTAAAAGCATGAAATCATGGAGCTGTGGTTTAATTGCCAGTCTGCACGCATGTCTTGCCACTACACTGCCAGCACCGTGCAGGCAAGAACTGTATTCTTTCACGTCTGTGTCCCCAGTACAGTGTCTGACATGGAGGAAATAGAAAATAATGCCAGCAATGCCCTATTCCAGGGGCAGCAACATTTTTTTCTGTAAAGTACCAGATAAGTAAATATTTGGGGTTTTCCAAGCCATATGGGCTAAGTAACAAGTACCCAACTCTGCTATTGAGGCACTGTCATGGATTGAATTGTGTCCCCCAAAAATATATGTCAACTTGGCTAGGCCATGATTCCCAGTATTGTGTGATTGTCTACCATTTTGTCATCCGATGTGATTTTCCTATATTTTGTAAATCCTACCTCTATGATGTTAATGAGGCAGATTAGAGACAGTTATGTCAATGAGCCAGGACTCAATCTACCAGATTAGGTTGTGTCTTAAGCCAATCTCTTTTGAGATATAAAAGAGAGAAGTGAGCAGAGAGACACGGGGACCTCATACCACCAAGAAAGCTACACTGGGAGCAGAGTGTGTCCTTTGGACCTGGGGTCCCTGCGCTAAGAAACTCCTAGTCCTGGGGAAGACTGATAACAAAGACCTTCCTCCAAAGCCAACAGAAAGAGAAAGTCTTTCCCTGGAGCTGAAGCCCTGAATTTGGACTTCTAGCCTTCCAGACTGTGAAAGAATAAACTTCTGTTGGTTGAAGCCATCCACTTGTGGTATTTCTGTTATAGCGGCACTAGATAACTAAGACAAGCACTAAAGCAGCCATAGGTAGTATGTAAACAAATGTGCATGGCTGTATCCCAATAAAACTTTATTTACAAGAAGTAGGTGGCACATCAGGTCTGGCCTGTAAGCCATAGTTTACCTTTCCCTGTGCTATCCAATCCTCAGTCCTGTCCCTGTCACCTCTCTCACCTCATCACTGCAGCCCTTGCTTACTCCAGGTCAGCCACACTGACCTCCTCATACCAGATCCTCTGCCTGGAATGCTCAGATATCCCCTGGGTTACAACCTCATCTCCTTCAGTTCTTTAGTCAAATGTGACCTGCTCAGTGATGCTTCCCCATCTTCCTTCCTTGGGTGAGTTTTATCCTAGCATTTAGACCATCTCATATACTATGCATTTTTGTATTCTGTGTGTCCTCAGTCTTCCTACTCCCATCCCTACCCCGACTCACACGCTAATTTGGACACACACAAACACAAGCATAAGGATAGGGATTTCAGATTTGGGATTTTTCTGTTTTTTCAGCACTGCATCCTCCAGAACCTGGACTAGTGTCTAGCACATAGTAATGCTTGATATGTTTGTTGAATGCATGAGGGCTCAGGTAGCTTCTGACCCCAGGGTCTGACTGAAGAAAACAATGCTCCCTCTAATTTGTGTGCCTGTTGTGGGTATCGTCACTTCTCACCACAGCCGTTGTGGTCATGAAGCCTGGGAGTTTCTAGCAGCAGAGACACAGGGACTGAGAAATGGATCCTGCCACAGAGTGTGCTATGGCTGAATGGGGGGAGGGGAGGCTGGCAAGTCCACCACTGCAATTAAATGCAGATTTCTGTGGGTTATTATGCGACGATATTGTACTTATATCCCAATGGAATCGCCATGCGACTTGCCAGGAAAGGCCTAAACAATTCTGTCTTTATGCTGTAATTATACAGTGCCACCGAATTATAGAAATTAGAGACGGAAAACAGTAATGCTGCTAATGAAACCTTGTTTTCATTTAAGGTCTTCATTCCAAACAGGTCAGAGTGCTTGGACTATTTCACAACAGCCACTCACCCAGCACGCCTATGACAGAGGGAGCAAGGCTGAGGGAGAGCTTTATCCCCATTTAATAGAAGGGAAAATTGAGCTTCAAGGTTAACATAACTCCTTTCAGACCACATTATGTTATTGATTGAGCAAAGTTAGGAATAACACTCAGTCTATCTACTTTGCCTCCAGGCTGTCCTGGCCTTCTGCCCCTCATCAAGGGAAAAAACCACTTGTCCTAACCCCCAAGGGAGTCCCCTGGGTGGTGCAAATGGTTAACGCACTCATCTGCTAACCAAAATGTTGGAAGAAGTTGGAGTCTACCTAAAGTCACCTCAGAAGAAAAGCCTGGCGATCTACTTCTGAAAAATCAGTCATTGAAAACCCTGTGTAGGGTAGCTCTACTCTGACACACACGGGTTCACCATGAGTCAGAATTAACTCAAGGGCAACGGCAACCATTTTGTTTATTTGTTTGTTTTTAACCCTCAAGGGCTTCTGGGAAGGAAGGTTTCAGGCTTTCAGGCTTTGAAAACCACTGCATGGTGTCCGTTTAATTATTCCTTTGTAGAGTAAGCTGTCCATTGGGAAAGCTCTTAGTTCACTGATATGATTCTTTCATCAATCCTGCAGAGCTTTAAAGCACCCAACACAGCTCAAGAAGATAGACCCATGCCAGCCTTTCTTGTACCTGCAGTTTTGGCCATGCAATCCCATATGATAGTTCATTATCTTCTCCACCTGAAGGTAGACAAGCTAGAGAAGCTTTCTGAAATGAGATGAAAATAGCATTTATCAGTCAGACACAATATTTCAGGCTTTGTGCTAAAAACTTGCAAGTATATCCTTTGTTTGGGTGCTGTTCAGACTGCATTGTTCTTCTTGTTTGTGAGATTTAGAGAAGTTCAAAAAATCATCCAATATTACTCAACTGCATAGTTGCAGAGTGGGGATTCAAACCAATAGTTTTTTTACTCCGAAGTCCATGGGCTTTCCAGATTCTTGGAGATAAATCCAGATTTCTTGGAGAAATAATTCCCAGGCAAACCACTGTCACTTTAGGAGGGGCTGTCTCTAACTCCGAAAACCACAAAAACACCAAGATAATTGTGTGACTCATCATCATCATCATCATCATCAGCTATTTACTTTTAAAGCTTTATTGAGATATAACTAACATTTCAGTTAAACACTGTATGTACCAAATAAACCATGTTTGCAAATCATACTTGGCTCTTCAGTCATCGGTTGGCACTATCTGCCCCACTTCTCACACTAACACTACCCTAAAGGATCTCGCCTTCAGGAGAATCTGCCTCATGGTGAGGGTCTTCTTAGAAGGCGTCTACCTCAGGCTGGTTTTCTCAATGATATAGGGTTGGCAAACTATGGCCTGTGGGCTAAATGTGGCCCACAGCTTGTTTTTGTAAATAAAGTTTTATTGGAACACAGCGACATTCATTTATTTATATATTATCTATGGCTACTTTCCCACCACAATAGCAGAACTCGGTAATTGTCTCGTAGACCAAATGTCTTGCAAAGTCTAAACTATTAACTCTCCATCTCTTTACAGAAAGAGTTTGCTGACATCTGCTCTAAAGCAAAAAATGTTCATAACATTGCTATTCCATGAGAATGCCCCCTGAAGTTGCGCAGTGCAGTGGTGCTGCTCGATAATCATGCCTGCTGTTTTCTCCTCGTTTTCTGGAGCTCTTCAATGAGGAAAAGAGCCTGAGAAGCAGCTTCTTATGGCAGAAACAACAGGAGTTTGAAATTACCCAACTTTGTGACCTTAAGCAAGTCACTAAACCTCTCTCAACTTCCAGATGAGAATCTCTACAACTGGGAAAGAATCCCGACCTGCAGAGTTGTCCAGAGGATGAAATTGGATTCACACGCAAATACAAATCAATGGGATATTACTCAGCCATAAAGAGAAACTAAGTCCTGAAACTAAGTCCTACGACATGGATGAACCTTGAAAACATTATGCTGAATGAAATAAGTCAGACAGAAAAGGATAAATATTGTATGATCTTACTTATATGAAATATCTAGAGTAGGCAAGGGTATACAGACAAAAGTTTATTAGTGGTTACCAGGGGCAGGCGGGAGGGAGCGGAAAAGGAGGACTTATTGCTTAGGAGACAGTGAGCTTTTGTTAAGGGTGATGAAAGAATTGGGGAACAGATAAGAGCGATAGATGAACATGATGGCCATAATGAATGTCACTATACATGTGAAGAATGTTGAAATGGCAAAGGTTTTGTTACATATACATTATATTTATGGTAATTTTTTAAAGTGCTTTAACACAGTTCCTGACACATATCAGGTGTTCAATTAACATTAAATACCAAACGCATTGCAGAGGAATCAATTCTGAGTCATGGCAACCCCATGTGTTACAGACTAGAACTGCTCCCTAGGGCTTCCTTGGCTGTAATCTTTACAGAAGCAGATCACCAGATGTTTCTTCCATGGAGCCACTGAGTGGTTTCAAACCACCAACTTTTATTTTTGTAGTCAAGGGCAAACCATTTGTACCATCCAGGGACCTCTAATTAATATTAGCTGCATTTAAAAGTGCTTTTAGCACTGAAAAATTAAGGTTCTATCAAGAATCCAGTTGGATTTGAAAGCATTTTGTGTCCTACAAAAGTAAGGCTACATCAACCACCTAGATTCCACTCTTGGAAATTAAGCCCCGGAAGGCGCTTGTCAGCATCCTGACATGGCTGATGATGCTCCCAGCATAAATCTTGGCTGGCCAGCCCAAGCTCCTGCCCAAGTCTGTTCCTTACCCCACCCATCCTGGCACATCTTACCAAGAGTCAGGAGTCTATTTTAAGTGCTTCAGACTGTCTCACTTTTTTCAGTATCATGAAAATTGGCCAAATCTGTAATTTTGAAAATGAGCCTTTGGCCATCTGTCATCTTCCCTGTCACAGCCAAGGGATGTGCCACATGTTCCCTAAAACTTAATTGATAAGATATTGAGGAAGATATATCTCCTACCTGGGCCAGCACTGTGTGTGAGCTGCGCAAGGTGGGAGATAATCACAGATGGGTGGTAAATCCAAAGAACCAGAGAAGGCCACCACAAGGTCAGTCCCACTGCCCAAAACTCCCTCCTTAGACTCAACCAAGATACCAGGTACTTTGGTCCCCACTTCCTCTGTGGATGAGTTCCTGCCCTTAAATGGAGGGGCAGCCAGCAAGATCACCAGAAACAAGCTCAGTCCTAAGCCTCAGAGACCTAAGTGTCCATGTCCTCAGAGTTCTGTGAGATATTATTCTTACCTAAAAGTGACTCTGTAGTGGGTTAAATTGTGTCTTCCAAAAAGATATGTCCATGTCCTAACCCCCAGTAACTGTGAATGTGATCTTATTTGGAAATAGGGTCTTTGCAGATGTAATTAAGTTAGGAATCTTGAGGTGAGATCATCCTGGATTTAAGATGAGCCCTAAATCCAATGACTGGTGTCCTCATGAGAGAAGGGAGATTTGAGACATACAGAGACACAAGGAAGACAAAGGCAGGACCAGAGTGATGCAGTCAAGCCAAGAAACACCAGAAGTCTCCAGAAGCTGGGAAAGGCAAGGAAGGATTCTCCCCTCGAGGCTTCAGAGAAAGTGTGGCCCTGACGACACTTTCAGTTCAGACTTCTAGCCTCCAGAACTGTGAGAGAATAAATTTCTGTGGTTTTAAGCCACAAGTGTGTGGTAATGTGTTATTAGCCCCAAGAAACTAACACAGGCTTTTGGAACCAGAGAGCATTTTCCAGCAGAGGTAACTAAGCTACCCTGAGCTCCCTACAACCCTCAGTTCCTCCATCACTGATTTCTCCCAGCAATTGGTAACACTAATCTTTGTTTCCCCATGCCGAATGGCCTGCTTTATCTCACATCTGATTTTATTAAAAAAACATAACGAACCCTCATCCTAATTAAACCCCAAAGTTATTTACACCGCCTCTTCAGTGGTCCTCATTCTCAGCTCTGAACTCATCCCTTGCTTCCACAGTTGACATTCATGTACAGCTAAGAGGCTCTTGAGCCCCAAGGGGGCACAGTATCCTCAAGCTCTGGTCTCTCTTCCCTGACCCACACACCTAGGCCAGGTTAATCTCCCCTTGGCCCAGCTCAGACTGTCATTTGCCTATGCTGGCATGCACACTGGCTCCCCTTTGCCTTCGGAAAAGTGTCCTCATGCTTTGATATGATCTTCAAAACCCTCCCTTGCCTTTGCAAATTCTTCTCTCATAATCCATCACTCCATCACCAAGTAAACCAGTATTTTTTCACTTCTATGCCTTTGCCCTCAAAGTTCCCTTGGCCTGCAATTTCTAGCACTCCTCTCTTCATAATTTCAACCTACCAAAATTCTATGAACCCCTAAAAGCAGTTCAAACACTTATCTCTTCCATAAAATTCTTCCCTAGCCCCCAGGGCAGAAATTCTCTCTTCTGTACTGGTCTACCCAGCACTTGGTACCTTTTTCAGAGCTCTCTTCACATTGGTCTTTTTTGATTATCATTTTTGTGTATTTGCGTGTGTTACCTCTCCAGCTAGTTAATAAGCGCCTTCCTGATAAGGAGCTTGATCATCTTCTCATAGACAAGTATGGAGATGGTACCAGACAATGGAATGAGGATGGGCTTTGGAATCCAACAGTCCTGGATTTGAATACTATTTCTTATACACAATTATTATGAAAATTTGAGGAGGTGACTTACATATCTGGGGCTATTTCTTTATTGGGAAAATGGGAACAGTCAAGCCCAAATTGCTGTGTAGTTGTTTGGCTAAAATCACGTGTCCCTACACCAGTGGTCATAGCAGGTTTCTTCACGAAAGCCAAAACGTGGAAACAACCGAGATGTGCATCAACAGATGAGTGGCTAAGCAAGATATATCATAGCCACATAAGGGAATATTCTTCAGCCATAAGGAGAAGGGAGGTCCTGATACATGCTACAACATAGATAAACCTTGAAAACGTTATTCGTCAGACACAAAAAGACAAATACTGTTGGATTCCACTTACATGATATATTTAGAATCGTCAAGTGTCTATCCCAGTAAAAGTTTATTAGTGGTTACCAGGGGCTGGGGGGAGAGGGAAATAGGGAGTTATTTCTTAATTGGTGTTGAGTTTCTGTTTTGATAGATGAAAGATATTTAGAAATGGATAGTGGCGATGGTTGCACAACACGGTGAATGCAATTAATGTCACTGAATGATATACACTTAAACATGGTTAAAATGGCAAATATTGTATATATGTGTATATATGTATATATTTATGTGTATGTATGTGTATATATGTGTATATATATGTATATATATGTGTGTGTGTCTATAGATGTATATATAACCACAATGTTTTTTTAATTACATGTCAGGCATGAAGTACATAATTAATAATTGTTATTCTTCATCACCTTTCCTCCTTCCCCTCCTACTTAGTACATGTTCTTGCTGTTCTGGTGGAATTGGCCTGGCCTTGAGCCAGGCACCAAGTTTTCCTAGACATCCAGAGCAGTACCCTCTGTGTTCTCCTGAAGATCCCCTCTCCCATCTGTCTGAAGGTCTTGGGTCTCTTGGGATTTGGCCTAGACCATAGACTTGTCAAAGTTTGATGAATAGGCATTGGCAGGACAGTGAAATGTCTATCAGGAGGAAATTTGTTTGTTTGTTTTGATTTGATCTATAGAACCCAGATGATAATTTTATTTTGAGATAAAAACAAAAGAGCAACATTGAGAACAAGCTGTGTGATTTTACTTTAATCACATCCCTTCTGCAGCCCAAATCTTCTAGAACGCATCATTGCTGACCTATTTGCAAATCCCTTAGCCTGGCATTCAAGCCTCTCTCCCGACGTGACCTCCTCAGAGTGTGGTCTCTACTCACCTTTCCACCATCATCTCTACTGTTACCCAAAACTTAGGCCAGATTGGTCTGCATGCTTTCATTGCAAGTGCCCTACTGGATGTGGCATTAAAGGCACTATATTTGTTTCCTAGGGCTACAATGGCAAAGTGCCACAGAGTGTATAGCTTAAAACCAGAGAACTTTATTGTCTCACAGTTCTGAAGATTAAAAATTTAGATTCTCTGTGTCAGCAAGCCATGCTCTCTCTCAAGGCTCTAGGGGAATGTCCTTTCTTGCCTCTCCCAGCTTCTGATAGCCCATTCCTTAGCTTGCAGCTGCAGCATCATTTCAATATCTGTCTCCATAGTCACGTGGCTCTCTTCCCTCTGCTGTCTTTCTGTGTCTCTTCACCTCTTTTACAGAAAACCACTCAGATTGGACTAGAACCTACTCTACTGCAGTATGACCTCAAGTTAACTGATGACATCTTCAAAGACTCTATTCCAAACAAGGTCATGTTGCGGCTTCAACATATTTTTGGGGAGACACAATTCAATCCATAGTAAGTCGGTAGCATTTCAGTAGTCCAAGAGTAGCAGGCTATATATTAAGGATAGCAAACAGCATGAACAAAGGCATGGATGTCCATGGGTGATGGGTGTTTGCTCTCTGATCTCTTTTCTTCTTCCTGCTGAGCACAGCCAGCCCAGCATCTGCTGCGCTCAGAGAAGTCATTCATCTACCTGGGAGGAGAATAAACAGGAATGATCTGTTCCTTGTATTCAGCAGACAGGTTGTGAGGACCTCCTTTGGGCCAGGAGCTACATCAACACGGGCATCAGAGAGAGAATGATGTTACTTAGAACTTGGGCCCTTCTCTTGAGGGTAGCCAGAGTAACAGGGGAGACCAACACAGACAGCAGACTGAGTAGACAAGTCGATGAAAGGCAGTGGGTCTCTGGAACCAGACACAGACTTCCCCAGTCTTAGGTCTGAGGCATCTCAGCCAGGAGATATCCAAGCAGCAGTTTCTTCAACAGCTGCTGGAGGACCTCTGTGGCTGCTGGGGTAGCCGAGAATTCCTTGTTCTCTTCCGCCTTGTCTGGGTCTTCTAAATTTAAAGGGCCTACAGTGCCCATAACCAACTCCCTTCATTGACCATACTCTGGGACTGAGTACATTCTGTAGATGTGTTTCCTGGACCAGCAGCTTCAGCATCACTGGTTACCTGGGAACTAGTTAAAAATGCAAAGTCTGGAGCCTGCCCCAGACCTACTGAATCAGAAACTCTGGGGCTTGGGGACCTGTAGTTTGGGTTTTAACAAGCCCTCCAGGTGATTCTGATGCATACTAGCTTTTGGGAATTACAGTTCTAGATAAATAGTAGACTCTCAGAGGGACATGAGTGTCCGGAGATATTGGGCAATGGCCTCAACTGCCTCTTTCTGTCTGTGTTGACTTTCTTGAGAGGTCATAGAGACCCTGACATCTTTCAACTTTCCATGGTGATTATAAACCACCCTCTACTCAATCAGGTCACGACGTCTTGAATTTTCTTAAATGTATTTGACATCTCCTATGTGTGTGTGTGTGTGTGCACACACACGCGCATGTGTACACGTGTGCTCGTGTTCTTGTGAGGAGTACACTCAGGCAGATCAGGGGGATATGGAACCTGGCAGAGGTGACAGGAAAAGGATTCTTCTCCCCATAGAGAACACTCCAGCAAGTTCTCAGAAATGTCACAGGCCGAAGAGCCTGGGGATGACAGTGCTGAGCCATCTTTAAGTAAGAGTTGCCAAACGTGTGATATCCAGCTATCTGTGAGTCTGTTTATGTGTCTAGAGCCCTCATTATCCTCCTGTGCAGACGAGGGGATTGGGATTATCCTGCTCTAAGGACAAGTCTGGGATCAATTTATAACCATACAGGAGTCAGTTATAGAAGTGATCCATGCCAGCCCCCCAGCCGCTACCACAGTCTAGCCTGGCTGTCCTGCCAGGGCTCCTGCCCAAAGGGTGTTGACATAACCATATAGCATATGAAAGCACCATGTTAGGGGATGGTAATCACGGCTCCCTCTGGGCAGTGCAGTAAGAATGATATCTGAGCTGGCTTAACTGAGACAGCCGGGCCTGGAATTCAGCATGCCAGGTTCTGTTTGTGTGGAACACAGAGACCTGCCTTTTCCTTGGAAGGAGCAGACTGAGAGAGGTGTAAATGAGACTGTAATGAAACAGCTTCCTCCTTACCTTTTAGCAGCTTAGGAGAGCGAAACAGGAAACCCGTGAATTGCAGGCTGAGTGAGCAGTCGGTTCTGCTTGGTACCTACTAGCTGACAAGAGGTGAATGGAACGCAGAATACTGTGTGTCTGTATGTCTGGGAGCCTCTGGGAGCCTCCTCACCTCATGGGGAGGGGGGTGGCAACACTACAGCCCTACCACAGCCCAATGCACTTGGGAGAGAGGAATAGTAATAACAACAATGACAGTGAAGATGATGATGATGATGCGATGATGATGACAGCATCTGACACTGAGTGCCTGCACTGCGTATGCGAAAGGCTTATAAACATGAGCTCATTAAATCCTTACAAGAGCCCCCAGGAGAGAGATAGTTACTAATCTTATCTCTATTTTATGGGTAATGTTCAAAGACTTTGAGTAACTAGTCCAACGTTTGTGTTGATTCTGGGATTTAAACTTACACAGTGAACAGACACTCCATAAACACTTTTTGAGTTAGTAAATGAATGAATGAATGAATCAGTTCTACCTGGCAACTGGGATTTGTTTCAACCCTGGCACTAAGTTGTGCTGTGACCTTAGGCAAATCAGCTGCCTTCTTTGTTTTTCCATACATAATAATTCTCACCTTATCTACCCTGAAGGGCTCTGCTGAGAATCAAAGAAGATAATGGGCTGCCAGGCCTATGAAATGGCTGCCCTTCCATACTCCGTGCCTCCCAGTGGCTGCTTCATCCCTCTATCCCCTCCTCCCCATTGGCCTGAACCATCTTAACAGTTGCCTTTGAGTTGACTCTAAGTCATGGCAACCCCACCTGTTTTAGAGTAGAACTGTGCTTCATAGGGTTTTCAATGGCTGCTTTTTTGTACATAGATTGCCAGGCCTTTCTTCTGATGTGCCTCTGGGTGGATTTGAACCTCCAACCTTTCAGTTAGCATTGAAGCATGTAAATCAGTTGCACCATCCAAGGACTCTAATCAACTCCCAAACATTCTCTAAGTCTAGGCTCAAGTTTTGCCCTTCTTGAGAAGCCCTGCCTGGCCCCTGCTATGATTGCAGTGTCCCTCCCCATGCTTGTCTGCACGGCTCTATCTCACTGCACGACACTCTTGGAGTTACTCACTGGCTCTCCCACTAGTCTCTTTGATGGCAGAGATTCCACTATTCATCTTTACATTCCTATAGCCTGGTCCTATTCTTACCACATAGTAGGCTCTCAGGAAATAACTTGCTTAATTGAAGCTTTCATTAATTAATGTATGCCAAGGAAATTCCTCTACCTGGACACTGTGGTAGAACATAATGACCCAACTTAGGGAACAAGGTAAGTTAGAGAAACTTACAATGAAGTCTGCTCATTTCAGTCCCTGGCACCTGTAGTCTTACTCTTGGCTACTATTTGGGGGGATGAGAAGGAAACAAATTTGCTAGCATGGGAAAAAAAAAAAGACTTGCTTGCTGCTGGGGGTGTATGCCTATTACACTCACGTAGATCTTCCTTTAGGTAAAAGCTTCTCCACGTCAGCACTATTGACATTGTGGCCTGGATAATTATCTGTTGTGTGGGGGTGTCCTGTGCATTGTAGGATGCTTAGCAAAATCCCTGGCCTCTACCAACCAGATGCCAGTAACACCCCTCCCCGTTGTAACAATCAAAAATGTTTCCAGGCATGGCTAATATGCCTAGGGGCAAAATCATGCCCGGCTGAATGCCACTGCCATGGACATTGTTGTTTCTAACTTTGCATGGAATTTGAGTCTTTCAGTCTTTGAGTTGGATCTATGCCTCAATGGCAGTGAAGACAGGTTTGAGAGATGGTATGCAAGACATAATACAGCAAGCCTATTCCAGTGCTTCAGGGTGACCCAAAGACTGGAAAATGTTAGGGGTCCTGAGCACTCAATTAGTAATTGCTTATCTGAGGGGCAACACATTTTAGATTTAACATAAGAAGTTGTCCCAGTAGAAACGATCCCAAGCCAAAAGACCAAATGCAGACCAAGTTCAAGAATTCAAATTACCTTGGGAAAGGTGATTCAGGAGACAAAGCTACCTAGTCTCAGAGATCAGGCTCTAAGGGAGGGTTGGATGGGATTTGAAGGCAGAAATCTCACCCAAGAAGAGGCAGGGCCCTAGGCAATTACTCAGGCTGGGGAAGAAAAAGCAGGGATACTGTTGTTGGGAAACTGGGCCTCAGGGCTCTCAACACTGGCTGTCAACATGATGAACCACTGACTTCTTCTATTCCCCAGCCCCAAAAACAAAGCTCAGTCCCTGGAGGGGTGATTAAGTAGTCCCAGCGGAGAAAGTTATTGGGCTTTCTCAGATAGTTCTCCTATCCAGGAGGTGTCCTCCCCTCCCTCAATAACTCATTCTTGAAGCTTTAGTACTGACTTTCCCAGAAATGAAGAATGCTTTACTTTTGTCATTCTTATTTGCAACCACCGAACACAGATCATTCAGCAACTGTCCCACCCTGGAAACAAGGATGTGTTTCATAACACAGTCTGGGACTTGTCCAGCAGCTTTCCACTGAGGCCTATGACGCTCTTTCCAGTGCTAACCTTGAAACACGTCTGCACCGCAAGGCTCAATTTACAAGAGGAACCACCACCGCTGTCTACACGGACGCCAAGCACATGGATGAAAACCAGAAGGAAAAAGAGCAGAACAAGTATTCAGAAGTTCTGTTCACAAATTTCAAACCTCCAGATGTTTGGAACCTTCAAGTCGGATTGGCTGAAATGAGCGCTGATTTCATGCAGATGTGCAGATGTGGGCATCAAGTACAGTCAGTTCACACACACAGCCACAACCTCCTACAGACACACATACATCCACACAAGCTATCTTTCGGGGGACTCCTGACTCATCAGATAGAGGCAATGCCTTGATCAACTGCACAGTGACTACCTCTGAACACACAGCGAACATGATTTTGAGTGTTACTGAAACCCTTAAGTCACCTCAAGTCTGAAAAAGCATCTCTCTCCCTCCTCTATTTTTGACTCTGCTTCGGAAAGTAGAGATGGAGGCTATCGAAGACTCACTTTTAATAGCGTTTGCTCACAAATGGTGCTGACTAGAAACTGGGGAAAAAAAAAAATCTGGAATTGAAAGCAAGGGTTATTTTAGATGCTAAGTCCCAAAGTACAATAGGATATTTGTAGCATGTTTGGACTTAAAACCCAAAACCCATCCCCATCAGGTCTATTCCGACTCATAGCGACCCTACAAGACAGAATAGAAGCGCCTCATGGGGTTTCCAAGGCTATAATCTTTACAGAAGCAGACTGCTACATCTTCCTCCCTCAGAGTGGCTGGTGAGTTCAAATCGCTGACCTTTCAGTTCGCCGCTGAGGGCTGAACCACTGTGCCACCAGGGCAGACTTGAGCTCTCCCTAATTAGCTTTTCTTCCTGAACACTAGCCTAATGCAGTGATAAAGGGGAAGGGTATGCAAACATCTTGCGAGTAAAATATACAGGAGAACAGAAAGATTAAAAACAAGGCAGAGACTGGAGGAACCCCTGAGACTATGGCCCCTGAACACCCTGCTAACTCAGAACTGAAGCCACTCCCAAAGTCTACCTTTCAGCCAAAGATCAGACAGGGCTATAAAACAAACAATAACACCCGTGAGAAATGTGCTTCTTAGTTCAATCAAGTATTCAAGACCAAATGGGCAACATCTGCCCAAAAGCAAAGATGAGAAGGCAGGAAGGGACAGGAAACCTGGACGAATGGACATCGGGAACCCCAGATGTAAAGGGAAAGGGGGAGAGTGCTGACACATTGCAGGCATTGCAACCGATGTCACAAAACAATTTGTGTATAGATTTTTGAATGAGACACTAATTTACCCTGTAAACTTTCACCTAATGCACAATGAAATTTAAAAAAACAGAAAGATTAAAAAAAAAAAAATGCCATCTTTCTCCCAAGTCTTTTAGTTAAAAAAGATAATAAGTTTAAAAAGTGGAGCCCAGCTTTCTCAGCCTCTGAAAGGAATTGAGAGAGCGATTCAGAGAAACCCCAGCTCAGGTAACAAAGAAAGAAGGAAGAACCTGGACTGAAAGGCAAGACTCAAACTGAGAGAGGGAACTCATTTTATAAATTTGTCTTTAACTAGAGAAAATAAAGAAAAGAAATTGGGGCAATTAGGAAGTAATGAAGTCCTTCCCCAAATTGCTATTGTCAAAAACTAGATAAGAAAAAGCCTAGGAAATATGAAAGTATACAAATCAGTAGATTCTGATGACATAGCTCCTCGAATGTTAAGGAAATTGGCTAACACACTGAACCACTTACATGATCTGAGTTACAAATTATTACAAAAAACCATGGAGAATTGGGAAGCTCGCCGGAGGCTGGGGGAAAAGGGTGGCAGAGAATAAAAACGCTAAGAATCCACTGTAGTGTTAACGGAGCCATTGCTGAAATCACCTGCTGGGGTTTCTCACAGCCATATTTCAGTTTTATACCATCATTTTGCACAATGAGAATTCAGCCTGAAGTATATAGGAAAATGAGATGCAAGTATATATTATCATGGGAATTTTCACAATTAATTGTAGGAGGCTGTTTTCTTTTTTTTTCGACTGCATACTTTTTGGGGCTTTCTGAAATAGGTCAGTGAGACTTGTGTTTGGAACTTTATAGGGAATTTGCTGCGTTTTCATGACTGGCATAACCTCCAAAGACTGGGGACTCTGGAAAAGACAGATCCACCAGTAAGACTGAAATGACAAAGCCTGGTCTTCAAAGCACAGCGTCTCAGAACATGCTTTCAGAATTGTGAGCTCAGCATCAGGCCACCTCACTCCCTGAAAGATGGAGGTTTGATCACAGTCACAACTCAAATAAGACAAGTGGAAGAAGATTTGGCCAATATCCAGAGGCAGTAAAGCGCTTAAAAGACGTGCTCAGGTTTCATAGCAATCTAGAAAGCATTGAAAGATCAGCCTTGGAGATGTGGTGCACGCCCCTGGGGCACTTGACTGACAGCTTGCTGAAAGCCTGCCTGTGGGTGGCACAATTGTGGGGCTTAGTGGTGACAGGACCACTGTACTGCACCATCCCAGAGTACAATCCGAGCCCTGCAGTGCAGAATTTCATCAGAAGCGTTATGGGGCAAGCACAGAAACAGGGTGGTTACATGATCAGATCATGAGCTTTGGAGTGAAATCCATCAGCAATGAAACCCTAGCTCCCCCTCCAATGGCAGGCAAGTCACTAAACCTCTCAGAGCCTCAAATTTTTCACCTTTGCAATGGGGAGAATAACACCTATCCTGCAAGGGAAGTGAAAGAATTAGCAATAATACAGAAAATTCAGATTGTCACTGTTGTTATTCTTAACTGCTGTGGAGTCACCCCCTACTCAGGACAACCCCATGCACAATAGGATCGGATCATTGTAATCCATATGGTTTTCAGTGAGTGATTTCCAGAAGTAGATCACCAGGCCTTTCTTCCTAGTCTGTCTCAGTCTGGAAGTGGTTATCTGGATTGAATTGTTGACCCCCCCAGAAGTCTGATTTGGTAAACTAGCTGTCTATAGAGATTGGCGATGAAGTGATATTAGTACTGACTCTTAATAGTGATCTGCTTGGGCATACAATGATCTATGCAGAAATATAACTGCCAAGTTTAGTCATTCTAAAGATGGGAGCACCTGAAGATGCAGACAGATGGACAAAACCCCATTTATAGTCTTTCTGCAGGTAGACATGCAGAGATCTCTAATTCTTGACCAATATTCTCAACCAGGGGAGGTTTTGCTTCACCCATCCCCTCAGGAGACATACATCAATTCCTGGTGATATTTTTGGCTGGCTCCATTGGGAGGGGACCTCTACTGGCATCTAGTGAGTAGAGGCCAGTGATGCTGTTAAACATTCTGCCATGCACAAGACAGTCCCCCACCCCCCAGCAAAGTGGTATCCAGCCCAAAATTTCAATGGTGCTGAGGCTGAGAAACCTTGCTGTGAACACTGGTCTATCTGAATACAATGTTGCTCTTCATTGAAGGCCTGTGAAGAAGCTGTGTGGGATTGATGGTGGAAACATGTAGACCTCCTCCTTTCTAGTGACTCCCCATACTCAACAGACAACTGAATGCAGGTCTCAGAACCTCTCTGTGTAGATAATCATCCCACCAAGACTTCCATGGTACATGGGAGAGGGGCTGAGGAATCCCCATCATGAAGCATCATTCCACAGGCAAGACTTCTGAAAGTCAGGGGATGGTCCAGGTCGGGCTCATATCCCTCAATGAAGTGAGAGAGAGCAGTAAAGTCCAGGACTGCAGGGGTTAGAATCATTTCCAGATAGATCTCCCATGTTGAGAGGACTCCCTCCAGGCATTGGTCTGACATTTGCCTGGCCACCATCCTTCCTGCCAATCAGCCTTCATCATTCCTTCCAAGGCTCATCTAAAGTAATCTAAACTTCAGAGATGCAGTATCCAGGAAGTAGGCAGACTTCTGCCTCCACTTTCCCTCCTTACATTTGCTACAAAGCCAGCGGTGCATGTGATGGCTCTAGGCGTCAGCATCAACGTGCTTTCCATGGCTAATGTACAAGAGTGGCCACTCCTTTGGCACCACAAACCAGAGTTAGAGAGCAGAATTGTATGTGCTACCCCATCTTCCCTCTTTACAGTAGGGATCTTAAATGTAATGCTATCTCCTTTAGGGACCACTTCCAGCTCCTGCCTTTGGTGTCAGTTTGAAAGTGTCATGTGAATCGACCTTGTGCTCTTGCTCCAGGTCCAGATCACCTTCAGTGGGACCTCATTTCACCTCTGATACCTATTCTCATTTTTCTTACAGAGTTGCCTTGAAGAGGTAAAGTCCTCCAGGGCTGTGATATAGGACTTCAACCTCAACCATCACCGCCAGGTTATAAACCTGCCTGCAATGAAATTCTTAATCCCACCCAAGGTAATCCATGAAACTGCCCTGCAGAGTGTGGTTCCTGTACAGAATTTGGAGTCAGTGGTACAGGAAAGGGGCCCTCCAGATTCAAGACAGTTTCACTCCTCTCCAGAAGTGGGGCAATCTAGAGAGATAACTTTAGGGATGTTGGAGGTATGAGTGTTATTAAGTAAGGAGAGACAGTGAGTATTTACACTTTACTCTTTTATTCCTGTCATGCCGAAATATGTAGAGACATAAAACTAAGTATATATTCTTTATGCTTATAACTCTTACACAGGTATAAACTCAAAACAAAGTAACAAATCAAATACAAACAAAGCCAATAATATTTAAATTAACAACATTAATTTAATGTGATGGATATGGTTCTTTTCCTAAAACTAAATTTCATCTCACAGTGAATATGATACTGACTGCAGTGGAATAAATTATTTTGAATTTAGCATGCTAATACTAATGTGGGCTCTGGAATGACTCAATGTTCCCATTACTATTTCTTTCTACACAAACTACTGAAAAAACGGTCCTTGGTGCAGGATGCAGTGACATCACTTGGACGGAACACATCTTTTATGCATTAATTTATCTCTGTTCTTTTCTCCTTTCCCCAGACAATTAGAGTAGTACTAGTTGGCTTTGATGTGATCATGAACAAACTGCAAATGGGATCACTGAAATAGTGGCAGTATTTATTGAAGTGGTGGGCATGCCAAGGCTTTAGAAAATGCCTATAATATTATATGATTTTGGCATAGATATAAAATCATAAGTTTTAAAAACCATCATGGAGAACTCATAAAACTTTCAAGAATTTGTCCATGGACCACCAGTCCCCCACATCATTTCTTACACATCTATTTGAAAAACTGAGGCTCAGGAGATGCAAGAAGCAAGACAACCAGACCAGAGCAAGAGAATATAGCAAACCTCCTACTGGTTGTCTATCTTCATGAATTTCATCTATGGTTCCTGGTTTTAAGATGAACTCTGAAAGATTATTATAGCAAAGTATGGGAGATAAAGGACAGAATGGGTCAGCAGAGGACAGGTCTAAGATCCAGCTAAGCCAAAAGCTTAGTTAGATGATCTGAGTCTAGATGGAATTAAGGCCAGATGGTCAGTTAATTCATGATGCACATACCAGACACCATAGATCCAGGTAGGAAAGAACAAGTCCAGAAGCTAGGTAGTTGTCAAATCTGGGGAGTAGTGACTGGGATAAAGCAACTTAGTAAATACTTTTTTTGAAGAATGAATAGACAAAAGAATGGAAAACTTCTTTCATGCATGCGTTCATTCACTTCAGCATACATAGATTTTGAATAAGGGGCACTGGTGGTTCAGTGGTAGAATTCTCACCTTCTACACAGGAGACTTAGGTTGGATTCCTGACCAAGGTACCTCATGCACAGTCACCACCCAACTATCAGTGGAGGTTCGCACGTTGCTATGATGCTGAACAGGTTTCAGCAGAGCTTCCAGACTAAGATAGCTTAGGAAGAAAGGCCTGGTGATCTACTTCTGAAAATCAGCCAATGAAAGCCCTATGGATAGCAATGGTTGGATCTGCAACTGATCATGGGAATGATGCAGGATGGGGCAACATTTTGTTCCCTTGTGCATGGGGTTGCCAGGAGTCAGGGGCCAAATCTACTGTGGCTAAAAACAACATATATTGCATACTTACCAGATCCTGTACTGGCTGGATGTTCAGTCAACAGAGCAGACACTGTTTCTTTGACTAACGGTGGCAGTAACCAGTGACCAGTGTTTTCACCTCCAAGCCAAGGAAAGAGGTTGTTTGCTTCCCACCCTATTTGGAACCCACTTTTTTGAGAGGAGACTAGAACTTCAGCGAGTGGCTTTTTTCTTGTTCCTCCAGTGCAGGGCTGTCAGAGCACATAGCCTCTATCAACTTCTGTTTAGAGTCTTCTGCTATTAACTGTTGCCTTATTAATAACTCAATCCCCTCATTATCTCCAGAAAGCTAAAAAATATATCTTAACAGAACATGGTCATGATTTTACAATTTTATAGAAAGATATTCACTAGAAATATGTGAACCTAACTTCCACCTGTATTGTAGCGGCCTCTAGTCACAAGTATAGGAAGGGATATTGTAATTTTCCTAGGCCCTGATGGAGGGCATCCTGGGACCAGGAGGTGGGATGCAGGAGAAGAGGACAGGGAGAAAGAAAAGTAGACCAGTTGAGTCTCAACTGACCCACCTGTGGGGCAGCTTCTGAAGTCCATGGCCAGCAGACAAAACTACAGTGTAGGTAGTGTTGATCTTAATACACTGTGATACATGCAGGCAGAATTCAGGAGTCTCTGGGTGCTAGTCTCAGAATTCCAGAGAGGACCTCATCTAACAACTAGAAGATAGGGTCTGGCTTCCCAAGAGAGAGAAGTCTTTATATATCCAGCATCTGGCCCAGAATCAGACAATGGTACATGAAGAGAAAGGAACAGATGGGCGTATGGACTGTGAGACTAAAGGCTCAAGTGAGGCATAGGAGATACCAGGCAAGATGCTTCCAGACTCCACCTACTGGTGAGGTGGACTCCTGATAGCGGGTGCTGTCAGGCTTGGAACTCATGGGGTCAGGGACAGGGCAGAAGCTGGTTCTGTGGCCTGAGGATGTTCTATACAAGAATAAGTGGTGATGGGGCAGGCAGAGGACAGAACCATGCCTGATTCTGTGGAGCAAGACATAGCTTTCATCTCTCATTTCAGTGATGGGCACAAACACTGGTGGGCAGAACCCTAAGATGACCCCCATTGAGTCACACCCTTGTATAATCTCCACCCTTGATGCAGGTGGAACCTGTGGCTTGCTTCTGGCCAATAGAATAGGGCAAGTGTGACAGGATTGTCACTCCTGTGGTTGTGTTACATTGCATAAGACTATGACTTAGCAGACTGGAAGGAGAATTCTATTGCTGGTCTTGAAGAATTATCTGCCATGCTCTGAGAAGCACTATGGAGGGACCACATGGAAATAACCTGAGGGTGGCCTCTGGGAGCTGAAAGAGGTCCCTGGCCAATAGTAAACAAGAAAATAGGAACCTCAGACATATAACAGCAATAGTGGCATCACTAGGGTGGTGTGGGGGGTACAGACCCCTGACATTGTCAAGGGAATAACACAAAAACAACCCCAGGGTATGGCAGTGGTGACAGTGGGTGAGCCAGTGCCACTGGGGGAGGGACCTCCAAGTCTATAGTGTTACTAGAGTTGGTGTCACCTGTCACCCAGTGTGGTAACTCATTGCCCCCCAGCCCTCCCTCTCCCCAGTCACCTGCCAATCAGGGTGAAGTCAGCTGGGCTGTGGCTCCCGAAACTGGGTGGAGAGGAAGATCTCTGTTTTGGCCAAGGAAGAGGGGAGGAGCTACAGGGAGCCAAAAGTGGTGGCAACAAGAAGGGCATGGCCACTGGGGGGTGTAACACCATAAGTTATCAAGCTGAGTGACACCAACCTTAGTGACACCACTGAATCGCAAAGACATGAGTTCTGTCAACAACTTGAATGAGCTTGGAGGAGGATTATTCTCCATTCAAGCCTCCAGATGAGAATGCATTCTGTCACCTTGATTGAAACCTTGTGAGACCCTGAGCAAAAGACTCAGTTAAGCCATACCCATGCTCCCAACCTGTGAAACTGTGAGAGATAATAAATGTGAGATAATAAATGCTGAGTTTGTGTTAATTTGTTACACAGCAACAGACAGCTAATACACTACCTACATGGGAATCTCAGCTCTATCACTATCAATTGTGTGCTAAAAAGTTACTAACTGACTAGCGTCTAGGATCTTAAAAGCTTGCGAGTAGCCATCTAAGATATAGCTATTGGTTTCTACCCATCAGGAACAAAAGAGTAAGAAGGTAACCAAAATCACAGAGAAGAAACAAGTTTACAAGGCTGATAGACTGCATGAGCCACAACCTCAACTACCCTGAGACCAGAAGAACTAGATGGTGCCCAGCTACCACCACTGACCAATCTGACTAGGGACACAAGAGATGATCCTGGTTAGAATAGGAAAAAACTGCAGAATAAAACTCAAATTCTTAAAAATGACCAGGCTAGCTGAACAACATGAGACCAGAGGACTCCCTGAGAATATTGTCCTGAAACCGTCTTTAAACCTTGAACCAAAACTATCCTCTGAGATCACCTTTTAACAGAAAAGCAGAGTGACATGCAAAATAAAAGATATTACCCATTAGATTAGTGGTCTACTATAAAAACACCTGTATAAGTCCAAAAGCTCAACATTTAATTCATAGCAAAGATGAGAAGGTAAGGGGGCAGGGAAACTAGAGTACTGGAAATGGAACAACCAGAACATAATTGAGAATGTTGACACAATGTGAAAAATGTAACTAATGTCATTGATCAATTTGTATAGAAAGTGTCAAAGAGGACTCTAACTTGCTGTGTAAACTTTCACCAAAAAACACAATAAAATGTTATTTAAAGAAAAAAAAATAGTTACTTGAACTTTCTTCGCTTTAGTTTCTTCATCTGCAATATGCGGAAGATGATAAAATTTGTACCTGCTTCTTAGAGTTCTTATAAGAATTAAATAAGGAACTAAACTTAAATTTCTTCATAGCTAAATATAAAATATTCTGCCCCCTCATGCTGGGGACAGTGTAACTGCTATTCTTGTCACCCTCTACACCAAGACAAGAGCTCAATACCAGCTCAACACTAAGATCCACATTCAGGTTATGTTGCCTGCGGACATGTTGCCTTCTCCAGAATCAGAGATAACTATTCCCAATCTCTTTCCACATTCCATTCTGTGTCTGGTCCCTTATACCCATTTCAGATGTTTTTGACCTGTCTGCTCAGAGGCCCTCAAGTACTGAAAGTCCTCTGCTTACCAGTCAGAGACTACAAGGACCCCCTAACCACCCTGTTGGCCCAGACCCAGATCCTGCCATTGATACCTGCAGATTTTATGCCTCCCTGCTCTTCTGCCCAGATCCCCCACACCATCTTGCCCCAAGATTGCAGAGTCCATCATGTCCTGGCTCCTCCTAAATTAGTCTGGTGATGACATATATAAATATTAATTCCAGGGATGAATATTTCAGCTTATTCCACTCACAGACTACATAGAATATCAATTTCTGCTGGAAAGGATTTGCATAGGCATAGAGCTTCATAAGTTATACTCAGACACTGGCTTTAATTCTATTCATTTGCCTTGTCCTCTTAATCAGTCACCATGATAAAAAGCACAAAATGAAATGACGAAAGTAACTGAAAATCTCTATCTTCCTGACTGCAAGGGGAGATGCATGTTGAAAGTGAAAAAGTGAGTTAGAGAACAACAGACCTAGGTTTCAATCACAAGTCAGTCATGGGTGGTAACTCCTCAAGGCCTGGGACCCCGTGTGCTTGGCACAATATGGAGGGTACAGTTGTCGTTTGCCTTAGGCTTCTAGGGAAGTTCTACTGTCCTAGAGGGTCACTATAAGTCAGAATCAACTCAACAGCGATAGGTTTATTTAATCTAATATATCTAAAATATCTTCTCTACATGCAACTGATATAAAATTATCAATGAGATATTTTACTTTGTTTTCTTTTTCATACTGAGTCTTTGAAATCCAGTGTGGATTTTGCACTTACAGCATATTTCAATTCAGAGTAGCCATATTTCAAGTAGCTACCATATTGGACAGTGCAGGCCTACATACTGAATCACCAACAGGCTGGTGAATTGGATGGAGTGGTCTGTTGGGGTATTAGTATTGATACCAGTTTCTATCCAAGTTATGCAATGGGGAGTGCAGGCAAAGAAGGGGCTAGTGTAAAACATAAGAAGAACCAACTGAGGTGGATTCAGAACTGTGCAGACTCTGGTAGTTAGTGACACTTCCCAGACATTTTTAGCATATAGATCTGGTCATCACTAAAAGGAGAAACCGAGAAAGCCAGAAAAGTCTACAGTTAACGAAAGGAGTATTAATTCTTGCCCCTTCCCTCGTTTGACAAGATGCAAGCATGAGCTGGTTAAAGACTCTCATGCACTCTTTCTATGCTGGAGAAAGTGGGGAGGCAGCCTTGTTATTAGATCGCTCTATTCACTCTGAGGAGTCCCTGGGTGGTGCAGATGCTTGGCTGCTAACCGAAAGGCTGGAGGTTCAAGTACACCCAGGGGCACTTTGGAAGAAACACCTGGCGATTTACTTCCAAAAAAATCAGCCATTGAAAATCCCATGGAGCACAGTTCTACTGTGACATACATGGGGTCGCCATGAATCAGAGTCAACTCAACAGCAAGTGGTTTTTATTCACTCTATGGAATTGTTTCTTCTCCTGAGTTGTTTTCTAGCACTTCATCCACCAGGGGGTTTCATTCATTGTTTCAGACAGAAGGGCAGGCTGCAGGCTCTTTCATCACCCTTTTCTCCTCCGCCTCCTCCTTCTACTGGCCAACGGGATTCTCCCAAGATGGAAATCACTGGTGCCTGCAGGGAACAGAGATGCAAGAAGGGACACCTTGGTGGAGTGCCTTTTGAGTGAATATTAATTAGCACAGCAGCTAGTTCTGGACAATTGATTCCAAACTCCAGATGTTCTTATTCTAACTAAGAGTCATGTGGGGAAAAAAAAAAGAACACTAATTGGTTAGTATCTTGTTCATTTTTGGTGTCATGTAGTGAAATAATCCAGGACTGCTGAGCTGATGAGATTTTGCTTTGTTCCTCTGGACTTTGAATAATATTTTAATGCATTTTCTCATTCCATCCCTCCTCTGCCTGTGGGGCATTTTTTTTTTTTTTCCTTCTGTGTCCTTCAGATGCAGCCATGCTCTATTTTTCCAACATACTGCCCATACTAATAGAGGAAAAGGCAGAAAATATGGTGGGATGAAATGACATTATGTCTGTGTGCCTCAAGGGGAGGAGGGGAAAGTTTGAGTCTTCGTTTGGGCCATTTACGGGATTCTTCTGAAGCTAAGTTTATGTAAAGAGTGGATAGCAAAGCCCAGGCCTACCCATAGAGTTTCCCTGGATGGACTATGTTATCCTATCTAATATTTGACATTTTCTAAGTTCTTGGCAATCATTATCATTGATTCAATCATGATATCCATCCCCCAATTATTCACAGGTAATGAGGAAGTGAGAGAACACAGAAAAATGGTGTCCACCAGTCACCCAGGAAACATGTCCCTGTACAATCTTGACAATAGCCTGGTGATTGGGGTTTCATGATTTTTCTGTTTTAGTTGTAGTGTTGTAAGCATTGGAGTGACCAGGACCTTGATTCAAACAAAAAGAAGGAGAAGAAGACAGAAATCTGGGTGGATAATAAGCCCTGAATCTTTAAGAGTTTTTATGTTCAGATTGATCATAGCTGGGGACTCAACCGTTACTAATGAACACAACCAAGAGTCACAATGGGTTCAGAACCAGTGACCCCTTCAGAGGATGCTGGGAGGTCAGGAGTAGTTACAGTGCTGGAAAAAAGACCAGAAGGAGTTAGGAGGGAGCCACGGCTGGATTGCTCATCAGGAGATGCAGACATTCACTGGGATGACACAGACGGATGTCCCACAAGGAGAGAGAAAACAAGTGGGACGTTCACCCTGAGCCTCTCCAGCAGATAAATTATGTTACGCTTCACACCAAGAAATTCAGAAGTGGAGAATGGTGCAGGAGCCAGAGTGACTCACTTTCCTTACTCCACCCAGCTGGGGTTGCATGACGTCCAGCTTATATCCCCAAGTAATACACAGTGAGAACTGTCTTAATTGGTACCAGCAAGTTGGAAAATTTGGGGTACATGGGGGGAATCGTAGTAATAAAACTCAGTATCATAGAAGTAAATTTCTTTCTCTTTACCCCAATCCTTCCTCCTCCAGAACTCCCCATTTCAGTAAGTATCATCTCCCTCCACCCTGTGCTTGTAACAGAAACCCTCCACTGACTAGTCACGGAGTTATGTCTATTTTATCTCTCATACTTCTCTTGAGTCGTTTCTCTTCTCTCCACCTTCTCCACTACGACTCTAAAACAATGTCAGCTGGACTGAAATACTCTCCAAACTGCCCTCCTCATAGTCCTACTTGAGCCCCTAGAAGTAGATTTGGAAGTAGGTTCATTTTCTACAGAGCAGTCAGTGCCATCTTTGAAATATGGAAATCCAATCACGCCACTGCTCAATTAAAACCCCTCAATGGCTTCCAATTGCCCTTGAGAGAAAACATCCCAAAACTTTACCTTGGCTAACAAGGCCCTAATGCCTCTACAACATCACCTAACCTCCCAGTCCTTCAAACTCACTTAATTCCAGTTCCTCTGGCCATCTTTTGATTTCTCCGTGCACCATGCCCCTCCCTTCTCAGGCCCTGCACACATTCCGTGCCATCCACTTCTGTTGATGCCTATTCATCTTTCAGCTCACAGCTACAGCTCAAATGTTACTTCCTTAGCAAGGCTTTCCTCACCCTTCTTCCCAGATTAGGGAAAGTCTTCCTGTTATCCCTGGCTGAAAGACACTAAACGTCTACATGGTTCTCACAGGAAAAACGTGGCAGCAGACAGTGGTGATGGTTGCACATGAGAGTAATTAATGCTACTGAATTGCACACATAAAAAAATGTTGAAATGGCAAATTTATATTTACATATATACATATATATAAACAAATAAATTTTAAAAGTTGCAATCAAATAATTAATTATGTAATTATCTGTCTGGCCTTGCCATAGATTATAAACTCCTTTTGCCTTGCTTATTTGGGATAGTGTCCTACACAGTGCTGAATACCTAACAACAAAACAACCCATTGCTATCAAGACACTTCTGACTCATAGTGACTGTGATGGTTAAGATTGTGTGTCAACTTGGCTGGGCCATGATTCTCAGTGTTTTGGCACTTGTGTAATGTTGTGATTACTTCCCTGTTGAGATTTGATATGCGATCACCCCCACGAAGGGATCTGCTGTGGTACCGGCGGGGGCCCGGCCTGTGGCAGCTCACTGCCCCCCTCAGTCTTCATCTCTCCACCCTGTGCCTCCTAGTTCTTCCTGCTTGCCTTGCCGGGGCTTTTGCTTGTTCTAGATCCTGCAGCTGGCTCCTGTTCAACTGACCTCTGGTTCTTGGGACTTGAACTAGCAGCTTGCCTGCTTATCTTGAGATTCATCCATCTTTATAGCCTGCTACAGCCCTGCTCTCTGGCCTGTCAATCTTGGGATCTTGGGTTCACCAGTCCCTGTGGCTACGTTAATCAGGAGAATCCTCTTTCCAGACCCACGAACTTGGGGCATAACAATCTCTAAAATCCGCATGAGCCATTCCTTGATATAAATCTCTCTATATATGTATGTATGTGTGTGTATATATATATATATATATGCTTTAGTGGTTTTGCTTCTCTAGAGAACCCAGCCTAAGACAGTGACCCTATAGGACAGAGTAGAACTGCCCCATATAATTTCCAAAGCTGTAAATCTTTACAGAAGCACACTGCTGGTGGGTTCGAACCATTGACATTTCAGTTAACAGCCGAGCACTTAACCACTGCACCACCAGGGCTCCTTGCTGAATACATAGTTGTTGTTGTTGTTAAGTGTTGTCAGGTCAGTTCTGACTCATAGCGACCCTACGTACAACAGAACTAAACACTGCCCGGTCCTGCGCCATACCCACAATCGTTGTTATCCTTGAGCCCATTGTTGCAGCCACTTTGTCAGTCCATCTCGTTGAGGATCTTCCTCTTTCCTGCTGGCCCTCTACTTTACCAAGCATGATGTCCTTCTTCAGGGACTGATCCCTCATGACAACATGTCCAAACTATGTAAGACATAGTTTCACCATCCTTGCTTCTAAGGAGCATTCTAGTTGTACTTCTTCCAAAACAGATTTGTTCATTCTTTTGGCAGTCTATGGTGCATTCAATATTCTTTGCCGACACCACAATTCAAAGGCGTCAATTCTTCTTTGGTCTCCCTTATTCATTGTCCAACTTTCACATGCATATGATGCAATTGAAAGTACCATGGCTTGGGTCAGGCGCACCTTAGTCTTCAAGGTGACATCTTTGCTTTTCAACACTTTAAAGAGGTCTTTTTGCAGCAGATTTGCCCAATGTAATGTGTCTTTTGATTTCTTGACTGCTGCTTCCATGGGTGTTGATTGTGGATCCGAGTAAAATGAAATGAATACATAGTGGGTTCTAAAAAAAAAAGTTGATAGAATAAATGATTAAATGAGTGAATGAATAAGTAGATGAATGAAGGCAATGACATAGAAGCTGGTGTTCCTAGAGTCCCAGTTCTTTAAAAAGTTCTGAGGTCAACACAGTATTCAACTGCAGACCTCGAATGCAAGGCTTCCAGTGCAAAAAGGGGGCTTCCTCCCAGTGAAGAGTGTATCCCAAGAGGATTAACTTAGAAGAGCTATTCAAGTTTTAGAAATAAAAATTAAAGATACAAATTAAATACAGAATTGTATCTTAATAGTTCAGTCAGGGGTTTTGATTTCAAGCAACAGAAGGAGTTTCTAACTAACTAACTTAAGCAGGAACTAAATTTGTTAGAAAGATGTCAAATGGCTCAGAGAATCAGGAGAAAGGCTGGAAAATCAGTCTGAGACTATGGACAAAAACCAAGACATGCTGGCCCAAGACCAAGATCTACACTTAGTCCAAGGAGGAGTCTGTCTCCGACGGATCCTCACTGGGTCCCCACAACAGCCTTACTGCCTTACTGAATAATTTCTCTGACATCCTTGTGTCTCAGCCTTATTTCTCAAGATTCAGAGTTGAGTGGATTTGGCAAAATTTGCTTGATATGGGTTGCATGCCAGAGGTCTAGCTACCAGGGGCTGGACACTGTCTTCCATCAAAATGCAGGCAATGAGAGAGGCTTCAACATTGCTGAGATGCTCAGTCACCAAAAAATCATGATATCGAGAAATCCTATATACCCAGAAATAAAATAACACCATGAATAAACTTGATAGATACCAGTGGCTACTTTTTTTAATTTACAGAAACAGAAAGTAGACACAGTTAAGCTTTTTCTCTTCCATACCACACTCCCAACCCTGATTTCCCCCATGTGGCCCATGCTGAGGGTTCAAAAGCCAAAAAAAAAATAGTTAAAAAATGGAAGGGGGCTGTGATAGTGAATCCTTTAAGTTCTGGAAAGACTTTAAAGATTTTCTGATGTAACACCTACCACAAGTTGCCGTTGAATCGATTCCAACTTATAGTGATTCCGTGTGTGTCAGAGTAGAATTGTGCTCCGTAGGGTTTTCAGTGGCTGATTTTTCAGATGTTGATCACAGGCCTTTATTGCAAATGTGCCTCTGGTGAACTTGAACCACCAACCTTCTGGTTAATAGCCAAGCTTCTGATATAAAACCTGACTTTATTCATGAGGAAATCGAGGGTTAGATAAGTAAAGTGGTTTTCTTAGAACCTCACTGTACGTCAATGAACCAGGAAAAGAATCCAGTTTTCCTGACAAACAGTTTTATGCTTTTTTCCATGGTAACATGCTGCATCCAGTCCTCTATCCATGACCCAACTTTGCCCAAGTTCTGGAATTTGCTTTTAACATCACAGAACTTAATAAAAGTTTAGATCCAGCATCGACAAGTAGCAGCCCACAGGCTAAAACCAACATGCCACCTATTTTTGTAAGAAAAGTTTTATTGGAACACAGCTACATCCATTCGTTTTCATATTGTCTATAATTTCTTTCATTCTACAATAGCAGAGCTGAGTATTGTTGTCATTAGGTGCCATCAAGTCAGTTCCAACTCATAGCGACCCTATGTACAACAGAACGAAACACTGTCTAATCCTGTTACCATCCTCACAATAATTGCTATGTTTGAGCCTATTGTTGCAGCCACTGTGTCAATCCATCTCATTGAGGGTCTTCCTCTTTTTCGCTGACCCTCTACTTTACCAAGCATGATGTCTCTCTCCAAGGACTGGTCCCTCTTGAAAACATGTCCAAAGTATGTGAGACGAAGTCTCACCATCCTTGCTTCTAAGGTGCAGTATGGCTGTACTTCTTCAGGACAGATTCATTTGTCCTTCTGGCAGTCCATGGTGTATTCAATATTCTTCATCAACCCCATAATTTAAAGACATTAATTCTTCTTCGGTTTTCCTTATTCATTGTCCAGCTTTTGCATGCATGTGCATATGAGGCGATTGAGTTGAATAGTTACAAAGAAAGACCTTCTGGCTTGCAAAGTTACAAATATTTACTCTCTGACCTTTTACAGAAAATGTTTGCTGACTCCTGGTTTAGAGTATAAGGAAATTGTGATCCTTCCTTGTCCACATGATTTTTAGTATTTCAAAGGATTCAAAAGAGAGCAGCGCATCTGTGCGTCTGTGGATATGTGAGTTATCGTATGACACCAGTATTCATTCACTCACTTAGCGAGTCTTGATGGTGCCCCTGCTATGTTCAAGTCATCATGCCACAGTAGGATACAGTCTGTGTAATGTGAGCACATTAAACATTGCTTCATGTAACGTAAGCACAAATCTGTATTCTGGTGTCACATATAAATGAAATATATATAAAGCTTAAAACAATGGTTTTATCATTTCCTTAAATTGTCTGTTTTTTTTTTTTTTTTCTCTTCCATTGGCCCAGAGTACAGAGTTGAGTACAATAGTATAAATTTCCCTGGGTTTCCCACATAAAAATTGATGTAAATACCAGATCTCATTACTTTCCATTAGTCAAAATCTGTGTATTTTCCCATCCTTAAGTAACTTGTAAAGCCAATTTGCCAAGTGTATCTTCCTCCTCTTTCCACCAGCCTCCAGAATTATGCTGCAAGAGTGAGGGCTGGGGGTTAGATTTACTGACAGCAAGAAAGAAGGAAGCTAGGTAGGGATCCAAAACCCATTGCCGTTGAGTCAATTGCAACTCATAGCAACCCTATAGGACAGAGTAGAATTGCCCCATAGGGTTTCCAAGGAGAGGCTGGTAGATTCAAACTGCTGACCTTTTGGTTAGCAGCTGAGCTTTTAACCACTGTGCCACCAGGGCTCCAGGTAGAGATAGGCGTGGTTTACTAATATTTCGTCACTAGACAGTAAGAAGCTGAGTCAAAAGGAGGGGGCTCCTCTCAATGCTCTCTTTTCGGACAGATACTCATCACAACCATTCACTTTTTTAGGTTGCTCTGAGGAGATAAGACCTCTGATTCTATGATACCTGGACAGGCCAGTCCCTAGAAGAGTTTGGTCCTGATGTACTTCCTCCTTCCTGTAGAGCGTTCTGTTTGGACAAATCATGGAATCCAAGCTCCATCCCACAGGCTCAAGCTTGTAGGGAGAGTTTATGAGGTTGGGGCAAGGGGTGAACCACACTGAGAAAGGAAAAAGGCAGAAACTCCTTGTTGTTGTTAACTGCTGTTGAGTTGGTCTCGACTCATGACGATCCCATGCACAACGGAATGAAACACTGTCCAATCCTGTGCCATCCCCATGATCAGTTTTGCATCAGACCCTTGTGATCTAGAGAGTTTTCACTGGCTGATTTTTGGATGTACATCACCAGGCCGCTCTTCTTAGTCTGACAGCACCACTGAAACCTATTCAGTGTCACAGCAACATGCAAGCCTCCACTGACAGACTGGAGGTAGCCGTACATGAGGAGCATGGGCCAGGAATGGAACCAGGGTCTCTCACATGGAAGGCAAGAATTCTACCTCTGAACCACCAGTACCCCCATATACTCCTTAGGCCTGCACAGAAGAAGCCCGTGGTACCTATTGTGCTTGCCTCCCCGTAAGGATGATAAGAAAGAAGCACTTGTGGGAATGGTGGCTTAGAGAAAGAAGGTGGGGAGATAGTGATTACTTCTATGGAGTGCAGAAAAGTGATCGTTTCTTTGCCCTTGGCAGACCCTGTATAATGAGATTACTGTGTAATCCTTGTTGCTTGTCCTGGGAGCAGCCTTATCAGAGGGACAGGGAGGCATTTTATATTTGGATCTACTGTATGCATTATCTCTCAGCTTCTCTTTGTAATTTCATTTTCAGAGATGGTGATTTGCAGCCACCTGAAGAGAATGGAAACACAAGGCCAGCCCCCACCAGCCCCTGGGGCCTCTGGGAACCCACATTAATGCATGACGCCTGCCAAGCACTGGGATGTGTCCCCCCAATCCTCCACCTGTTGTCACAGGCTGAAGAGCACAGAAGCCGCTGTGGAAGCAGAAGGATGCACAGTCACCGTGGCCGTGTCTGCCCATCTCCTCTCAGCCTGTTCTGGTCAGTTCTTGTCATTCATGGCACCATTTGTTGTATCCCTGGATCTGAGTGCTAGAAGAGTAAGGCCAGGATTTAACCATAATCCTCACTCCAAAGGGTCAATACCATTTCACCCTATTCAGGCCTGGTGCCCTCATCTGTAAATGGGAGTGAGAGGCAGTGAGGCTGAGCTCTAGAGCTGTCATGCACCTGGTTTCATGATAATCCATCTCTCCTGACCTCCATTTATATAAAAATCTCAGAGCATCATATCGGCCTTATCTAACATGGATAATAGAAAGGAAAGAGAGAAGAGATGATAAAGGGAAGGGAGCAAAGCATGCAACTGAAAGGCAAGGGTTGTGTCTGGGTATGTTTCTGGCCATCTGGAGAGAGATGAATCCAAGACTGAGCCTATGACTTGTGAGGGTGAGGGTCAGAGGGAAGGAGCTCACACCCTCATGGGGTCATTTCAGGCTGTGTCAATGCCAAGGAGCAGGCTGTATCAATGGATGTCTCAGGTCCTTATCAGGTTGGACTTCTATGCTAGAACACTGGCCTAGAAATGTCTGTGTTCAAATTCCACTCCTGGCATCTAGGATTCTGTTGACCTTGATCGAGTTACTTCTGATCTCCAGGTCTCAGTTTTCCCATCTGTTCCATGAGGAGTTAAATTAGATGAGAAATTGCACACTCAAACGTCAACTGGGGCTTACAGATAATCAAAGGGGTCAAGTTTAACAGAATAGGGAGTGGTAGAGACTCTGGTAGATGGAGGCTTGGATACAATGCAAAGGGGAAAGCCACTAACCAATCCACCCAAATGCCGCCGTGTTGAAATGTAAGCCAGATTATGAGAAGCTCTGCCAAAGGTATGGCTTTGTAAGAGAAACTGGGCATCCTGGAAAAACTCCCAGGATTTAAATACTGGCATAGCATTCATTTAAAAAAAGAAAAAGAAAAGCAGTGTGGACCAAAAAATATATGTCTGTGGGTCAAATTTGCTATGGGCTGCAAATCTGCCAACTCTAGAGAAGATGATCACTAAGGTTCCTTTCTGCTCTAACAATCTGTGATTGTCTATTCTGTTCCAAGGGACTCTCAGAAAATGAAAGAATCTTAAGTCTTCTGAAATAAAGGTAGGAATGGATCTAAGAAGGTCCAAGGTAAGGAAGCTTTGAGCCTTCTTGGAGCCAGGGGCCTGCAGGGCAGTACCAGGCAGAGCTCCTGAGTCTATCCCTGCCACAGAGACATCACATCTCCCTGGCTTAAATTTTTTACAAAATGAGGAACAAAGGCTTGTGGACTGGTTTGAGATAGCATGCAGCAAGCAGAGAACAAGACCAGGAGACAGTGGAGAAAATGATTCCCAGCTCGCTGCTTGAGCAGCCTCCCAGAAAGAAGGCCTATTGGTGTGTTCAGCTCTGCAGAGAGCTGGAGAGCTGGGTCCACCAGTACTGAGCCGCATGCCCAATTCAGCTCCTCCCTGTATCGCCAGCCAACCCTAGCGTCTCTGTGCAGGGAGCCTGCCCCTGGACCATCCCCACTCCATCAAGAAGGGTCACACCCACAAGAGTGATTTCAGAGGGGAACAAAAGCACTGGAAATCTCTGATCTTAACACATTCGAAACTTCTTTCCCCAAGGGACCCGACTCATCTCTCAAAATTCTATCCTGGACCCAATAGTCAAAGCTAAACCAATAATAAGTCCTCTATCATTTGCTGGGAGTCCCTGGGTAGTGCAAACGGTTAACACTCTCAGCTGCTAACCGAAAGGTTAGAGGTTCAAGTCTACCCAGAGGCACCTCAGAAGAAAAGCCTGGTGATCTACTGCTGAAAAATCAGCCATTGAAAGCCCTATGGAGCATAGCTCTACTCTGGTTCACATGGGGTTGCTATGAGTCAGGATCAGCTCCACAGCCACGAGATTTACCATTTGCTCAGTCCGTTACTCTGCAGGCATTATCTTTCACTAACAACTATTTGAGGAATGCACTATTGTTTTTCTAGTTTTACAAGTGAGAAAACTGAGGCTGAGAGGTGTTAAATAACTTGGCCGGAGTTCATAGTCAAAAATGGAAAAACCAGGTTCTGGACCCAATCAGAAGTATTAATACCCAGACTCTTGAGCACAGAGCTTATTCCAGGACTGAGGAGACCAGAGGCTTGGGCTTTGCCCACTGGCCCACACCTGCTCCAGCCTGCCTCTCCCCTTCCGCATGCTCAGTCACTCCCCCTTGCTATCTGGAACATGGGCAGGATGGTAGATGGCAGGCCAGGGAGGGAGAGATTTAGAGGTGCACCCCCACCACGAAGTGGGGAGAAGGACAGATGTCACAAGGTGAAAATGCAGACATCCTCCTCCCTCAAAAATTGTCACGGGCATAAGGTGTGACAGGCAACATGGCCAGAAGTAAACAAACTCAGTCCAGGGCTGGATTTTCTGCCCAAGATCTGGTTTAGGATGAGGACACAGTTTCTTCTAAATAATTTGTTCTTGTTGTTAGTTGCTGTCCACTGGGCTCTGACTTATGGTGGGCGGCCTTATGTACAAGAGAAGAAAATGGTTCTGGGTCATGCTCACGATTGCCAGCATGCTTGATTTCACTGTTCTGTCTATTGTGTCAATCCACCTCACTGAGAGTTTCCCTCATTCTCGTTGGTCGTAGTTTGGAAGCTCTGCTGAAACTTGTTTACCACAGGTGACCCTGCTGGCATTTGAAATACTGGTGGTACAGCTTCCAGCATCGCAAAAACACACAAGCAGCACAGTGCAACAAACTGACAGATGGGTGGTGGCCTAAATAATCAGGTGCAATAATTTTTCAGGAGATTAGAAACATTTACTTGTTTGTTATTTTTTGCTTGTTTATTTTTGCCTCCAATTGGCACAAAATGTCCACATGAAGGACCTGTGTTTATCCAGGTCTATATGTGCCCGCCCCTGTGCTGAGTACCTTACATACGCTTCCTCTTATTTCCCCTACACAATAAATGACATCGTTATTCCCATCGCACTGAGAAGGGAACTGAATTTAGAGGGTAGAAGTGACTTTTTGAAAATGGCCCAACTATTAAACAGCCGATCGGAGATTCAAACTCAGAGGGTCTGCCTCCAGAGAGTAGAGTCTTATCTACAACACTATTCTGTCTCCCCAAAATAATGCAGCTAGTATTTATTAAGCACTTACTATGTGCAAGCACAGCTCTAAGTTCTTCACTTTCAGCGTGTAAAGTGCTCACTACATGCAAGCACTGCGAAGTCCCTTGCTTCCAATGTGCCATTTAATCCATAAGACAACCTATTAAACACATTCAGTTATCAGCATCAGTTCACAGATGTGCAAAAAAAGGTTCCAAAGGTTAAAATTATTTGCTTAGAGGCTTAGAAAGTAGCAGAGCTAGGAGTAGAAAGCAGACAATTTGACAATTAGATACCCACCCTCTCTGATCCTATCCAAACCAGTTGCCATTGAGGCAACTCCAACTCATGGCAACCCCATGTTGCCAGAGTAGAATTGTGCTCTTTAGGGTTTTCAATGGCTGGTTTTTAAGATGTAGATCACCAAACCTTTCTTCCGAGATGCCTCTGGGTGGACTCGAGCCTCCAATCTTTCAGTTTACAGTCTAGCATCTTAATCGTTTGCACCACCCGGGGACTCCCTGGTCCTATCTACTCCTCTTAAATGCTTAAATGGAACTCCTAGAGAGTGGGAAGGGGAGGGCAGAAAGAGAGAAAGAGGGAGTAACTGAAAGTAGAAAACGGAGTTGTTAGTGAGAGGGGGTGCAAAACAAAACCCCTTGGCATCTAGTCGATTCTGACTCATAGCGACCCTATAGGACAGGGTAGAACTGCCCCGTACACTTTCCAAGGAGCAGCTGGTGGATTCAAAATGCTGACGTTTTGGTTAGCAACCAAGTTTTTCACTGTGCTACCAGGGCTCCAAGAGAGGGTGCAGGAGAGGAATATTATAGCTGATAACACATGAGCCAAGGGGATGGGGAGGGAGATAGAGTTACAATGTCCACATGCTTATATTCTTCCCACGCCCCAGCTTAAGACCCTTTAATCCCATGGACGGGCCCCCCTCCACCGTGGAGACAGAATCGTTGTAAAGATTCTTACAAGAACTGCGGTTATGCTGGGAGGGGCAGAGGGACATGTGTCTGTGTGTGCCTGCCTGGAACCTTTTCTGAGTCCCTTCTGCATTTTTCAATAAGATTCAAAACTGTAAATTATGTAAAACCAGAAAGCTAAAAGGGCAGATCCTTTCTGGAGTTCAAGTATGAAGTTCATAACGCTTTTTTTTTTTTTTTTCTGGCTTTGGGATCAGGGTTATGCTGGCTTCATAGAATGAATTTGGAAGTATCCCTTACTTTTCTACGTTCTGAAATAGTTTGAGCAGTACTGGTGTAAGCTCTTCACTGAATGTTTGGTAGAATTCTCCAGTGAAGCTATCTAGGCCAGGATTATTTTTGT